>NC_139837.1:9109474-9551686 GCF_963691815.1 Echiichthys vipera
AATACACCCCAGAATTAGCACATTTAGTCATAATCATCTCGGAAAAAATTGGATCGAGATTTGTGAACATTTGTGTAAGGAGCGGATCAACTTGTTTATGCTGACGCACTGGAGTTGGAGTTGGAGGAGGTCTGTTTTTTAGGTGGAATTATTTTCCAGTCCTATAGGGTGTGAAATCAATGGCCCGTTGAGCTTGAGTGGGTGGCCTCTGAACTAATTAACATCCGTATATAACACATATGCCTAGTTATGCTATATCAACTGCAAACATCTGGGGGGGGGGGACAGTATGGCTACAAGTTAGTTCTACATCACTGCATCTCTGCAAAGAGTTTGAACTAAATGAAAAAGTGAGTCATTAGATCTAAAGTCAACACTCGATTATTTCATGCATCGTGTCATTGATGTTCTCTGAAACAATCATTAAATACAACACTTGCTGTATTCATACAAAGCAGTAAAGAGAAGGCGTTCTGTCCAAAGCTTCTTAAGGTTCACTGGGTAGTATTTTCAGTATGGCTGGCCCCAGTGGATCTAAACCTACTGAACTGACACTGCTCTGCTCTGCCTCTTGAGCTGCATATTGTATGTTTATTTATACATTTTCTAAACACACACACAATTCAACACGCTGATACACGCATGACTATACACCTATGTGCATTTCCTATTCATGTATATAATTCATGTGTGGCCCAAAGTGCAGAATTGCTGAAGTTGCAGTTGACGGATGCAGCTGCATTATATAAACACATTAACATGTTCGCTGTTAGAACATATGTGCCTCCACTGAACATGATAGACTATAGTACATAGACTGTCATAGACTATTCTATGTATACAAGAGATTCCCTCACATCTTCTAGGCAAGGTGTGTCCAATCCTGCTCCTGGAGGGTCACTAGCTGTGTTCAAAATTGTTTCCTATCACAGAAGTAGTGCACTATATAGTGTGTGCGCCATTTTGTAGTGGTGTTTGAATTCTCAGTGGTTAATTTCATTCACTATATAGTCCACTTTAAAATACCTAGTGTACATATATACGATGTACACTTCAATGTACTCCCGTAGACCACAATGCAATGTGGTCGGGTTTTACCTGATGAGAAGGTTGTGCTAACGGTAACCAGGTGTTTGAGAGCTAACTGCAGTTACAAACAGCTGTTACTCACTGTTACTTGATTTGCTTTATTTACTTATTCCCCATGTATTTATTGTGTGTGCTGTGTTTTTTTGTACTGTGCCAGTATACAAGTTGCTGGATCCAATTGGCCCTGGTGGGATTAACAAAGTTGTCTGAGTCCTAGTCTGAGTCACAAGCTGACAAATTCTACTACTACTCTAATGTTACTCGTTTGTGAAATAAATTAACCGTTGGCTATTACAGCTCACAGTTGGGACACACAACCACTGTTAACAAAACAACACTTTTCACAACATTTCAACAATTTATTTGGGATTTAAAATTCAAATTAACATGCAACATCAATATAACATTTACTGTCCTTCTGAGTGCCCGGTTTGTATTATAAACAGACCTGAAAAAAACGAGTTTACAGCTCTTTTTATTTACATGACGCTGGACGTGCCCGCATCCACTGATGCAACGATTTGTTAGAAAATTTGAGTGTAGTGTCCGAAATCTCATTTGGTCATTCCCTATATAGTGCACTATTTAATAAACACTACATAGGAAATAATGAGTGATTGAATGAGCGAACTATTTCGGCAGTGGCCGGGGCAGGGGTTGGTCGCCCCAGTTCTAGGCTATCATCACACATAGGAGGTACCAGCTTCTGAGGCTTACATATCGCATATGGATCATGCTCAAGCATTAAACTGCTTTAAATGCCAACAGTGTGCATAAATAACAGTCGACTGCAATCCATTAATCTGATATTTGATCATCTTGACAATGATCCAACGTTCAGCTCCTGTCATGCCTTTCATAAACCTCATTCTCTCATGCTATAACACATTCTCTAAGAGATTATTATTTAATCCATCCACTAACATTGCATAATAATGCAGGCCCAACTACCTTGATGTCTATTACATAAGATTATCATTGGAAGACCCACCATCTGGTTGCCATGACGTTAGCGACCATCTCTTTTAATAATAGCCAACCGCTGTTTCACCCAAGCTACTGCGTGCAACACATCTAGCCTACTTATTTGTACACATGTTCACTACACACAGGGCACTGTCCATGATTAAGATAGCACAACGCAAAATCCCAATTTATATTCACATTATACTGTACCATGAAATGATTTTGAAAACATTTCAGTGGATTATTCTTTTAAAAAAACAGCAGATGTTAAATCTGATTGGGGATGTCACGTGAGATTGTGATATCATTATTATTGTCAGAGGACATATCATAGATTCACAATTATTAATCAGGGAATTCATTATTAAACACTATGCAAATAAAAAGGTGTAATTCAATCCTATTTCATATTGAAAATAGAGAGTTCTGCACATATAGAGCTGTTATGGTACAATCAGTTTATCCCGACATTCACATCCACAAGGGTAGGAGATGTGAAAGCTGTATCAATAACTGCACTTTTGATTATCTCCCTTTCAACATCAACTACCCATCTCATGTACATTGCTCATATTTCTCCTCTCAATATGTCTATCATCAAATGCTGACTTTTACCATTGTTTTATTCAAATCAGGGCTGGCCGAATGGGAAACAAATGCAACTAACATGAGGCTCCACACCCCCAGGGGCCCAAAAGGCCACATATCAATTGCGTCAGTCTTGTGCACAACATGAAATAAAATGTTAAAGACCTGCAGTCAGGTTATGAATTATTAGAACCTTGTGTAACTGAATTGTGGGCCCTGTGTCTCAATAAACATGGTGTCTAAATAAATTTGTGTTACTGCAAACAGGAGGTCACCTGGGGCCCAGGGCTAATTTTTGCCCATGGCCTACCTAATGGGTTAATCCAGCCATTATAAACAAACAAATATATGCAGTGTAACACTAACACAAGTATAAAATAGTCATGCAGTTGGGACATGGATTTATTAATGTCAGTGCTTGTGTTAGCTAATATTAGCCATCTTTACTCGGAAGATAATGATAAGGCTGTAAGAGGAAAAACCCAGAGTCTATTGAGCTGAGTAAAGGTTTGTTTTATTATTTAACAAAGGGCTGCACGATTATGGCCAAAATGATCATTCCTATTATTTTTCATTAATATTGAGATCATATTTCATCATTCATTTATCTTCAACCGCTTGTCCCTGTCGTGGTTGCGGGGGGCTGGAGCCGATCCCAGCTGACATCGGGCGCGAGGGGGGGTACACCCTGGACAGGATTTGATGACTCTAAAATTGCCCGTAGGTGTGAATGGTTGTCTGTCTCTGTGCGTCTCTATGTGCCATGCGATAGAGATCATATTTGTTTATCACAATTATATTATTAATTGGTTTTAAGGACCAAATATGTTAATGCACTTTCACATTTAAATAAACAGAGCAACACTTTCACTCTACATTCCTTCTAATTGTAATCAAATTGCGAACATGATTAAAATTGATTAACTGCACAGTACTAGTTTACTGTAAAATCTCAAGTATTAATTTCAGATTCCAAAAGTAGCATAGTGTCAGTTTAAGCTACTAAAAAAAGATCCCCCACTCTTTTGGGGACACTGTTTGTGGGGAATGTTTACTATGTATTTTAGAAATAACTAATACATTTGGGATATACATCATAAAGAATTCAAAGTCCTAAATAACACTTAACTAAAAAAATGATCTGATATTTGGTCTGCTTCTTGGGAATCAAACAATAACCTGCACCAGGTCATACATTATATAAAAGCACACAGAAGAGCGGGACATGAGTTTAGGCAGTGCTGGGATTTTTCTGTCTTTCTCTTGTAAGACTTTGCTTTGACCGAGCTGGTTGTATTATATTGGGTTAGGCAGGGCTGGGCTGTCTGCCAGACAGTGATGTAATTACATTGTTAACAGTCATTGTGTCAGGCACTGTGAGCTATACATGGGTCGCAGCCTTTACCTCTCTCACTTTCAGAGATGACATTACACTTGCTCTACCTCGCTATCTCAGTCTTGCGCTGTCATTGAGGCGGACACTGAAGGCTTGCGAGGGTGACAGTGACTGTGCTTCTGTTTAAAAGGCATTCGACTTGTAACTTTTACTGCTGTCCTCTCTATCTGTGTATCTCTTTGTCTCGTTGACATTACATTTGCTTTTACATTTTGGCGCAGGTGTCAGTTTGTTTTCCATCTCTCTGGGATACAAAACTTCTCTGCGCTTTCTCTGTATTTTTTCTGTAAGGTGATAATAGAGAGCCCTTCCCTGTCGAGCTGTTGATGGCCCATTTAACACTTTATCTAATTACATTCTAATTCTAACCATATCAGACTTGCTTTGTTTCTGACATTAACATGCAACAGTGAATAAACTTCTTCTTCAGTTCTTATTGCAGCTGATATGCAATGAAGTAGAAATCTCTAGAGGTGACTAGTAGGCTTGCGGCAGCAGTCAGTGTTTTTCGGTGTCATGCTATGTTTCGGCATACACCGACTACATTTCTTGCCCACCGCAGCCACCATTGTTTTGCTATTTTTATAGAAATGAAACCCCTTAACTAATTTTTGTGTGTCTGTACCAACATGAAAGTGTCTGCTCCACACCAAATTATTGGAACCTTAACAATCCGAGGTCAGAGCCTAACCTTAACCATCTATCCTTAACCATTCAAATTCAATACCTGACCTGTCCACCTAATGTTAACAATTCCACTTCAAAGACTAACCTTAACCATCTACCCTTAACCATTCAAATTCAAAGCCTAACCTCAACTATCTATCCTTAACTATCCCAAATATCAATCCCAAATCCAATGCCTGACCTTGACCATCTAACCTTAACAATCAGAGGTCAATGCGTAACCTAAACAATCTTGTGAGACTTTCGCAAGTGCCAAAGTGTAGTACAAAGGTAGCTGACCAAGGAGCTCTGTGGCATGCTGTGGTGCGTTTGTGGCGTAATCAGTAACACCGGTGTTGTCACTGGTTTATTATTAAATTTCCTCACTGTGGTATCCCTAGTGACTAGAGACCCACCTGGGGCAATACTGTAAATACAGTGTGCATATAGCAAATCCACAAAAACAGAACTAAACATTGGGCCACGCATCTAAAAGCAAATAAAAGCCGAGCACAGAAACAGAAGTAAGCATCACACACTGTACAAGGTCAAAGAAAGGAAGAAGAATGAACAGATATTTTTGGATAAGAACAAGTGGGACGATGTGTTTCCACTCAGTAATGTGTGTGCGGGAGTATGAAGTTTGGAATAAAGTCAACAGGATGGATCAAAGATAAACAGAAAAAAAGTTCATTGTGAAATCTGAAGACCCATTATAAGATCTGGGTGAATCTGAATAGATCTGGTTTAATCTAGTCAAGCCCTGGATATGTGCTCAAATGTTTTCATCCACCCATTTTCTTTGTCGTTGCATTCCTATTTAGGGTAAGTATAGAGCTGGAGCCTTTCCCTGAGCATACTGGGCATAGGGGTAGGAATCTCATGGTGTCTCATGATTAAATTTGATTCGATTCAGAGAGGTACAGTACACTAATACTAATATTTCACTAATATTTATTTGCACACATGATTTTTTTTAAATAAACAGATTCATTTAATACTTTTTTCAATTTATTTTGGAAAATATCAACATTCATGGTGGCTAATTAGGAATAATTAAATTATCAATAATAAAAAATAAGTTATCAGTAGTGTAATGCCCCATAATAAGACTCTGACCTGTTAAAGCTGCAGTTGACAAGTCTGCCGGATCGAGTTGACTCTTACGTCCCTCTCCCAAGGTCCTTCGCTCCTTCCATTAAGTGCTCGTCAGTGCGTGTGCACCAGATTTCTGTGAACGCATCTGTTTCTTCCCTCATCGATAAACAGCATGGAGTACATGCTACACAGAGGTAGGCTGGCTAAAATATTTATAGATAGCAACTGCTAACATAATTTACCATATGCCTAGCTTTTGGCGTGTGCATGTGATATTGTAACATGCGTGAGGAGGGAGGTGGGATTTATGGCATGTGCACGAACTGTGCGTGACAGTCAGCTCTCAAACAACTCTGCACAGGCTCTAGGTGCACGTACAGGCGTGTTTTTTTTTTTTCTAAAACCGGATGATTATTGTTGTTCTGTCTGAGCATAGAGTCAGTTTCAGTGAATATGATCAAAAAATGTTGCCGACTGCAGCTTTAATAATTCCTGATCTGCAATTTGCCCTCAATTTTACGGGGCAGGTGCAAAACGGATTGAGTGAAATGCACCTGACTGTGACATCAAGGGGACATGGCCAGGCATCTGTACAGTATGTGGCAAGTTGGGATTGAGAACGGGTTGAATGCACATGGGAAGGCACACTGGAGCAAGACTCAAGCACTTTGGCCATATGCTTTATCTCTGTATTCTGTGCAACATACAATATAAGCAAGGGCAGTCACGATTTCAAGTTATTGACTTTTAAGGAGACAATAGTGATGTATCTAAGAAAAAACCAAGAGAGAAGCTTAACAAATATTTAGCATAAAGGACTAAGAGGAGATAAATCATGTTGCCTACTATGAATTAAACATTTTCGGTGTGACAAACGCTCCCCTAGTGAACCTTGCATTCAGAGATGAACATTTGAAACATGGATCCTCTGCATGGTTATTCAGCAAGTAACATTCAGTGGTTCAAGACATTTTGGTGTGCTGTTGGCATTGCCTCCTCCACTTTACTGTGTCTTTTTGTCAAAGAAGCTACAATGAAGGCAGTTAAATCATACACAAGTGAAATAATGCTTTTTTTCCTGCTCTTCCTAAAACATGTCAGGCTCGTTTTCACTAAAGATTATTCTCGTTTTTCCCTGCATCGGGATATTCAATGTGACTCATTGAACATATTAAGAAAAGCACTGAATTGCTGACATTTCTGCCTATTTATTTCCATACACTACCAGTCAACACAAGAAACATGCAACCATAGGCCTACTTACTAACTATGAAGCTGAGGATTCTTAATATAAAAATACAGTACTTAAAGTATGAATATTTAAATACCTGGTCAGGATTTTTTGGCCCAAAGGACGTACAATGAACACACACTCATGGAAATGTACAAAAACACATACAAAGATGCCAAGCTGCAAACATTCTCCTACTCTGCCAAAACAATGTCACCTTCTGATGTACTCAGAGATAAAAACAACTGTGTTTGTGTGTGTGTTTGTGTGTGTGTGTGTGTGTGTGTGTGTGTGTGTGTGTGTGTGTGTGCGTGCGTGTGTGCATGCGTGCCTGTGTGTGTGTGTGTGTGTGTGCGTGTGTGTGTGTGTGTGTGTGTGTGGGTCTATATATTTTTAATGCACATCGATGTGTGGGTGTGTGTAGGTGATTAATCAGAGCAGTGTCTTTAGCAATGTCAGCCCAGAGATGATATATGAGAGCTGCAAAAAACACATACACAAGTCACAAATACCACACAAACACCAACACGCTGTGTGTTCACACACACAAACACACACACACACATACACACACACACACACATACACACACACACACACACACACAAACACACACACACACAGTCACATACACACACACACGCGTAAACCAAGCCCCCACCACAGCAACTTCCTGGTTGATCCAATAAGTAAGTGCTCTGAGTGTCCAGTAGAAGCAGTTTGCACATAGAGCAGTTTCTCATTGACCCCCATGTTAACGATTTTCACAGCATAATTACCTACCTGCCTAGGATTACAAAAAAACATCCTAGTCTGAATGTTTAAGTCACATCTCCATGACAACACTTAGGATGGTGAATATTTTTGTACCAGGCTAGTTTTTATTTTATTGGAGGTTAAAGTTTATAAATAATTTGGGGCGTGGCCTCTTGAGTGACAGTTAGCCGCTGGCCCTCACTTCACCCCGGAGGCTAGTTGTCAGGATTAGCTTGCTAACTCTGTCATCTCGACCTGGACTGCGGTTATTCGTGTGGTGGTGTTACTATAAGCGACAGATGGTTTGCTCTTTGATCAACTGTACAATCAGATGGTTTAGGAACACACTATGTTAACGTTAGCTTTGTTTTGCTAATTAATTAGCCACACTTGCACCATGACTTTCAGTTGCAGTACAGCCTGCTATCTATAACAAGTACACCAGATGCTAATATGGAGCAGCGGGAGGATTCGGTCCGAGAGGGTTTGTGTTTCACAGTCTATGGGCATGGTGCTGTGTTGAATATCAGTTTAAATCATAGATCATAAATGCCGGCTGCCTGCACTTCACTCCCGGAGCCGGTGTATTCTCCGCTAGAGACACGGTAGTGCCTGCACTCAACTCGCCGATCCGGTGATTTTTTTTTTTTCAAAACTTTATTTCAAATTATAGCCGGTATATTCTCCGCTAGAGACATGAGCCTAGCTCCCGGGCGGTGGAGCTAATGTAACATCAATACCCTTTTTTGGTAAGAAAAAATGCGGAGGAGTTAAAGTCTGACAAGATGGCTGCTTGAAGAGGCGAATATGATTGGATCAAGTTGAGAGAACGGGCCCTTGCGGAAAGGCTACGTCCTTTTTTTATACAGTGGCATAAACACACGGTCCACTGTGTGCTTGCACCTGCAGTACATTTTATGAGAATAATAAATGAAGTGAACTACTTCTAATTGAGAGCTCAGTTCATGCACATTATGTTGTACAACTAATTGCTATTTTGTTCAGGCTCTCATGGCTGCACACACACACACACACACACACACACACACACGCACACACACACACACACACACACACACACACACACACACACACACACACACACACTAGCACACCAATCCCAGTCCCACTGCACCTTCAAACTCAGAAACACATAATAATAGTGCTCATTTTGAACTATGTAGTGTGAAAGTCTTTGCAGCATGATTGCATATTATTAAATAATCATTTGAAAATTACTTCAGTAATTATGTCTGAACGTACAAAAATATGCAACTTTCATAAATATTTTGCGTTTCTCAGAAACACAGATCAAAGAGAGCCCAGTTTTTAGGGATGGTAGTTGATAAGACTATTGATACAAATGCCACTAGTGATTCTGCTAATCGGTCAGATTCATTCGAGACTCGATTGCCTTTTCCTGATTCCTGATCACTTTTCTGGGGGAAGAAAGTAGGCCTACATAGGTTTTATTATCTGAGTCTGAACAGGTCTAGACAAAATGAGAGAATATTTTTACAACATTTGATTTCATTTAGGTTTTCTTAGGCAAATAAAAAAAACTGCCAAGCCTGCCTGAATAATGGTTATAATGGGATATTTGGTTTGGAAGCAATGGGTCTTGTGCGTAGAGGGGTTATGTTGTGTAGAAATGTTTTGGCGTATTGCTGGTGTATCCATCGTTACTTGAAATGCTTATTTTACAGACAGATTACAAGCTGCACTGTCATCAACCTTCTTTGTGAAATGAAGCCACCTTTTGTACTCCTCCTTCCTGTTCATCATAACTCCCCCTTTTTGCAACTTTCCAGCAGCATACACACATGGGTTTGATGTCATTGTCTTGCAAGAAAAAAAAAAGATTCTCAACTGGAACTGGTTGCTGTTTTCCATCCCTTCCATTCTTTCTTTGGCAGCCTGCAGATTCTTAACTAACCACTGCCTGACTGCCAAAATGGCTCATGACTGTGTTTCCATGCTTTAGCCATGGAGGTGTAAACAGAATGACTGTGTTCCTCAGTGTAGCCTACTCCCTCTCTCCTCACCTCACTCTCTCTCTCACTCTCTTTATCCACAGGCAAAAAGAACAATCCCTTATTGCTGACAAGCACTCTCCCACATGGAGAAGCATTTATGCACGCGCCCACACAATCTTGATTCCTCTCCCTGACACACATCACAACAGTCCCTGGGTCAGACATGTTGTGTTTAAGGCTACTTCCTCGACTTAAGCAGTATCATCCGCTCAGTCTTCCTTTGAGATGTTCTGTACACTCGTAACTGCATGCTGTTCACAATTTATCCAGTGTCAACACACCTACTGCCTCTGTCCAAACCATGGATTGGGTCCATCTAGAGAGCTCCATACTTAAAGATTTTCTGCGTTATAGCATCCCAGATGGATGGATTACAAAATAGATCATTGTGTAGAAAAAAAATAATTAAAACGCACTGATTAAAAATAGTGTGTTAATGAGTAAATGTGAGCAGGAGTGAAGACAGACTCAGCTGCATATTTTTCAGTGACACACAAGCACACTGTTAACTGGCTGGCACATTGTACCTCCTCCCGGCTCTAATGTATGACAGTTAAACAAAAAGTTAATGAAGAACATAAAATAGCAAAATATGAGCTCTTTAATACAGATCAGACCGGAGACGTGCAATACTTATCAGCTGTTCAGCCCCAACGCCAAAATAGCTGCTAAACCATGACATCTCACGACAACTGCGCTATTCTCAAACTTCCGCTTTATTAAATCTGGTTCTTCACCTTAAGATGGGTGAGATCCAGCTATTCCCAACTCCCACTATTATAAGGAGTGGCCATAGATATAGCAGTGCAGTAGTAGTTTAAAAATACAGGTTGACTTTGAAGGAAATAACACTCAACTTTGAAACCATTTTAGAGCAAAAAGGAATTTTTCATTCAAAATGTTGAAACGATGAGAGGGATAAAAAGTGGTGCATAAACGCACAGCAACTTTGTAGTCACAGCAACTAACAGTCCCCAAACATTCTAATAGTGATGACTGCAACCAATAATTCATTTCATAAATGCTTAAAACGATAGATTAGCCTTTTTTAAAGTGGGATTGGATGACTGGAAAATTGGATGATGGTTAACACGCCGCTAGTTTGAAGAAATAGACAGGAGTGCCGACACAGAGGCTGGGCTACTGCTCCAACAAAACATACTTTAGTTACCTTAAAAAAAATGGAATTAAGAATAGCTTCACCGCTTTATCTTGCCCTCAGACAGGCCTTTTCTTTGGCAAGACTACCATTTTGACAACATATTCCAACAGAAGTGCAATTGTGCGTGCACTGTACTGTGCTGCAGATCAGCTGTTGCAATGCTGTTCACTGTGGAGACAAGAGGATCTCTTAAGAAGTTGGAGTGTACAGAAGAACTTTTGCAGAGAGAGACTGAACTGCAGAGAGAACTCCAAACTGGCGACATGCTAACCATCATCCACTGTTGTTAATATCGAGAAAGTCCCTCAAACAACCCCACTTCAGAATAACTAAACTTTTCAGTGGCTTTATCTAATTTCTCAATATATTTATCTATTTATACTATATTGATAATTTAGTCAAAAAAAGCACATTTAATATATATATATATATATATATATATATATATATATATATATATATATATATATAATGGAGCCATGGAGCCTTGTACAATCTTTTTGACGCTCTGGTATCCCTCGGGCTCGGACTGACCAGGGACATATTTGGGGTTTTAAAAACAATTATGAAATAAAATTTTACGTCACAAACCATTGACATATATTGTCTTTATCTCAATTTCAAACAATGGAGATACAGTATATGCTTAAAAATTACAATCAGTCTCTACAAGAACACATTTACAATGGAAATTCTTTTTGGTAGTGTTGTATGTGGACACATGACAGAGGGTAAAGAATGGGGGAACGTATCTTTGTGTGTGTGAGTGTGTGTGTGGGCAGGTTTCTGTGTGTCTCTGTGTATGCGGGTCAGACTGTCCCCAAGGACCATATGAAGGATGTAAATATGTGGGGAATAGTAGCATGTGTGCTCTACTTTTATTTTGTTTGTACATGTTTATTACATAAAATAAGCTAAGGCTGTTGAGTTTGAGGTATAAAAAAATGAAACTTACAATTTTTCTTCTTGCAAAAACTTGAAATGGGTCTGACAGGTTTGAACTGAATACAATAACCGTAGGGTTAAATCCAATCCGCCGGAAGCGCACACTGTTTTCCACCCCCTTGTTAGATACCATCGTCGCCTCTTGTTGATCCCATCAAAGGAGCAAGGGCTAGTCCAGGCTCTGAGCTAAGAGTAATATGAATTATCTACTGTGGCAGTTTTGCTGCAGCAAAAAGTTTCAATTGCTGAAAAAAAAACATGAGGGCCTTTTTGATCTCAGTTCTGGTACTCTTATACAGTCCAGACCCTCAAACCAGAGACCAGATCTGTTCATGAACAAGTTTTCAAACTACAATCTCACTTCTATTCCCCAGTGTGTGTGTGTGTGTGTGTGTGTGTGTGTGTGTGTTTTCACAATCTCAAGGAAGACTGCTCTGCTAAGAAGTGCTAAAAGCCACTAATGCAATGGTGACAGGTCCAGTGCATGTGTGTGTGTGTGTGTGTGTGTGTGTGTGTGTCCTGCTTCCCTGCAACATATGGTCATGCTGCTGCCCACCGAGTATGCCACATGTCACAACCAATTTCCTCTAGACTCATCCCGCATGGACCTGAACGCACAATTTCAAACCGTCACTCACACACAGCTCAAAATAATGACTGCCAAACAGTGTTTTTATCTAATCGTATGGCGGTACACACACAGTTTTGCAATCAGTGAAGAATCTGCTGCATACTGATTGATTGCTGCAAGGTCAAATGGAAAGGCGAGGAGAGGCAGAGAGAGAAAAGAGAGTGGGCAGTGTTTTGTTCCGCCTTCTCCCAGTTTGTCATTACTGGGTGATTAAGGTGGTAATGACCCTGTAATTCTAACACCTGTCAGCTTTACATACACACTGTGTTGTTGCTCTCCTTTCTCTCCATTTATCACATCTTTATCTGTGGGGAGTGGTGACCTAAATCACTACGCCTCAAAAAAAGGATCTTGGGCCACAAGGGAACCAGAACTGTATACTTATTAGATAGAGAACAGGGGTAGATTTTTCAACATCGTTCACATTCTAATACCTAGTTTTACCTACTTTATGGATCTAATATGGGTCAATTTGAGGAAAAAAATACACTTTCAAACCCTCAGCAGATTACAGAAATTGGTAGCAACAGTTTACAGGGTATTTGAACAAAGTGCTGCAATCCACAATTTGCATCACTGTGAATGAATGTGATGCACAACTTTGTTGGAAAAGAACAATAAACTCAGCAAATACCTTCCTTAGACGAGTGACAAAAAACACTGAGCGTGTGAAAGTTTTGTTATCATTACCGTAAATGAATTGGAATAGAGAGAAAAGAGGGGGAAACGAGGGGAAAACGAGGGGTGGAGACGGTTGAAAATAATGCAGTGCAACAGGGCGAGACAATGGGGAAGGTGACTTACAGGAGGAAGACAATATGAATCCTAATATTGTTATAAATATAGCTCATAAAGTTGATTCACTGCAGTTAATGTACTGTAAGGTGTTTGTTGTTCGATTTTACCCAGCCATGTGCGCCTCCATTTCCACTTATATAATACGTCAGTGACAATATTCTGACCTCAAAGGGGTGCTCCAGCAATATCCTATATCATGTGCATAGTTGCATAAACAGATTTATTTTTTAATGTCAACATTAAAGCAGCTCAGCCTGATGTAGTCTGACTTTCGGTCCTGTGTTAAACTTGAAAATGATAGATCATACAATCCCTGAAAGTATCTTTTATTGCAAACTCTTACAAACGCCCCTCCAGACACCCCCCGGGTTTGTGACGCGGGCTTCCCATTATACATATGTAATCTACGAGCCCAAGTAAAGACGATAATGGTGACATCCTCTGGGTTGACAATAGACTGATCTACACGTGTAAAATCTGCGACGTGACCCCTTCCTTTTTTTTATTATAGCAATCCACCAGGTGTTGAAACTCATTAATATTACTTGCCGAGCTCATGCTGGGTTCCAGTGCCAAGGGAAGTCTGAATTTTCGGACCTCCAACAAGGCAAAGTGCACTGGAATGGAACCTGTCAAAGTGGAACCTCCTTCTTGCGAATTCGGGGTAGGTCGATCGCCTTAAAATTCAATAGTAGTCATTCCGTTGCACTTTGCCTTGTTGGAGGTCCAAAGATTTGGACTTCCCATGGCACTCGAACGCAGCATTTCTCTCTCAACGCACATGGCAGGGGAGGAGGGATCCTCAGAGGTCAGGCAAGAGGAAGAGGGTGGGACTTTGGAGGGAAGCATTGTGAGACATGACAGAAAGGTATGAATAGCTTTAATAGGAAAAATAACAATGCTACGTTAAATGTCAGCCAAGTGCTGGGTATTTTCTGAATGTACAGTAAGAGCATCTGCTTTGCATTGATAAATGTTGAAAAACAGTGAGCGTCCATAAAATCTGCTGGACATTTTCCCATGGTTTTAAAATCACTAAAAGCCTTTGTTAATGCTGCTCCCGTCTCCTCTGACTGATGGTTAGGCAAATACAGTTTTGCCTTGTATTGTTATGATGTGTGCGCATGATTAGTTTGTGTGTCTGGATTCGCATGTGCCACTGTGCGCTGATTCCCTCTGTCTCACGGTGAAACATCTCAATTATGCCTCCCCACTTCTGTGTTTCCCCCTGTGTTTGTATACGAGTGTGTCCGGGTGTGTGTGCTGATGTTATGGGGGGATCCATTATGCCCCCTGGTTTGTCAAGGAACACAGAGGCAGGGCTCACTGCCAAGACTAAGACCTATCAAATGTGTGTGTGTGTGTGTGTGTGTGTGTGTGTGTGTGCGCGTGCTCAATGGGAAATGTATTCAGATTTTAAACCATGGGAATTGTGGTGAGGCAATTTGTTGTTTTCTATTAGATTCCCCCTCAAATCATCATGAAATTAACATGCGGGGGTGCATTTAATAATTTATTCTAACAAGGAAGGTAACAAACTGCCGTGTGTATGTGTGTGTGTGTGTGTGTGTGTGTGCGCCGTGTGTGTGCGCCGTGTATGGGTGTTGGAAGTATGAATGAGCTACTTCACTGTCAGGCCTCGGGCATTCATTGGCATCACTCACTCTCTTTTCTCCAGTATGTCGGATGCTCTCTTACTCCCATCTGAGTAAAAGATACTGACAAGCAGAGCAACGCTAGTACACTTGCTCTTTGTATCTGTCCTTTACCCTGTCTGCATCTTTCTGTCTGTCTCTCTGTTGACGTCATTATATTCAAAATGAAGAGGCTTGCTGGCAACTTTAACCCATTGCCATATTGCCATTAGCAAAGACATTAAGCACACGCACGCACACACACACACACACACACACACACACACACACACACACACACACACACACACACACACACACACACACACACACACACACACACACACACACACACACACACACACACACACACACACACACACACACACACACACACACACACACACACACAAACACACAAAGCAGGGTTGTTTAGAGAATTGGCTGTGAAGCTGCTCCCAGCTTGCCCACTGTGAACTGAATTGAGCAATACAAACAGCATTTAAACGGTCAGGCTAATGTGCCTGCATGCGTGTGTGTGTGTGTGTGTGTGTGTGTGTGTGTGCGTTTGTGCTTAATGTCTTTGGACTTGAGATCAATTTTACATTGTAGTGTTGACTATAGCAGATCCAAGAGTAAAGGGGATGAGAGAGAGGGAAAATGAGGGATTCTCAAAGAGAGAGGAAAGGGGACCAAGGAAAGAGAAGGAGGGTGAAGTCATAGTCGTTTGGTAAATGAAGCAATGAAACAGCGTGTTTCTAGGGATCAACCTCTTTTTGTTTTTTTGTTTTTAAAGTTAATCTTCTGACAATTACTGAGATCAACCATCAGAACAAAACGTCAGTTGGCATGCCAGCGTGATAAAGAAGCAGTAAACTCTGATATTAACCAAAAAAGGAGAAGAAAACAAAGACAACCAAACCAAATCAAATGATTGTTTGATTTCAGCTCGTTCAGACTGAATGCGGTTCACCACAAAAAAACAAAAGCAATTTGTTTAGAGAAGATGCACAAGGGAGTGTAGACTGTAAAGGGAGGAAACCCCACCTCGTGTTTTGCTGGCTTTATTGTTCCTTTAAATGTGGATTAATAGGAAGAATATTTATCCCCCTTAACAAGTTAAGAGGGAGGGACACAAGAACTTTGGTCTTGTACATGGAGGTATTCTTAGACCAGGGTGCTGGACTGAAAATTGCACCTATATATTCCACTGAGAACTGCTTACCTTGCACATATGGCAAAAAAAGTTTCTGGGCTTCCGAGTTTAATTCTGTGATATGCGGCTGTTTAATGTGTGTGTGTGTGTGTGTGTGTGTGTGTGTGTGTGAAACTCCAGTACAGAGAGCGTACAGAAGCAGCGGGACCACAAATGACTTAGCATAGTTTTTCTCTCTCTTTTATGTTTTCCTTAAAGGATTTCTCTTCTTGTCTGATACATTTTTAGTTTAAAACGCATCTTAAAATACATTTAAATTAAAAAAAAGATGGTGCTTATGCCCAGCAGGGAGTCAACTTAGCTGGCCTCCAGGCCTGCAACACACTGGCAGAAACCCTGGCACTCTCTCCCTTTACTGCAGGGAGTTGAATGAGCAGATGGATATTAACTATGTTTGTGAATGTAACTAGAGCTAAGGGGTGATTAGTTTAGCAAAGCCTGGAAGCCTCTTAGGTCGCACTTACACTGTCCATCCGTACCGTGCCCAAACAGGTTTTACGGGTAAAGTTCCTAGTTCATTTAACCAGTGTGAGTGCACGCGTGCACACGTGTACAAGCATGAGCAAGAGGCCTACGGCAGCTCTGACGTCATTTTATGTGCACCTGTTCGGAAATAGGGAAAAAAAAAAAAAAAAAACGGACCATGTGTGGACATTTAAAACAATGGCAGTGAAAGGTTCACGTTGGTGTGATGCGGAGGTGGAGTGTTTACTGCAGATTTGGTCGGATGAAAATATTCAAAAACAGTCAACAAGACGCATAAAAACTCTGAGGTCTATGGAAAGATTTGTAAACAAAGCGACGCATAGGGATGACGTCAATCAATGCGTGTGACGTGTTACGGCGTGAGTACAAACGGGCCTGGAAGGGGGGGGGGGGCAAGTACCCTAAAGCACAGGGCACGGTACGGACGGGCAGTGTGACTGCGCCTTTAAATTTCAAAAATCCAATGCTGTGGTTTTACATATAGATTGATACTTTTTTTCTATATGGGTTTAAGACAATGTAATATCTAAACCCGGAAGTACTGAAGCTATAAAAGCAACGACACAGGCGACACAGTGTAGCCTATGGATGGCAGCATGCAGCTAACATTAGCTCAACAGTACGCTGCAGCTGCACTTTTCCAGACACCATGGCAGCTTCCTGTGTCACAGTAAAATAAACAGTCACAGAAAAGCATGTGGGCTCAGACGGGACTTCGTGGTGCATCCAGATGCACCTTTGAGAAATTTATACAGTACCCTTCTGCCATCTAGAAGTGTCTTTTTCTGTAGCAACACTGTGTGCAGGTTGTTAATGCATTCTCTGTGTGCCTAGGATTCTTTTCAGACATATTAAAGTTTAAATTCTGGTGCTGTGACAGCTTTCTACTTAGCATTTATTGGTGACTAGCCTCCAGCTTGACATTGGCGTCGACATTCTCATTCCTTATTCCTTTAGGTCAAACTCATCTTTTTTGTTTTTGCATTGTTAAATGTACTTTTACCAAAAATCATTTTGCAGCATTCTGCCAATAAACACTTTGTACATTTGGTCTCCTCAACCCCCCTCTCTATTCATTTTTGTTACTTCTTGCCCCTCATTACCCTTTCTCTGCTGACTCCTTCGTTTAGTTCCCGCAGTCCTTCCCTCTCTCTCTCCCCTCCTCTCCGTATCCTCTCCTCCTGAGTGATGTGGCGTGATGCACACTGCTACAGTTTCTAATTTGACCTCTCTCGTGCAGCTCCTCCTCCTGAATCTCTCCACCTCTCCACCTCTCCATCCATCTGACCCATCCCATGTGACTATCCCTCCACTTCCCCTCCTCTGTCACTCCTTCCCTTCTTTCATCCTTTCACACTTTACCAATATGACTTGTTTCCTCTTCTTTTCACATTTGTACCCCCCCAACGCTCCCCTGCGGCTTTAACAAGCCCCTTCTCTCTCACTCACACTTTCTTTTCTCTCTTTTACCCTTGTTGTTCTCTGTCCTTTTGTCCAGTCATTCCTCCTCGCAATTACCTTGTCTGGGCAGCATCTGGTAGCCTGGCACATTGTGTGTGTGTGTGTGTGTGTGTGTGTGTGTGTGTGTGTGTGCGTGTGTGCGTGTGTGTAGGTGACCAGGTGTTTAGGCTGGGGTACGCTGGGTTCTTGTCATTCTGGGGAACAGCTGCTAACAGATAACAAGTAGCTGGCTTCACCGTGGGTTTGGAGACAAATTTGAAATGCAGTCCCATTATTCAGTCGGGACCTTTCCTGCGTCAAACTGGGGTCCAGCTGAAAGAAATGGCCAAGTGTTGGTGGCTCATCATCACCACCTTATCCTATCAACTTGAAAAGGAACATCATATGTAATACATCACGAAACACCCATACACTTCAGTCAAGGGGTTAAGATTATCAAACCATATTATTCAAGGTCTAAAAAATATACCATGAGAAATAAAAAAAGAGCTGGAGATTATGAGACACTACAACTCATTTAACATAATAGTTAAATATCTTCTCACACACAAAGTATTTCATTAAAATGTAATCCTGTAAGCATAAGATATTAGAAGTGAACAACGGAATGCTTTCGTATGTTACTATTTAAATTACAATTCAACTGCTTCCAACATTTACATGTCAGCTGAAAATCATTTTTGAGTTTTAATGCACTCATTGCACAATATTTTACCATTACTAACAGTGAGATATGATTTCTAAAATAATTCTAGGCTTTGTTTTAATTCTCACATGATGACCAAGTGTGAGGTTTATCAGGCTGAGGTGAAATGTCTTCAGTAACCGAAAATGGTCTTTCCCCAGTTAAGGGAATAATCACACCCCACGTATACATGAAATGGCGTTGAATGGGAAATTGACGGAGTAACTCTACCTCCGGTACTGTAGGTGGCGCTCTGCCAACATACAGCTGGACAGAGTACAGCTTTATTTTCTGGTTCACTGTTGTCAAAATTGGGCCGGGAAATGGCCGACTTTTGGACAGAATTATGAATTATGGGTATTTTTGGTAGTGATGTTACCTGCCATGGCGAAGCCCTCCCTCGGTTTAAACAGGGAGCCGGCCGATCACTCCTCCTATTAACTTTCTCCGATCCATCATCACTGACTGCCGAGCATACTCGCTATAAAGATAAACCTCTGTCTGTGACGTGATGTCGCACTTCTGCTTTGTGTTAACCCGGCAAGAATTGAGTTTAATGCAGCAATGGCATAAGTGAATTAAAATTACCGCATTGTAGTACTGAAGGGCTGTGAAGCTGATGATTGAGGGATGAAATGGAGGAAGAAGATTAGGAAAACCTGATAATAAACTTTGCAAAGGGTCTCTTAAAGCTTTTTCACTTTCACTCTCACTTTACCTTCCTACCTTTCTCTCTCTCTTCCCCTGGACTATTGAATAAATGATGAAATTCAGTCTGGCTCTGCAATCACTCCAGTAGTCAGTTCCCCCCTTTTTCAGCCCCTGTCTTATTCTTATCTCTGCAATTGGATAAAGGATGAGGTTTGCAAAGTTTCCACTGCTTGCATTTGTCTTCTAATCTATTTTATCCCATTTTTTTCTCTCTGTCTCACGATAATTGCTACAAGTAGTACTACAGGACTATGTGACTACTTCTCTTCTGAGAAGCTTTAATAGTCTGAGTAAAACACTCTTTATGTGAATACTTCATGCAACTAAAACGTCTATTTTGTGTATCTGACAAAGTACACAATACAGACTACAGTGGAAAAAATAAACTGCACACAGGTTTCATTACTTCTTGAAACATTTATTAACATTAATTAGTTCCATTATTTAGTAAGTTAATCTCTAAACCTCTAAAGCCTCCCCGCCCATACGTCACATCCCCTGTACATAACATCTGTAGCTTAAAGTTACTTAAGTTTGGGACAGCCCTGGGCATCGGATAGGCGTTCACATGCAATCTTTCACTAACATGCAAAATGCAGAATTGTCTGCTTCGGACGCCATTATATAACTATGTCTTTATATATACAATATTTGTTTGCCGCTACATTAATATTTTGGATATCATTGTTTTAAGTATGGTAATAATTAATCATCATCATCTATTTTGAATGCCCCAGTATTCAGATCCTTTACTCAAGAAAAAGTAGCAATAACATATTAGTACTTAAAGGGATAGTTCAGATCTTTTGAAGTGGAGTTTGTTATGGAGGAATTTGTTGTGATGCCGGAAAAGAAGACGAAGTACCAGGGTCCTGTATGTCTTATGCTGAAGGAGATAATTTATACTTTATCAAGGAGAACAGAAGAGTCGTCGTCACAAAGTAGTGCGTGAAGCCATCTCGATTCTAAGGGTACGTCCACACGATCGAAACGACCTAAGGCTCAAACAGCAAAGCTCAGATTGTTCGATTGGAGGTGTGTAAACATCTAATTGGCTATAGCGCATAAACATGAAGATAAGGATTCACGCCAGCTAGGAAAAGGAAAGTGTTACCCAGTGATGGTGCGCATTATCATCTAACTCTACAGCTGTGTCTGTAGCCTGCCAGAGAGTGAGATTGAAGATGCCAAGAGAAATCACGGCCTTGGCATGTTCCTCAGTGTGAAGAAGCAGACAGGAATACTGACACGGAAGCTAAGCAATGCACTGCAGTGGATGGGGGCAGCAGCTTAAGGTATTTTTAGCCCCCTTAAAAAGGTCAGTTTAAGTGTACGCTATATTTTGAATATTTTCACTGCTTTACCTTGTCGTCATGCCTCCATCGTAGGGCTGGGCGATATATCAAGTTTTTATTATATATCAATATATTTTCAAACACGATTTATGATAACACAATATCGTGTATATCGAGATTTAAAATAAAGTTTTAAGTTTCTTTTGTAGAGTCACCAGTTTGCCGTATTTCCGTCTCTCACACATTTCCTCTCTCTTTCTCTCGGAGTACCGCATGTAGCAGACAGACACAAGTGAGAGCAGCCAAAGATGAGTTGGTTAGTAAAATAAATTTAAAAAAATGACTCAAACAATTGGATTCAAGGTTTCAGAAGAGCAGCAGAACGCAGTTTTTTGTCGAGAAGGCCGCAAACATGACGAATCTCTCCCTGGACTGTGTAAAACCTCAGTTTGAACCAGAACTTGAAGAAAAAATATATATATACATATATAAGCCATTTATTTATTTTACTAAGGGAACATTTTATGTAATATTATTATGTATTGTTATTGAACAAGCCAGTTGTTTTGTGTCAATGTCATATACATGTTGATTTTGTACAGCTGGTTATTACAAGTGCCTGTGTGACATTTTCCCCATGTTGATTTGACTTGGAACTGACTATGTTTTTGTTATTTCTTTATGGGGAAAAACATTATTGATTATCGCCATTTAGCTAAAAAAATATCGAGATAAGATTTTTGGTTTATATAGCCCAGTCCTACTCCATCGGTTAGTTTGGTTGTGTTATTATATGACTTTGGTGTCTTACAGGGTTACAGGGTTAGGAACAAACAAAACATGACTGACAACAATAGACCAGCAATGTCTGTGTACTTTGAGGTAAAATCACTGTTTTTGCCAATGCAGTCTGGTGGCTTTGACAAGAGCATAGATAAATGTTTCAGACACCCCGGCGTAAACTTAGACAGGGTCTGACGGTAAGGTAAAGCTATGATAATTAAATGTATTATAGTTTACACTTAAACTGATATTAATTTTTTTGGGTGGCAAAACTAGCTGCTCCCCCCATCCACGGCAGTGCATCACTTAGCTTCTGCGTCCATCCTCCAGCTTCTTCATACCGGCAGGATGTCGACCGCAATCTAACCACACTTTGAGCAGTCCAAGCTATCCCTTTAAATGAATGCACATAATTCCCTCCTGCCGCTGAACGTGTCACTACAGTCCCAAGTCAATCCCATTACAGAACCACTGCTGCACTGCAACACAGAATACCACAACTGTTGGCAGTTGATAAAGCACCCAGCTTTACAAGTTACTAGTTTTCTCATATTGGATAAAGCATCTGGATTGCCTGCTGTTACTCAAGGACTACGGCATCACCGCATTACCAGTGGCATACAAAAGAGGTGCCATGCTTGGATCTGATAAAGCGTATCTGGGCGTAAAAGCAGCACAGCCTACTGCAGCTTAGCCGCCGCTGGTTGTGGAAGTTTCACAGGATAAAGTCTTTCCTTCAGGTAGCAAAAAACACCCCTCAAGTCACAAAAAAAGACTGTTATTTCCGAAGCAGCTGGCTTCTAAAGATAAGTGAATGTATTTTGACGTTGAAGGAGTAGTTTTATCTATTCATTTAGATCTATTAAATATGTTTATACCCTGTGGATTTAGACATGGTTTAGTAGATGATGGCATGTTGTGTTATTTCATGTGAAATCTCTTGAGGACCATTTCTGTCATTGTTACTGCTAATGCAATATAATACTCTACCGTCCTTGTCAATCCATCTGTCTGTCTCTTTCTTTGTATCATCCATGCTCCATTTCCATCATTCTCTCTCCATTTTTCCATCTATGTCGCTCCCTCTCTCCCTCTGTCCTCTTATCTGATGGAGTGAATAATTCATGTCAATTCTTCAAGGAGGCTCTTTGTTCTCCCCCTCTCCAGTGTTTTCTTTTAAAGCACTTGGGATAGTGTGGTTGAATGAAGTTAAACTCATTCCAGATTCTTCCACTTTCCCTCTATTTTCACACATGTTCGCGCACACACACACACACACACACACACACACAGACACAGACACACACACACACACACACACACACACACACACACACACACAAACACACACACACACACACACACACACAAACACGCACAAAAAGTCACACAAATTAACCAACATATTGCTATTGCTCTTCACGTTTTTTTTTTAATGTGTAAAGATGTCTGGCAGTACATTTGTGTATATGTCTTTTGTGGGTGGCGGGTGTCTGTGTTGTGTGCTTGCACATATGGGTGCATATTGTGTAGAATATGAAAATGAAAATTTGTTTTAATCACTATTCACAACAATACTTGAAAGCAATGCTGTGTGTGTGTGTATGAGTTATTGAAGGTTAGTGATCATACAGTAGTTTGGCACTTCCTAATCTTTCTCTCTCTCTCCATGCAGGATTCCTTCCCTTTGATGAAATTAGACTTTTATGTTAAAAAAAACAACTTTAATATAATTCACATAGCATCTGTGCCTGCAGAGTAACTCCACTGTAGGGCCAGGTTCACAGTTCAAAGTGATATTTCAAGGGGTGTTTGCAAAAACAAATGCGTGTCTGAGTGATATCTCACTTTCAACACTGCTTGTTGCTATTTTCAGACACATTTATCACCATTATCAACATGTTTGTCATTTCTTATTTCACAAAAGATATTCTCAAAGGAAACTGATCCAAAGTGAGTCAACACATCAAAGACAGGACCACGCCAGCTATACTGGATGAAAATCAAACAAAATTAAATATAGAATCCAATTTTCCTTTGATATTTGAATGATAGACAGAACTGGTCAAGGTCCAAATCACAGGCCACTGCAAGAGGAATGAAACATAACAGCAACTGTGAACGTCTCGATGCTCATGTTAAATTTATTACCTAATCATCTACAGTAGATCAGTTTGGATAATTTATATATTGGCTAGCAGCTGCAGTGGCATTTCTAACAGTTCAGATGAACTAACAGTAGCTGTTAACAAAGAAATTTCTAATTCTGCCCATTTGGTTTGACAGCGTCACACATTATCTAACATGATGGCTAAACACCATCATCCATCCATCAATCTTCTTCCGCGTGTCCCTAACGGGGTCGCGGGGGTCTGGAGCCGATCCCAGCTGACATTAGGCGTGAGGTGGGGTACACCCTAGACAGAACACACCTACGGGCAGTTTAGAGTCATCAATTAGCCTAACACGTGCACATCTTTGGACTGTGGGAGGAAGCCGGAGAACCAGGAGAAAACTTACGCAGACACGGGGAGAACATGCAAACTCCACACAGGAGGGCTCTTGCCCGGATTCGAACCAGGAGCCCTCTTGCTGTGAGGTGACAGTGCTAACCACCACACCACTGTGCTGCCCCTCAACACCGTCATTATGTCTTTTAATCCTACTGCTGCAGCTTCTGAATTGGACGTTGGTGAAGAGTTTGCAGCTTTTCAATTGTTTCAAAAAATTATTTCAGTGCCTTAAATGTTTTTGTCAAGATAAAGTAAGTTTGTTTCTGTTTCCATCTGCCTCTCTGTCTCGCAGGCATCATTTCCCAACTATGATGTGCAGCAAATATGGCCACCATATGACTACAGCAAATGCAGTAATCCACATGCACATGGAGCTCGCCGAGCATACCAAGGAGCCCACGGCAATCATCAAGTGTTCTCGTCCACCACACAAAAGGTTGAGTTAATTTCTGTTCTGTTGATTGGAATCACAGCCACTCCAACCGTCTATGGCCCGGAGGCAAAATGAATATTCATACCAGTTTAGACCATGGTCATGAATATGTATGATGGTTAACACCAGATATGCTAATGAGCCAGCCAACCCAGATGGCTTCAGATCACGACATAATGATCACACACACACACAAGCATGCACAAACACACTCATGAAGAAACAAGCAAACACACACTGTGAAGGATTTCTCCCTAAAGGAAAAGACAACATGTCGCACATCAGAAAACCGACGTAGAGAAGGGGAAGTGTTCAGAGATGGGCGCAGAATTTTGTTTCCAAATACTTGAATGGGGAAATGATGTTGACATCATCAGAATAGGCCACTACCAAGACAAGTTTACTGAACAAGCACTCCCATGTGGTGAAATCAGGTTACAGAAATAGTCATTTAATCCATGCATGTTTAACAAAGTCTGGTGTCGGTATTCAACTTTGGCTTATTGCAAGATTAAAGCTGGTCTTCGAGGATTGCTGCCACTGTTAGGTTGCCAATATCTTTCCCTTGTTCCTAAAGTGCAAGGTCAGCTGATAAAAACGATCAAATTAAAGAAGATTACTGCCGTATAAGCAAGGTAGATTAATGATAGTGCTGCCTACAGAAAACTCACATTGGGCCCCATTAAGAAACATTCTCGGGAATTTATCTTCATTTTCTGTTACGGGAAAAATAAGAGAAGTCAATCCCAGATGCTGCAAATGTTCTTAACCCTCCAAATGTGCTCTTACCCTGAGTGATGAATCCCGCTTGATCATATTTTTTTTATTGGTATGGCCCCAAAAACACTATAAATGGACAGGTGTTGTGCTGTGTGCAAATCCGTATATGCTCAAAAAAAGACTAAGAAGAAAAAGAAATTCAACAGAGGTGAAATCAACGCACTGTTAAATAATACGTCAATACTATTCAATGCTGTGTCTCAAAACACTCTCCGCATTCAATAGTAAGGAAAGTATTGAAGCTTTAAAAAAGCAGATCTACAACTAGATTTTCATCCCAAGGCTGCACAAATGAAACAACGGAGAAGGAAATCAAAGTGCCAGTATGTGTTCAGTGACTTTTTTTCTGATCCGTGTGCATGTTGTTAATAAAAATAAAGAAAGAAATCCTATTTTGTGTGCCAAGGCCTGCCAAGGAAAATGCTGGTATCTAAACAACCTTATCCTGCATGGAATTCAAACTAGGCCAGAAGCCTATTGAAAGAGCTGGAAACAGATACTGCTATGCTGTCAATGTGAAATATCTCTTATGTTTTAAGATGTTTTTCATGTTGTTTTTTTGTTTTGATGTAAAGTTTCAGACTTGCACTGTGTACAAGACCAATGTATTCTATCTCTCTACTGTTTTACTGAACACAGATCTGTAACAGATTATAATAATTTCTCATTTTAAACAAAAACACACTCACACACAGATCGACTTTTGCATGGATTTCTTTCTCTCGTTGCCTGATTACCTTCTTGCACAGACAAATATGGAAAAAGTCCCTTGTTAGCAAATAGCTTAATACAACAAGACAAAAAGTCTACAGCCATGGTTGCAGCTAAGTGTGGCTGTACCTAGCAAAGCAGTACTTTGTGCTATCATAATTGTTCTTACACGCTCTCAATGACAATACTAGCATGCTGATGTTTCGGATGAGTAATGGTATAATGTTGACCACATTCACAACTTATGCGTGTTAGCATGTAAACATTTTCGAAATGTGCCCACTAAATACATTGGGTTTTTTCCTTTCCATTCTTTTTAATCCTAATGATCATACACAGTCCACAGCCCCCCCACCCCCCAAACACACAGACACATACACACATACACACACAATCACACACACAAACAAACCCTGCCTGGATACTGTAGGAACAATCAGATATTTCCTTTGAGCCAAAGCCTTGCTAATAAGCTTATCGCACCACATTCTGCATGTGTGCATACGTGTGGTCTTGTGCATGCCTGTTAACGTGCTATGACACATCTAACACGACCACACGACCACACACACACACACACGCACACAGGCACACACGCACACACGCACACACACACACACACGCACACGAGCACACACACACACACACACACACACACACACACACACACACACACACACACACACAGAGCTGTGTTCTGATGCAGGATTAAGGCCAACTAGCCTGTTGTCTGTAAGCTCGACATCACCTGAGATCACACACTGTGTCAGTTCTCTCAGTTGCGATTGCATGCCTTAGTCTTTCATGTAGCAAATGATGCAACTTCAAATTACTTAAAGAATATGTGATACACATTCCTGTCCGTGAAAGTAGCAACACTGCTCTTACAGCAGAGCTAAATCCAGTGAAAGTAATCTGAAATGCTAAAAGACGTTTTGCTATGTGCCATAACGTGCCTTGTTAAAACAGCCAGGATGAGGTCATGCTGAGTGGCATAGCTCAACTGGGTCACAGGCTGTGACTCACAGCATGTTGCAATATACCTGGACTCAGTAAATCCCACACGTTCATCACTGAGGTCTCTCTGACATGGGCTGCTGTGCATTTCTGCAACTGCAGATTAAACCCAATATAAACTGGAGAGCAAAAGAAATGCACTGCTAGTTTTTAATGTATTGGTGATGGCCTCGTATGGGCTAAATGTCCTTTTAATAGATGATAGTTCAATCCAGATGTTGTATTCAAACATCCAGATGTTTGAATATCACAAGAACAAGCTAGTGTCCCTTCCTCTGAAATAACCTCCCTGCTGACATCAGTCTGACTCTGTGAATCCAAACTTCAAACTCATCATTTTGCCTAAACTTTAAATCAGTGACTTATTATTTGTGTATCGGAGAGAAGCACACATCTAAATCGGTAAATAATTTGTAATTTAAATTATTAGATGAATGTAGTGGAGTAGAAGTATAAAGTAGCATGAAAAAAAGAAGAAGAAGAAGAAGAAGAAGAAGAAGAAGAAGAAGAAGAAGAAGAAGAAGAAGAAGAAGAAGAAGAAGAAGAAGAAAAAAGAAGAAATACACACACATGCACAAACAGGACCTATATACATGCAATTAATGGAGAGATGTTAGAGCGAGGGGGCTGCCAGTGACCAGCGCCCCGAGCAGTTGGGTTCGGTGCCTTGCTCAACAGCACCTCGGGAGTACCCAGGAGATGAACTGGCACCTCTCCAGCCACCAGTCCACGCTCCATTCATGGTCCACACAGGGACTCGAAAGATAAATATACCATGATATAATGCTGTTACCGTCTATGCTTCAAATTATACGGTAATATAAGTTTTAGACCATGGAATACAACCCTAACAGGTACTGTAAAATGGTTGTCTTACTTTGCCTGGTCCATCCCTTGTAAATGTGCCGAGTCATGCTTTCACATTAGTTCGCAGCTGCGGTAATGCTGTACATCCTTTTATCGGCCCACTTGCTGGGCTGTGTGTGTGTGCCTGTGTGCAGATACTTGCCTACGTAAGTAGATGTTTTGTGTGCATGCTGTACTTGGTATCTGCAGTCCACGGGAGCTCACAAAGAAGCTCTCGCCGTGTGTTAAAGTGCGTTTATGTTTTATGAATCCACACTGTACTACTCTCTGCATCTTATCCATTAATCATGGCATACTCAACCGTTTTTGCCCAGCTACATACAGTGCACTGCTGATGCTGTTAGATAAGCAGATTGTAAGTCATGATATCAGGCTTAAAGGGACACCCCGCCAACATTCAACCTTAAGCTTATCGTTCTGATGTGGCGAAAAGACTTGAATGTCTGTATCTGTGTTTTCCCCAACCCCCCTTTGTCGTCCTGATTGCCTGAACAACTGTCTGCATTTACTTATTTTTAGTTGGCATTCAAGAGAAATGAAACACTTTGTTTGCACGGTAGCAGAGGGAGGCTAATGTAGCTCAAAGACAATAGTGGGTACTAATGTAGAGCATATGGACAAAAGCCAATATTTTGCTTTATAGAAACGTCAGCTCATTAGTAGGGACAGACATCCTCTAATAGATATAGATAGGCACACTCACACACACACACACACACACGCACACACAAACCACACACACAGACACACACCCACACACACACGGTGTTCCATTAGCGTATTTCACTAAATTACAGAAGGGGATTGAAGAGAAATAATCTGGTGTTTGTAATCATTTGAATGGGAAATACTTCATTATATTTATAAAATACAATCAATGCGTTAACAGTTTATCACAGTAACAGTAACGCATTATACACTCAAGCCCATTAAGGACTTATTACAATGACAGGTGACTAATTCTAATTTCTTCTCCTGCACTTTTTACTGCTGTTGCAAGTATACTTCTGACAGAGGACTGTTCCATTATTATCAGCTCATAAACCCAAATGGTCTCACTCATTACCGGACCCCAACAGTTGAGTCTGCTGCAGCCGATTGCTCTCTACTTAAAAAATGTTTGAGCTCATTTCCTCCTAAATTTAAAGTGGCGATGATCTTATTAATTAGTTGATGTCATAGGCTAAAAGATCATTAGAAATTCAGTGATTTTGAAAAAAAAAAAACAGAAGGCCAAAGGGTACCTTTAAGTCTTAATTTTCAAATGCACACATTTTATTTAATCGATATACTGTAGCAACCTACTTCAAACTATAATCATCAGCTTAAATTGATTTAAAAGACCAGTGTAGTCTAATCTAAAACAGGTCAAAGATCACACTCCCATTTATTGTATACCACATGAAGCAGATGCATATACAGTATTTGCTGTTATCTGGCTATGCAGGACAAAGGGATGAAATGTAGGATGGATTAATGAACACACTTAGGGAGCCCCTTAGCACAGCCTGTGATACGTGATATAGTTGATGCATATGACTATAATATGACTATTAACAGTTGTTGATGGAAAGTGAAACTGCATCTCAAGAACGTCTTTACTTTCAAGATATTACCAAAGAGGACATGATATATTTCTATGTCTGAGGGTGTGATAGGTAGAACTTTAGCTCAGGGACTCATATCATAGGGTTTGACAGTAATAGTCCCAGAAACAAATAGGATTCGCAAGGAAACCGTTGCCACCAGCATCATTACAGTCAAGTTGTTTCAAGTGCCGGCATTCAGTGTCTGCATGAATGTACTTCATCTCCGGACCCACCCACAGTCTGTTACTTTGATATCACATTATATTTTCTGAAGGTATGTTGCAGCACTTATTTCTTATCGAATTCAGCCTCAAACAAACAGCTCAGTTTCACTCCTGTTCAATCTCACTGTTCTGTCCCCCAGGAGTGGGTCTTTTTTTATTCAGAAATTATTAACTTGGTTGCTCAGTATCACAAGAGTATCCCCTGGATTCCATGAATTCACTGGCAACTGCCTCAAACCATATCTATATCCTTCAGCCAAAGATATCAAGCCATCAGATTTTGGAGTGTTTGTTGGTGAGTAGCAGCTTGCTGAGAGCAGGATAATGCCAAGTATAAAATAAAAACAAATTGTCCCAACAGCTAGGATTAGCTGGCTGCCTTTTATAGTATTTTGTGTAGAGCTAGCTAAGTGGGATGCAGTGATTTGGAAGAGACCCTTGCTTGTAAAGCACCGTAACTAGCCAGAGCAAATAGCCTAAGCAAAAACACCATAAAACAATGTTATTGATTTTAAAATCGGCAATTAAAACTGAATCAAAACAACACAACGGTGCCCAATACCTAGGAATGTAAACATATCATACTGTATATCTATTTAAATCAGAATTTAGTGACATACTGTAAGTCATAATAGTAATTATAAATGTAAGTGAAGGACTATCTCCTAATTAAGATAAACAAAAAAAAACAACTCCACAATGTAGTGAACATGGACAGGGTCATGGCTTTATTGACGTACTGTCAGAAATGTCAGAAAAGAAGAAGAAAATCCACAAATCCATTATTAATATAAGGATTGGTGGTTGATCAGTATGTGTATTGATGAACAGCTATAACATGAAGGGGAAAACCACGATTCAAAGACCCTGATCTGTCACGTTTTAAGCTAAAAAAGAAAAAAGAAAAAAATGAAATAGTGAATAATAAATAGTTTGTGTGAACTCTAACAAGGATTCCATATATTTCCCTTTTAACATGCAATATCCTAGCTGCTAATATGATGATTCAGTGACACACCCAGTATCTCATACAGGGAGGGCAGAGGCAACACATATAGTGGTGAAATAAAAGGTCTACGCATCACAAAGCGTCACACCCTGCTCAAGATTTTAATAAAATTCCAAAATAATTGACGAAAGAAACCCCACATGCCACCACTGTAACCTCTTCAGTTTGGATCATTAGACTTAAAGACTTTCTGAGAGGAAATGAGGTCTACTGAATGGCAGCCCATACAGTGCTGAACCAGAAAAAGTACCCGTAGATAGTGCATTCTGTGTAGCGTTAATCTCTGTGTGTGAACAGATGGCATGCGCTAACAAGCTAGGCTAAATGTAGCTATTGTTGGCATGTACCAAAACTGATCTCTGACTTCCTGATCCCAAGCCTCTTAATTAAATGCACCATTTAATCTATTCAGTTTTCGGTCCCTCTGCTGCTCCACAAAACACTAGGGATGACCTGCTCATTCTGGTGATTAGAACACCACACTATTGGATCAATTAGATCGACAGAGAGCCTCCCATTAACAGCTAGTGATATTAAGAAATTATCCCAATTGTGACCAATTCTAAAATTACGGTTTACGATGACTATCAACAATAGGGAATCATCCTTGTCATATTTCACTCTGTTGTCAAAACTATTACCTCCCAACAAACATTGGCAACACATCCATATTGCTGGGTTATTTTTTTTTTTACCCCTAATTAGGTTCAACATTGAGTTAAACCTTGAGTTAACTCTGTATAGTAAACAGATTGAGAATGTGTATTAAATCAAGAGCCTTAGATTACATAATCAATACAAAAGATTGTTAGATCCTGAGGCAGTTGGCAACATGACTGACCAGAAGTCTCAAAATGCCCTACAACCAATCACATTTCAAAGAGATCTATTATAATACGTATAAATGGCTAGTCATGATTTTGCTACTCAGTGATCACACTGTGTCATTGTCTGTGATCCTGAACTGGGCTCACCAGCATACTGAGCTGTCCACGGTCCTGAAATCTCTATAAGCAGCAGCTCCTGAGCCGGCCCTCAAATGTCTACATAAAGTTTTATCTGCATACTGTAGCTTTCCATGACCCTGACATGTCTACTTCAAGCTTTAACTGCATATTGAGCTGTCCATGACCCTGAAATGTCTACTTCAAGCTATACATGCATGCATACTCTAGCTGTCCGTGGTCCTGAACAGTCTATTTCACGCTATACCTGCACACCGTAGCTGTCCATGGTCCTGAAATGCCTACTCCAAGCTGTAACTGCATATTGAGCTGTCCATGGTCCTGAAATGTCTACTTCAAGCTATACATGCATGCATACTCTAGCTGTCCATGGTCCTGAATGGTCTATTTCACGCTATACCTGCACACCGTAGCTGTCCTTGGTCCTGAAAAGTCTACTTCAAGCTATACAGGCATACACTAGCTGTCCGTGGTCCTGGACGGTCTATGTCATGCTATACCTGCACACTGTAGCTGTCCATGGTCCTGAAATACCTACTTTAAGCTGTAACTGCATATTGAGCTGTCCATGGTCCTGAAATGTCTACTTCATGCTATACCTGCACACTGTAGCTGTCCTGGTCCTGAAAATTCTACTTCTTACGATGTATCTTCCTTGAACTTGATCTTCACTGTATTTGTTCTCTTCTAATTTATAGGCTTGTCTCTACTGACGCAGTGACCCATTTCCAATGGGATAATTTAAGTTTCTTCATTTATTGTCCATAATCTCCATGTCCTGTGAAGGGATTATATTTAGATATTTAGATTTAATGCCGACATGGCAAATTTATACGTATTGTGTTTCAATGGCTATAGTGAATCAGATCATTTAAAAGATCAGCCATATAATATTACTCTTTTCTCACTGTCTAAATGTTACAAACATAACGACCACAGTTGTAAGTCTAAAGAAGGCAAGGGTGATCATCTCCCTTTATTGTTTGTATCCCTTATTTAACCTTACAAGTTGAGAATGCAACATTATTTATGGAAATGGCCTGGGGAAGTATTATCCAAAGAGATAAAAACACACACATAAACTGCACATACTAAATCCCACCTAAAAGTGGCACATATGCCGTTTTGGAAATGTCTATATAATATCTCATGAAAATAGTCTTATGTACATGATGATTTTAAAAGTGTTGGCTTATAATGGTCTACCTGAAAGTATTATGACTGAAAGGCCACTGGGCTGCAGAGTGATTATCCACAACTTTTTACCTCATTACCCAGATCTGTGTTGATGATACATACTCTGTCTTTTAGTGTAGCCCTGTTGTCATAAAACAAGCAACTTGAGAGATAAAAATATAAATGCTAAACTGACATCATATCAATCACAACAGACATGTTGGCTTAGCACAACATACAAATGCAGCTCTGTAGGAAACACAAACCGCACACAATGTCAGCATACTTTTCTATCAGAGGTTGAGGACTCACGGTCATCTACAGTTGCAAGGAGTCTGTCAGCTGTTCTGCAGGATGAAAAAGGCAAGGATTCATAAGGTAAATGCTAACTTGGAGTCCATGAAGTGTTGTTGATCCGGCTGCATTTACACCAAACATCACATTCAATGTATTGTAGTTCACATAATGTTACATCAATGCGTAAGATAGAAGTTTTAAATGTGTGTGCCCCAGTCTGGTCTGTCTACAAAGGGAATTTCACAATCTTTTCAAATGGCAATACTACAAAGCATCTCTCTGAGTTTCTAAAAAGCAGCACTGATGTTTCACACATTTTACCCTTGGGATTTATTTTTTCCAGAAAGAGCTACTGTGCTGTTGGATTGAGTAATCCAAAGCAGTGCGTTATGCAGTATTGTATATTGAGTGCCATGTCTGGTGGCAGAATCCCCCGGTGACAACTATGTTGCAATATTTATAATTAGTGCTGTGATGACAGTGAAATTGTGTCCTGTAAAGGCTTGCATCAGAATTCCTCTCAATGTAGAGATGCTGAGATGACTCATGCACTCACACTCTCACACTCTCTCTAACACTGCCATACACAGAGTTATAACAGGCATTATGTTGAAGCGGTTCTCCTTATAAATGCAATGCACATACCTTGTACATGAGCAGAACTGGGATTTAATCATGGTGAAGTTACAGTGAGGACGAAACAAATATGAAACCTAATCCTGCGGTACACATGCTATTAAAAGTCCACTGACCATAAAAGCCGCTCTTTGACCTGCAGCAGAAAAAGTGAAATTGTCTGTGACATGATGTAACAACCACTGAAATCATTTGAAATCATTCGGGCTAATGAGGGCACCGCAGCCTTTCTCCATAAAAGAAATAAAGGAAGAAAATATGGATTTAATACTTATTGAGTTGTTAAAAAGACATAGTGTAAGGATTACCTGCTGTCTCACTCATGAGCTTTACAATAATATATAGAAAAATCATTTATAACATCAATGTGAAGTTAGTATTATTACTTATTGCATTTTTTCTTGGAACTGTGTTTTTTTCCAACCTGACGGATGGGGTCTGTGATGATTAGCGAGATAGGGGAGCAGAGAATAAAACATCTTTCTGCAAGGAAAAAAAGAGATTTATTTTTGTCAGACTTTAATTTTTCTTGTTGTCGTTAATATCTGGGCCATTTCACCTCTTCAAACCTCTCGGAAGTATAATAATAAAACAGTCAAAAGGAGTCATCACCCCAGATATAATAGTGTGTTCATTTCTGCCTTCATGCTACTTTCAGTATCCTGTTAAAATTATTCTCCACATCATCTTATTGAGCAAATTGAACACTGAACTAAACACAAAAGGCACCCTTAATAAGAAATAATATATATATATACTGTATAAAGTTACATTAAAAAGTGCCTTTTCTACTGCTACTCTCTTTCATCTACGTCAAACATCCCTGAGTGTCTTTCACAGTCTGTTAATTGTGCGAGTTGATATCACGAGGATGATAAAAAAAGTAAATTATTTTGCAGCCCTAATCCGAAGTAGATATGGTTTTGTTTTGAGAGGTCATAAGCCAAAGATTCTCATTTATGTCTTATTTCTTGTTAAGCAGACAGATGTTGACATGGCCGTATAGTTGATTCATGCTTGTCAATTACCATAATGTATAGTTTAGTAATGGATTGTAGGAAACGAGCCAGAAGCCTGTCTGTATTGTTTCACGTTCACCCACAGTTATCTGCCCTGAACACAGCTCATTATCACCCAATGTTTCCCACATCTGTCGTGTGACCAACCTGTCGTGCTCACATCCCCATACACACACACACAGACACACAAGCATCCTCCCCGCTGGCCTCCTAAAGCAGGATCTAGTGTCAGACACGTCACGGCTGATTTTGAAGCAGCAGGTGTGCGAAATGGAGTGTAGGGGTATTGTGTGTGCATGTATTTAACACATTTTATGAATATGACTTTGCTGCAGTTATACAACAGGAGAGCATATCCAAGAAAAGGCTACAAAATCATAAACAACAACAACAACAACAACAACAACAACAACAACAACAACAACAACAACAACAACAACTTACAAATCTATTCTAATGTAATTAATGACTGTATATTGGATCTAAAGCAGGGACTTAACTACAGTTACCAGCCAGTTAAAGACTAATCCTGCCTTGGCAAAGAATGAAGGCTATTTATTTAGATTTATTTACTGTGTTTAATTAGTGGTACCAACACCGTATAGTGGAACTAATTTCTGTATGTCAGTATGTCTTCACTATATCAACAAACACAGGACTCTCATCGAGGAGGCCGTTTTCGTGAAAACCAAAAGTCATCGCTGATTTTTTTTTAAATGTAACTTCATTAGTCCGTAACCATGTCTCAGACATAACCACATCAATGACCTACATCTGTAACAAACAGCTAACCCCAACCATCATTGTTTTATACTTTTACCCAAGTCGTTTGGTGTCCTAAATTTAACAAATTAGTTCTGTTTCACAACATATACCATGTGTTTAAAACTGAACGGTCATGTGTTTAAATGTGTTTAAAACTGCCACCATTTGACCTTTTTAAAATGTTAAATTGAACGCTCATAGGCATAGTTTTGGGAGTCACTGGCAAACAAACTAGTCCGTTGTTTAGATGCAGCGACATGGTGAACAAATTAAAATATCAATGTTATTTATATCTTTGTTATTGCAAATGCCTTTTAAGTACAAAAAATAGTATTTTGGTAGTTGAATGTGATGGAAGAAATATGACTGTCAATGAAGTCAAAAGAGAGTGTGAAGAAAACTTCCATTGTTGTATTTTACCTGCTAACTTTTGGAACGTTGTTTTTGAGTTATACAGGGTTAACAGAAATGTAGGCTGGGGCGAGACATTACCTGTTAATATCTGATCAGTGAAAGTTTAAAATTAACTCTGAATTTAAAGTTTAGGTTATATGGTGGACTCACTGCTGGAAAGATTAATTGAATATGCCTGGCTAGCTCAGTCGGTAGAGCATGAGACTCTTAATCTCAGGGTCGTGGGTTCGTTTTGAGGCGGCAGTAGCTCTAGACCTCAGTCCATAAGTGACCTGGCTGGGAACCGGAGGGTCGCCAGTTTGAGTCCCTGCGTGGACCATGAATTGAGTGTGGACTGGTGGCTGGAAAGTTGCCAGTTCATCTCCTGGGCACTGCCGAGATGCTGTTGAGCAAGGCACCAAACCCCCCCAACTTCTCGGGGCGGCCCCCTCGCTCTAACATCTCTCCATTAATTGCATGTAAATGGATCCTGTCTGTGCATATGTGTGTATTTCGGGCCTTAGTGTGTAACATGAATAATAATAATAGAGTGCGGGACTAATAAAGGAATTCTTCTTCTTCTTCTTCTTAAATAAAAGCAGACCTGTTCCAGGTTAGGAGAGGATTAGAAACATTTGATTCTGAATATGTTACAAAATAGAATGAAGAACTCTATTATTGCCCCATCGTTGAACCTGATTCCAAGTAAAAGAAAATACCATGACTAGGCTCAACATCATACAGTATGTCATGTCCCCATGTCTTTCTGAAAGGCAGCTTCAGATGGAACAGAGGAGAAAACACACATTTCATTCACTTGCAAAAACTTCTGCAACACTTATGTCAAAGTTATTTAGCTCATCCAGGGACAAACAGGGAGTCATGTGCACAACAAGATTTTTTTACATATTAAAGCGCTTAGCAGAAGTCCGCGCACACAAATTAAATGGGGACCCGAGATCTAACCCTGAGGCACACACTGCAGCTTATTTCTGCAGATGAGGATGTGGAATGTATCAGTTTACCAGGGCAAGTTGGATTTGAGACCTAAACCAGACACAGTGAAGCTGACCCAACCAAACAAGCTGCAGAGAATTTGGACTCAGACATTTCTTCGGTTCAGTCTAACTTCAATCACTTGTGTTTCTGCTGATAGTTGGGTGAGTAATGGAAATAATAAAAAAGTGTTCTTGTTGTCTCCCTTCAGACTCACTCGTGGCCTTTTGGAGACATATTGTTTTAGCTGATAATGACCCCACGCTCACACTCTCACACACACATGATTTCAGTCACCCACAGAATCAATCCAGATGTCACAGCGTCAGGCCAGCTTCCTATAAGGCCTGCCTCTCCACTGCTAATAGGAAATGTTCCCGAACATCTGTGGTCTCCATCCCTCTGCTATCTCTCTCCCTCTCTCTGTCTGTGTGTGTGTGTGTCTCTCTCTCTCTCTCTCCATCTCTCTCTCTCTCTCTGTCTCTGTCTCTGAGCAGTAGAATAAATTGAATTAGAGCTCCACCACCCACTCTGCAGGATCCTGCAGCCCTCTGTCAGATAGCTAAACAGAAAGAGGAAGAGAGGGAGTGAGTTGCAGAGAGATAAACAGAGGGCAAGAAGAAAGACGGTATAATAAAAATCCCCCCTGCCCCTATAAAGAATAAAGAACAGTCCTTACAGCCTCTTTACTCCCCTGTAGTAGGCCTGATAAGAGCCAACACATTTTTTTTGTTTTTTTGAAGGGTTGTGAGTGTGAAAGAGAGACAAAAAGAAAATAATGAGAGAGAAGGGGAAAAATTGAGGATAGGAGAGATGGGCGATTGCTCCTGACTCATCCCTTAAGGAATAATAATCTAGCTCTTGTTGTCAAGATAGCAGTGATACCTGGTGTTCACCCTTACATTTTGCACACTTCAGATGTTATTCATTTGGCAAAGACGCCACTACAGCAAATGCAATCTGAAAAAACTAAGTGAAAGCCAAGAGTCGATTTAAAATACAATCTCTCTGTCTTGCATATGCCGTAAGAACTCAAAACACAATCTGTAACACAAAGGCATTGCAGTTCATTCATTCATTCATCACAGCAAACCACTCCTTTTAGACGTAATAGGAGGGTAAACACAACTAAAATGGCCTGAAAATCACTACTTTCTCTCCCTCAGTCACCCACATGCTTTTTTTTTCTAGGGACAGGGAAGCATTTGCATAATGCCTCCATATCGGCGAGCCATTAGCACCAGCACGAGTGGCTCGTGTGCATAAATGTATTTCCTTGATCAATCAATGCAAGCTACTGTACCTGTAGAACTAAATGAAAGTCAAATCCAGCAAAATGTAGAGCCACTGGAAAGAATGACAACATGTCCCGCGTCAGTCCTAAAGTGGAGACACTTTAAACTCCGAATTCCCTCATTGCAAATTAAAATAGCTACTTGAGTTATTCATTCATTCATCTTCAACCGCTTGTCCCTTTCAGGGTCGCGGAGGGCTGGGGCCGATCCCCAGCGTGAGGCGGGGTACACCCTGGACAGGACACCAGTCTATCGCAGGGCACATAGAGAGAGACAACCATTCACACCTACAGGCTATTTAGAGCCATCAATTGACCTAACACGTGCATGTCTTTGGGAGGAAACCGGAGAACCCGGAGAAATCCCACACGGACACGGGGAGAACATGCAAACTCCACACGGAAGGGCCCCTGCCGGGATTCAAACCAAGAACCCTCTCGCTGTGAGGCGACAGTGCTAACCACCACAACACCGTGTTGCCTTTAATAGCAGTTATGATTGAGTTGAATAGCTTTGATTTCCACTCGTATGAAAGTTAGCTGTCATTGTTTTCCATGTAGGTGCTCGGGAACACAGGTGTTACGGTGGTATTACATGACAGAAGTCATGATACTTCAAAGGCATCAGTTATTTGTAAATCCCTTCATATTCACTCTCAGTGGACTTGGCACAGCACTGTCAGCAAGCCCAGATCTCAGAGTCAGTAACAGACAACATTCTAGCACATTCCAACCAAAATGTTTTTTATTTCCGTTAGTCTGAAGGGTCCTGTGTTTCTTCAGCCCTTGGTAAATTGTGTATACAGTCTCCCAAAGTCTACGTTCCAGCCAAAGGACCAAGCAAAACTCGAAACCCAAATTCATAAAGCAAACAATCAATTTGTTTTTCTTTGTTTCTCAAATGCTTCTTTTTGGCAGGATACAAATCTTTGGGCTGGGCAACTAGAGGCCTGGAGGCAGTATCAAATCTTCCAACCATTGAATACTGAATGATAATGAATCAAGATCCATTTTGAAGTGCAATAGGCAGAGGGAACTGAGTTGACACATTATAGGGTTAATATAGCAATATGCATTCACTACCACAAAGAGGATTGACCAGCACAGTGGATCAAAATGTCTTTCGAAGCAAGTAAACAATACATTGTTAAAGTAGCATTTGTGCTGAAAAGGAGCACATTTTTGTTCACCTGTATGTATTGTACTTGTTTGACACAGCCTTTGATTTAAAATAAACATCATAATTTGCAGTCTGAAATAAGAAACACAAATTATGAGTATGTCTCACTACGGAATGCACATTGTTATTAAAAGCCAGTCATTCATAGTCAGTGTGTAGGAGAATGTTGAATGCCCAACAGTGCCTGGGATACTAGAAATCACCTTATTTTTCATTAGAGTAGTATTCAATTGAACTGCAGCGTAGGTCGCCTGGACCTTATTTCATTCACTGGTGTCACATACCATAGCATTGCATGTCAGGACACGCGCGTGCACGTGCAAACGCGCCTGTCATCATTTGAAACTAACGAGAGAAGTGAGAATTACGCACGCACTCAACACACCGACGCAGGCACGGCAAAAAGCGAACGCTCCATCATCATCATCATCACCATCATCATCATCATCATCATCATCATCATCATCATCAACTTTGTGACAACGAGGTATGGGGTTCAGTTCACTCTATATTTGTGCTGTTTTCTGCGGATTCCAGCGGATGATTAACAGTCGCGTAAGGTTACCTAGGCCTACATACAACCCCCCCCCCCACCCCCCCCACACACACATACACACACACACACACACACACACACCACCCACCACGCCTCTTGGTACAGGTGGGGCTGTGTGCCTTCATAACTAGCTATCCTAAAGTCTAAATCATATAAGTGGGTGTAAGACATACCGGGGGTGCGCGCACAAGTTATCTTTCTTTATGGCGGCACTAACACGCGCTGCTGTGTGCGCGTGCGTAGACACTCTCTCTCTCACACACACACACACACAAATACGTTTATTCACAGCACACAACTGGGTGCAGAGCAGCTGAAATGTAGCCTACTGAAACTATCCCGAGTCTGGGTCCACCAACGACGGTCTCAGGCTCGAGGGCGCCAACAAACACAAACACACACACACACACACACACACACACACACACACACACACACACGCAGCTTCCATAACTTACACCGGGCTCAATTTTGACCTTGCAATGTTCTCAGTGCTGGTTATCCAATTGCAGTAGCACCTTTCCGCTGTCCAAATCCCCCCGCCTCCCCTCCCGCCCTATTTCAGCATCCAGGCTAAACATCAATGCAAGGATATCTAGAAATAACTCTACCTCTGCCCCTCTTTTTATTTTACCCCTGAGCGACCACCATTCCTCTGCTCCAACAGACGCAGTCAGAAAGAAAGAATGAGAAGAAAAAAAGATAGAGAAGGGGAGGATAAATCCGAGCTGTCATTTTTTTAGCACGTATAAAAGAGATAATAAAGAGTTTAAACTTCAGCCTACCTCTCTCCAGATGTCACGGTTCCTTCTTCGCCAGGTGTCAGGGCTCAATTACCTTTCCAAATCCCATCATTTGAACGACAGCGGTGATTACAGTAGTAACTCCACACAAATAGTTCCCAGATAAGAGAACGTGCCCCATATGCGCATATGTGGAGGTGAATACGTGTAATATCCTTCGGGTGGCTGTAAATTCCGTTTAGGTTTTATAGTTCAATCAGCTGTCTTCCAGAGGGGTGCGTCCGTTTTGCATTCTCACAGCGCCCGACGACTACATCCTCCTCTTCTCCCTCCTCTCTCTTTCTCTCTCTCCCCGTCTTTTTCTGCCGGTTTCATCCCTCCATCCGCGGGGCGAGGGAAGAATCCCAACCGAGAGGCACTGAAATGATCCCTTCTCTCCTCCGTCCGCTTAGTTTCTTTCTCTTTTTCTCCCCTCTTCTCCTCGGCGGCGCCTCCTCTCACTCCTCCTTTCACGCCGGTCGCTGTCCTCGCGCAGGTGAAATGGGAAGAATTCCACTATGAGAAAAAAAAAAAAGATATCCGAGACAAAAGGGCGGAAAAGTCAAATTATTCCAGAGAAAAACATCCCCGCAGGTTAGGCAGAGTTTGTTGAACACTCCTAAACATCCTCAGTGGTACCTTTGCTGCTTTGTTGGACACCGTTAAACCATTGCAATAAAGGGTTTTTGGATCACTTCACAGTCGCGAGCTTCTACAGTAGCTCGCCCTCCTTCTCTCTCTCTCTCTCTCTCTCTCTCTCTCTCACCCCCTCTCTTCTTACGTCGCTCGCCCTCTGTTAACTCGACTCTGTGCGCCTCCTCTGCAGTCTTGACTGGAACAGAAGAGAGAAGAATAGAATAAAAAGACATAAAGAAGAGGTGCCGTCCCAGGAAAGCGGTCTGCCGGTCACTCACACCGAAATCTTAACGGTACAGTCCCGCTGATCCTCAGTCCTCCTCGCAGGTCGCTTCCCCCGCACCGTTAATCCATAATAGCGCAGCGGGCATGGTGACTGTCAGGTGTGATACAATCAAGGAGTAGGACTTCCTGGGAAATTTTCAGAATAAAACCTTGGCATTGGGCAGTAGGCTGCTTATCCATAATAAACAGATAATATTCCGGGTTCGTTCATGCATTATTTTTTGCACTGATGTCACACCAGAGGGTAACGTGATTGGTTAACTACCCATTGGCCCCAGACCTTTAGGGGGCCCCAGAAGCTCCAGGTTCTCCTATGTGTGGTATGTGCAAATGTGATTTATTGCAAATGAGCAATACTGTATGCACCACTTAATTACGATGTGGATACTAAAAGTGAAAAGGAAATAGCCTGTTGTAGCATAATTTCTCATTAAATGGTCCTGTATCACAAACAGGTTTGAATTAGTACAAAAGTTTTTGCTCCCACGATATACCTTTATAAATATGCTTAATATCTATATTTTAAAGTGACATTGTACTATACGTACAGAATGCACACAGAGGCAGTGGTGGCACCAGGTTTCAAAGGGGGATTAATGAAAGAATGGTTGATTTAAATAGGGCAGAGGTGTTTTTTTAGTTGTTTTTTTTAATGATAGTCGAATTTTTAGCATGTTGCTTAAGAGTATATTCTGGTTCTACGGACAGAAGTATGTTATTTTTTTCATTCATTCATCTTCAACCGTTTGTCCCTGTCGGGGTCGCGGGGCGCTGGAGCCGATCCCAGCTATACCTGATAAATGATATAGCTTGTAAAAATAAAAACCCTCTGGTCAAACAACTGATGTCAAGATAGAGTGCATGCATCTAGTAAGCATGTCACCAAAAAGAAATGTAGATTATCAAGTAATTATATCAAACTTCAACTACGATGATAACCTTTTTTATTTATTTTTTATAGATGATCCTTTCACGTTGCCCATCTATATCTGGCTATATCATCAATCAAAGTGAGAAAAACATTCAGGTGAGCGCCTCATCAAAACCACACCTACAGTAGGCCTATTGCAACCGCAGTTCTCCTGAACTTGATAAAACCTACTATACTAATGCTTTTATTTTGAAGAAAAAATCTCTTTATTTCCGGACTGGGCCTTGATAACCCTGGCTCTTGACCGAATTTAAAGCCTGCTGCATGGAAGTTGTTGAAAACCGCTCTTCTTCCCGGTGTCGCGCTCTGTGGCAGCCTGCACTCTGCGTGTTCAGCTGGACGACGCGTGGGTTCACATTAAACTAAAGAAGGGCTTTCTGAATATGAATATCATGTTAATGATCCTATCATTTGTCAGATGTGCTCTGAGTCTTCTTCTTCTTCTTGAAGCCGCTGCTCGTTATTGATTCCGCACACGGTCGAAAAAACAGAGAGGGGAGAAAGTGCGGCTGCCGTCCTCTTCTGTCCCATGTGGAAGTGTGCGCCACCGCAAAACTATGTATCAAGTCTCTCCCTCTAAACCTTTTCAATCATCTCTAGAATAATCGTCTGGTTTTTCTGTGTGAAAGAGGATGAGGTCTTAAAGAAAGAGAGCAGCTGACTCTCTCTCTCTCTCTCTCTCTCTCTCGCTCGCTCTCTCTCTCTCTCAATTTCAATTTCGCTTTATTGTCATAGATGTCACAAAGATTATATTGCAAAAGCATACAAACTCAATGAAACGAAACACCAATACATTTCATAGGTATAATTAAAAATACAAACTTACGAGAAATAAAAAAACAAGATAGAAAATAAGAAGTGCGTGTGTGTGCGCACGTGCGTAACTGCTTGTGTGCGTGTCTCTCTCTCTCTGCTGTTATACAGAATAGTGTCTACAGTCTGAGGGTAGAAGAGACCAGGCGTGATTCTCATTGAATCTTTTTTGTTTCTCCTGACAGAAAGGCAGTGATTTAAAGACATGAATATAATGGTTTGATGGTAAAATAATACAATTTAAGTCGTTTTTTAAGGGGTTTGTTTTCATGTTGAGGTTTCAGGATTCAGAAGTCCACAGGGGTTTATTGAGCTGACTCCTCTGCTTACATGTGAGAGACAGTGTGATAAAAGCCTGAATTGGAGATACAGTGTGGGATCACTGCGGGAGCACTGATAAGCCTGATGGTAGCCTAAGGAAGCAAAGACTGGGTGGTCTGGGAGGGTCACCAAGATGTATCACATTCAAATATGGAGCAGGACGCTTCTATCACATAGTAATGTATGATGAGATTGTATTAGTGAAATATATTTGTGCTTCATTGACCTCACAATAACTTTTTTTGTGATTGCGACCCTTCCATTTGTAAGGTATGTACGGGTAACACTGACCGATGAATTCCCTCATATTTGAGTTATTTGTCATTTGAGTTAGACTTTAACATATTGGCGAGGCCTGTTCCTCACCAGTCAATCAATAATCGGCAAATCAAAATATGACATCGCATGATTCAGTGTTCACAGATGATGTATTGGCCTGCTGTAATCCTGAAGGGGGTTGGAGTTGGACCACATAAATCATCAGAGGTTTGCAGGGTTAGGTACCCTAAAAGTCGATATTGTAAAACGTGAGATTACCATGTCTCTTTTTATTTAATTTATTATTATAAAGCAGGTCAAGGTGCTATATATATGTACCGCGTGAAATGCCCACAACCCGTATTCAGAAACGGTGCCTTTAAACGAGCCCGCAGGACGTCTGTACTGTCGTGGTATCACAACTAAAGGCTACTATATATATGTAGAAAGTGCCGCTTGAGTACCAGTCATTCCCCGGCTGCAGTGATGGTGCAGAGAATTGCTGACCAATCAGAGCATACTGGGCTTTTTCGGCAGGGGTCTTAAACTGAGCGTTTTTAAGACAGAGGGTGAATACAGGTATATCCAGACAGCATGATATTAATGAAAATAAAGTGTTTTTAAACATCAAAGCACATAAACATGTTCTAGTGGAAACAAAAAATATAGGTATGAAGCTGAAGCTGAAGATGAGCAGAATATGCGCCCTTTATAAGAATTGAGAGACTTACAAGTGGCAAGAATGGGCAGCATGTCAACCATTAATAAAATAAGCCACATTTCTGTGACTTAACTCTACTTCAGTTACAGTGTGTGTGGGGATTAAATGTAGTGAACATTTTTTTTTTAATTCCACTGCTATGCCCTTAAAACATCACAGCATAATAACTGACAATAGAAACCATTTTGTGCTATAACAGACTAATTGTGGTATTCTGATTGGTACTGAATGAGTTTGATATTTGTTGGTCCAGGATAGTGAATACAGATGATAAATGCATGACAGTTAGCACTAAGTGGATGGGGGATCTCTAGCATCTCTATTTTATTTCTGATTGGTTTCTGATTTTAAATATCTTATAATGGCTCTGTGAAATGTGCCCTTGCTTGACTTAAGCACAGTTTCTGCAACATGTGGCCAGTGTTACCCCAGCGCCACAGAAAAATCAGTAATGACAATAAACAGGCATAATGTAACCTTCAGGCTACTGCTGCTTCCAATCAGTTTATTGATTAGCTCTTAACAGCTATTAAAGTCATTGGGACATTGTCAGGTGGCTGATGGGATAGCTCCCTACTGAAATCACTATTCATTAGCTCAGCGATTAAAAATGTGGGCAATCAACAATTGGTTAACCATCTAAAACCAAGCTCATGTCTTGTTTGTTTGTTCATCGATTCAATGATAAAATCAATCCTGAAATAGCACTTTGTTATGGTTATTGCTTTACAGTGCCATAGCGTAAAGGGAGCACAGTAGAGTATGTCCGTGGGGGCTTTATTGAACTGTCACTCAACAATCGCTCGGACATGTGAAGAGATTTTGCCATTTCAGTGTTGACCGTACAGCTTTACATTTTTACTGGGTGCCCCCGTCTGCTCATGTCTGCTACTAACCACCTAAAATGGATCCACTCTCTCACTTCTTGCAACTGCTCCTGAGGTCCAAAATATGTCCCTTCCATGGTTACACACAGGCTACTGCCGAACATGTGTGGGTGATGACTTAAAATAGTAACAGGCTGCGTTTCCTTTCAATTGTCAATCAAATTTCAAGCAAACTTTTAAAATGCTAATTAGGTTTTCATTCATTCATCTTCAACGGCTTGTCCCTGTTGGGGTCGCGGGGGGGCTGGAGCCAATCCCAGCTGACAGGGCGTGAGGCGGGGTACACCCTGGACAGGACGCCAGTCTATCACAAGGCACATAGAGACGAACAGAGACAGACAACCATTCACACTCGCGGGCAATTTAGAGTAATCAATTAACCTAACACGAGCATGTCTTTGGACTGTGGGAGAAAACCGGAGAACCGGGAACCTTCTCACTGTGAGGCGACAGTGCTAACCACCACACCACGTTAGGTGCTTCCATGAATAAAGTAGACAGCAGCATAGTTTCATCAGATGTTGGAACTGTAGGTGACACCGTCAGTAAACAGAGCATATTAAGTAGTGGTTGCGTTTTTTGTAGCATGACCTAATTATAGCTTTTTAATGGCTTATTCTAGTACCAGGAGTACACGGATTATAAAAACACGCCTTTCAGTAATGTAATTTGTAAATGTACTTATCAGTGTTGCAAAAAGGTTTTTGTGTCACACGCCATGGTGTTTTGCCCTATAAAGATGGTTAGCTGGCAGTTTTTTATTAATGTGTTAAAATGTATAACTGTTAGTAAGAAGGGTGTGCAGTTTATAGGAGCCCCCTCTCAATACACTTAAGCTAGCCCCAACTTATCGCAGTGAATTTTATATATTTTGCTGCCTAGCGAAGCATTACAGCAATTATTTCAGCTCTGTACCTGTGTATGAAACAAGGTTGATTGATTAACTGAACGGCTGCTCTCTCAATAGAGTTAAATGATCAATATCTCAGAACATATTCTGCAATGGTGTTTCTATATTTTTGCATGATTAGGGCCCTTTTTTAATTTACTTTTTCCGTTTCTAGTGGTTTTCTAATGTAATACTTCATAAAAATATGTGAATGGAAACAGAGTTGTCCTATGCGTATATCACTGATGATACTGTGATCTTGAGTCTTCTCCAGAAGGACATGGACCTTTCCCACAATGAGATATAGACATCTCTATCAAATAATGTGACACTAACCATCACCTTCTAAATGTGACCAATGGTCCTTGACCCGAGGCAAGTGACTAACCATGAGCCAGTGATCATCAAAGCAGACAATCATTCAGGTGTCCTTGTGTAAATACTTAAGTGCTCACATAGACAACGTTTTTTGCGGGGGAAAAACACACTGATAACTTGTGCAACAGACTGCAGCAGAGACTTTACTTTCAAAGGTGATTGAGGCTGTATGGAGGAGTGAGCAGCAGATCCCGCTGATGTTCTATGGGGCAATCCTGGAGAGCATCATTAGATACGGAATTGCAGCATGGTTTTGGCAACCTGACAGCGCAACTGAACAGAAAACTTGCCAGCATGCACAAAACAGCTATGGAGGTAAAAGGGAAGAAAGAATATGAGCCCATACAAAGCCTGTACTTTGAAACAAACTCTCAACATCCCCTCCTCTCTGAATACCAACCTCCGCCATCAGGAAGAAGACTCAGTGTGCCAAGGTGAAAATCAAACCGCTTGAAGCCATCATTTTTTCCGGCCTCCATCAAGCTGCTGAACTTGAATGATACATTTATGGAAATAACAAACAAGCACTTTTATTCTTACAGGTCATTCTTTCAGCTGCTGTCAATGTCAAATGTATAGTCAAATGTCTATAATAGGTGTTTTCATGATGTTTTTCTGTGTGAAGCAATGGACTATAGCCCTGTGCCCAATACATACTGTATGTCCCTTATGGAACAATAAAGTTTACTCTACAATGCATCACACTGAATGGGCTGTAGTAAGCTCTACACTACAGTTAATTATTTGACTTGAGAAGTGGAGGACATGGTGGACATAAACCACCAAACGGAATCCTATTAAATTAACACTATAATCTTTAAGATTTGCATCTATTGATTATCCGTTAATTGACTGCTTTTCAAAGAGTGAGTTAAAACAATAATGATTGATCATATGACCCACTAATGAAAGCACTTGTACTTGCCTCTTTGCAGAGTATTCCAGTCTGTGTGTCTGTGATGACATTCCCTCTCTAAATGCAAATGCAAAGACAGTGGTTGGTCTGCCGGTGGAACTCGCCACTGCTGTGTTTCATTCTAAGTGGAAATGGGGAACTACCAACTTCTGAGTCAGGCTTGTAGTAAGGGCATAAGTGTTATAGGAACATGTGTGTGTATATGGATTTAAGTGGGTAAAATATAGGGGATGGACCGGAAGTAGAGAGGTGAATGTGTGTCAATATAAAAGTCAACATTCATAGTGACCGTGAACGTGACAAGATGGAGGGCTCTGAAAGAACAGGCTCACATTCAATTACATCTTCTGCTAAAGAGGCCGCTACAAACAAGGTATCTTAATTGTTGCAGATTATGACTTTAAATGCCTGTTAAGTGTAATGAAATTTTGTACTGCTATTCATGTTGACCAGAGGATGTATACTGACTTTGGTCCTGACTGTCCCGGCTTTTCAACTAGCGCCAACGTATGGTGAAATTTTCATTTAACCAGTTAAATCCAGACTGTTATTCATGGTGACTGGATAGTGCTGTCAGTCAAGTTATCGATCATCTGTTAAAGAAACCTGCTTCCCACCCCTCCACCCCCGCCTTTGTTTTTATTTGTCACCTTTGACGTCATGGAAGTCCTTCAAAACAGGGTTAATAAACAGTAGAAAGCAGAATTGAAGCAGTGTCAATGTAATGGTGGTTACTTCTTTTTTTATATATAGGTTACTTCCTCAGTAACTAATTTAAGTAATTTGTTCAGCAATGAATGCCGATTGTTGTACCTTTCGAAGTAAAGACAAAAAACAGGTGTCTCTTTTTTTTGGTTCATTGGGAAAGGGACTATATGTTCTAGGAATTTATCCTTTTGAATTCTGTTCACACATGTGTCACATCTGTCAAAGGGGCATTTATGGGACAGACATTACCTCACAAGATTTCTCTCCAGATAATGACTGAATTTAAAGTAGACTCTCAGCACACATACTTAATCCTCAAACACTATTTTTCTTTCTGCAATTTACCCCTATTTCAGACGAAATAGATCCTTGCAGTGGTGTCTTGACTCCACAAATAGATCACTAGAGATTTGTCGAACAGTACGTCCTCTCTTACAGTATGGACCAAAAAATCCTTCTAACCTACATTTTTTATAAGATTTATAAAAAGGGACCTGTCCTTAACAAGCACAATGTCATGACCACTCACTGACCAATGCTCTTGATACACTAAGCCACTAAAACGGTAGGCTTCCAGTGGTGCTGATCAGTGCATTGATCGCCTGATCATCTGGGGACCATGTTGGAGGTGGAAAGACTGAAATAATTGGATGGCTGGGTAGAAATCCCCGCAGTGAGACTTGGATCAGTGATCAGAAAGGAAGACATCCAGTAACAAATTCAAGATAAGGTCTGATGTACTGGAAGATTGTGATAACTACCTACAATAGTATCATTTCAAGAAATTTGCTTTTAAATATTATATATATATAACATCCTTAACCTGTTAAGGTTAACAACGAATCTTAGACACTTTACTGATATTGACTGGACTTGTTGTGAAAAACGTACAGTTGTCAACCCAGACTCTTTAAAGCTTATCTTTTAAATTCTCTTCACTTGTCAATTTGATTGGGCCAGACAATAGTCTCATATAATTGTCTGCCACTGAAGCTATAAAACCCCAAACCCTGCTAGTCATAACTATCTACTGAAGCACACGCTTGAGATGAGAGCACAAAGGCACTGTCAGTATCAACATAAGCTGCTGAAGCTTTAGCATTCTGTCACTGTGGATCAAGCTATTGATTAGCTGTTATAGCTATTGCAGACGGCAGCAGGTCATATTGGCTGAAATCCTTTTGCACACAGATGAGTGGTCGAGAAAGTACACACTCAGCAATGACTTAAATCCAAGAATTCTTCCATTGCGTCTATTACTACACATTCATTTTCCCTTGGTGGGGTGTAATGGCCTCCGAAATAACATTTAGAGCATCTAATTGTTCTGAAATTTTCAGGGAAAAAATACTGGCTTCAGTAGATGTCCCTGTGCAGCTATTCGGTGAGCATAAGACTTGGCCCAGTAAAAAACAGTAGAGATCAGCTGCAGTGTTAGTTCCTTACATTGGATATAACGCTCAATTGTTTTTCATTGCAAGTGAGAAAACATTTGATCACTGCATCTTTTTTACCCTTGTTGGACTATGGAGATCTGCTTTTCATGAACTCTCCTGATCATTTTTTAAGAAGTCGTGTGCATCACTGTTCCTTATATGCAGTCGCATATTTGTATGTCCGTACACTCTCTCACTTGCTGACTTTTATTTATAAATCTGTTCTTGGAATTCTGCCTACATTTTTGTGTTCACACATGTGTAGAAACCTCAGCCAATATGGCCTGCAATCTCAGGACATCTCAGGCTTTTGAATTTTCTGCCGTGTCTGCCTGGAACAATGTGCAGAAGGACTTGAAATTGATACATCTCATTACTCTGGGAGAGTTGAAGAAAAATCTATGTATCCAAGTGTAAAATTATAAGAGACATACATACATAAATAGTAACACTTTTGGACTACATACAATACATACAGTACATACATAATACCTCTCTACATCTGGTCCGTCCCCTATATGTTACCCTCTTAAATCCATACACACACATGATTATAAGTGAACGCAGCATAACCGTTAGTGACTATATAGGCTTGCAGACCAACGGCTGTCAGCAGTGTCACTAACATGGCGGCCTATTTACATCTAGCGAGCGAATGACACCGAAGACACACAGATTGAAAGACTCTTCAAAAAGGCAACAAGTGCTTTCATTAGTGGGTCATACGATCAATCACCATTGTTTTAACTCACTTTTTGATAGATAGTAACTATCAGACAATTAAATAGATGCAAATCTTGTGGCGTGCAACTTTAAACTATATATCAGTTATGCACAAAATGCATGAATCACAAAGCATTTGATGTAAACCACACAGATACACACATATGAATGTTTTATACTTGAAATTGTCCGATATGGTATACTGAAGCAAAAAGGTGCAGCAAGCAGCTTTCAGCATGCTGCCTTTCATGATTAGTGTAACTCTCTTAAGCACTTATTTCAGGCAGTGATGGTTCCTACAGTATAAGTTTCATGAATATGTATCTATTTCATAATTTCTGTATTAGACTCATTCTCACACCCAATTCATCATATTCAGTATCTTGGTCAGGATCCTTTCGTGCCACTTTTTTGAAGCTCTGGGTACACCTTTAGCGTAATTTTTCAACATGCAGGGTAACAAAACCACATGGTTGGTTTTAGAAAAAGATCAAGGTTTGCTTTACAATAAGTACAATTTAACCACTTAGTTAGGTTTAGGCCACAACAGTACGTGATAAAGTTTAGGAAACGATGATGGTTTGGGTGAAACTATGTGAAAGTATGTATTTTTTTGTAACTTATATAGATGATTTCAGGGCTGCTGACAGAAAACACTAGGTCAGTTCTTCCAGGCCCTCTAACCTTTAAATAGTCTACCAGAGGGGCCTTTGGAAATAATCTTGTCCTGGGCCCGAGCACAATACACAGCAGCCCTGTGTGACATCATTAAGTGAGTTAACTTATGTACATAAGTTAAAATAAGTCAACGTAGACTTTTAGTTTCACATAATTCATGAACAGCAGTCTCCTGGTTGAAAGCACTTCTCTAAGCGGATGTTGGCGCTCTTTATCCCTGCAGACTCTGTCGCTCTCTATATGTCTTCTCACAGCACCACAGTCTAAGCCCGGGGCATCTCAGGCGCTGAGGGCCACCGACCATGCTGCTGTATTTGATGAGCTGGGAGTGAAAACAGGTTGGGTATATCAGCCAGAAGCGATGACTATATTAGAAAGATAATCAGGGAGAGTACCACCATGAGGGCTGAGACCAGGAGATCAAACATATATTTTGTGGTTCCTGCCACCTACAAATGGGTAGGAGGCAATTGTTAATCTACAGTAATATCAAGGAAAGTCTCAAGTCACCATGCTTTTGGGAAACACCTCTTAAGATTAAGGATACAATATACTATGGATATACAATTCCAACAGTAGATTTCAGAATCATTTTAGCCTTAAGATGATTTAGGAAACGGAGCCCTGGAGATGTCAATAAATTAAAGAAAAACAATACTGAACAGTCTAGACCAAAAACAAAATGACACCAGTATTTTTTGTGGGATGTCAGTTGCCTTTGGGGTCACCACCCAACTGTAGGAAAAGTATTCAGGTACTGCACAATCAGAAACATATATGATTTGTTGCGCCTATGTTTAAATTTCAGTTAAAGGAATTCATACCTTTCTGGCATTTTTCCACTTTTCTTTTGTAATCTTAAAATGGTCCTTATTAATTGTATGGCACACTAAAATGTAATGTATGTAAAATCTTCCAGGTGTTGAAACTCATCAATATTATATTCTCATACATTTCCGATAAAAGTCTGACCAATCATTTCATTCGGTCCGACTAAAATTATTTGAAGAGCTTCCTGCCTGTCGCAAATTTCAGAATGTCGCAGCGTCCCCTCGAGTTGCCTACCGCTGTCACTGCTTGCGAGTCGCGCACCTCTCTGCAGAGCAACAGAGTGGTAGAGTGGTCTGTGAGAGATAGCATGGGATAGTTAAGAACTGATGCGTCAAGAGGCAAGACGCAAGTCAACAACTGATCTGCTTGTCAGCGATGATGGAGGCTAAAGCAGCTTCATCCATTGCTTAAAAGAGATCAGATGGTTGCAGAGTTTCTTCTGGATAGGTACTTTTGGTTTGCCTAATCCCAGCATTACATGAAATAATGCAGCATCCAGACGCTATCAGTTATCAGTTATATCAGTTACTATAGTTGTATTGTATTTTTGTATTATTCATTTATTTCAGACTTGTAATCCAAAGATGAGAAAAAAAACAAACAAAAAAAAAAACAACACATTGAGAAGAGAAAAAAGAAGAATTAACAATTTACACATACAGTCTGAAAAGGGGATGGAAGGAAGCAACGCTTATAAATTTCCAACCCCTCACCCAGCACCACCCAACCCAAAATAACATATTATAACAATACAATATATTGTAGTGGCACAAACAGACATACATGACAAACAAAACAGACATATAGACAGACAAACAGACAGACAGGCCCAAACTTTTCCTGCTTCTACACCCCCTCTTCCCTCCAGAACATATAGGCAACAGAGCAAGTGCCAGCGAGGCAATTAGCAGATAGACAGGCATTCAGACAGACAGGTGTTTAGACAAACAGACAGACCCTCAGACTGAGAGACAGGCAGGCATCTATACAGACAGGTAGGCAGAGCGATAGACAGACGCCTAGACGGACAATGAGTTCTGTAATACTTTTTTATTTATGCAAAGAAGGTTAGCGTTAGCGTTAGGTAGACAAAAGAGGTCAGGCAGGAGGAAGAGGGGAGGGCTTTGGAGGGAGGCAGAGTTGTTCATGTTCAAATTGCTAAACAACATGCCAGAAAGTTAAGAATTGCTTAAAGTCTTATGAAGTCTGTAATACAGAATACTTCTGGATATAATATTAAACTTACAGTTGTGTGTCTTATTTTTATTAGCATTAATTAATTCATTGGAAACCATTATCGAGAAAAGTATGGAATTATTGCATTGAATATACATGAATTCATCAATGACATCAAAGCACTTATTAAAGGAAAAACTGCTGTCCCTCACCTAGAATTTAAGAATGTGAATGCATGCAACAACTCGCAGTAATAAGGAAAGAGCTTTCAATATCACCAAATCAACTCAAGGTTACATCTAATAATAAGGCTTAAAGCTGCCTATTTGCTTTCATCACTACAGTCAATATACAGAATATTGTGGGTAAAATGACACCATCTTCACTTTGCAAGGATAGCAGTTTTTGTTTAGAAATCTGTCCTAAGGGTCCTTCTGATCACATAGTGTAGTTTAATTGTAGTCATTCTGTAACCATAATGCCTTTGTGGTAGTACATATCACTGTTAGGATTGCTAAATATATTTATGTTTTTTATCAAATATTCAGGTAACTGACAGCAACAACATGCTAAACAAATGAACTGTGATCTTTTTAGGGGAAACTGTACATTATTAGCACAGAAGCCAGACTAATGAGTCATCCCTCACTGGTCTTATTTGATCCTGTTGTGGAACTCAATTTAATGAGAGTTCACCCTCATTAAATTCAGCACAGCAGCTAAAACTAGAGGTAATTTAAGTATCTTGGACAATATTCCAGCACGTATAGAGAGATCTGCTGTACAAAGGAGCTGTGAGATTTTACATTGGTAATAAAAATATGCTGCTCGTTCATTTTGTCAGATAAGAGCTGTTGAAGACCACGGACAGTGCTGGAATGCCTTCAACACCGCACTGGTGCTTTTCGGAAATAAATTAATCAAATCAGACAAGCACTAAACATACTACTACTAAACTTACAAATAATCAAACATCAGTATGCCTGATGAAAAGGGGAATTGCATCATTCAGGTGTCCAGAAACATTACGTGCTCTATTTTTTACATCCTTATATCCACAATTTGAAAACATGTTTGCTGACGATAGGTTGATTTATATGATACAAGCAACCATATGGCAAATTACTTAAAATCATATGCAGGTAGAGCACTGATTTTATTTCTAAAAACATGTGTATTAGCCAGTGCAGCAGTGTGTGTCTACAAACAGTGAACACAGTTAGTTGCATCACACATTATGACCTCTGACTATAGCAAATGGGGATTAACGACAACAGAAAAATAAAATAAAATAAAGCTATTATCTGTTAAACTGCAACAGCATGAAAACAAACCACCACTGGTGAAGCAGTTCATCACTAGTGTGCCTTTTCGATGCTGTTGAGTCATCTATAGTGCATGAAGCATCTACAAATACAGTATGAGGTTCATTAGCAGCCACAGTTTTGACAGCTCTGACACGGTCAGCTTTGTTTCAGAATAATAAGGCTTAGAAACACTTTCTCTCCATATTAAAGCACACACACGCACTCACACATGCACATGCGCGCTCAGAAACACACACACACACTGACACACAACCTCACAGTTATCTCTACACCATCAAGGTAAAGCTCAAAGCCTAAATCATACACTCACTATAAAAATGATTATCACACTTTAAATTCATACTTAAATCCGAATTCATCTCATTTTTTTTTTTCTGAGGAAACCAACTAAATTAATAAATGCAGCTATTGTGCATATTGCAATGGAAATATTTGTAGAAACTGTCTGAGGGCTGTTCTCATTCAAAGTGGTTTCATGCAGTTTTCGTACATAATATAATGAAAAGTAATGCGCAGGGATTCGTGTGTGTTTCACATATATTTTGCATGCGTATGCAATGTATTTATAGTGTGTGGCATAGGATGTTGACAGGTTGGGATGGTGGATTGCTAAAACACAGGACTTTTCATGCCTAACCCTAACCGTCACTTTTTGTTGGGTCAAATCAGTCACATACCGTTTTGTTTTTTTTGAGCCATTGTTGTTGCATTGTTCCATCCCTCCGTAAGATTTGCATATGTCAAACAAATACAGAACCTTCACCCAGGAGACCACTGTTCAAAAAGTCAGCACCGATTCATTTTAACTTACTTTTGTTATGTAGCTTATGCACTTAACTAATGCCGGAACTTTCCCAATATGGAGATAGGTTTAGCTATGCGTGGTCTAGCAATGCGAGAGCCATGTAACTTTGTCTAGGGGAAAAATCTAACTTTTACCTCCAGGAACCAGGGGGAAGTGATATTACAACCTTGTACTCGCCCACATAAAATATTGCACCAATCAAATGACCAGCATTGTCAAGTTTTAAAAAGCATTACTCCAGAAAAATAATAAAAACATACATTTCTCCTAATCTGCGGATACAATTTTTTCAAATGTGAGTATAAGTATACACTGACATCTTAGCATAAATGTATTTGTTCCGTACACTTTGACTTTAACACATTTTTAAATGTAGCATGAGCTAAGCTATACTATATTATTTTATTATATATGAATAGTAAACAAACACAGTTGACTGATTGAGATTTACTTGCTGCCAGTTTGTTAAACAGATTGCTGTCATCTGAGTGTTATGCGTTTGTCCTCAAACATCTCTCTCATTATAAGGCAGCTTTGCCGTATGCTTGTCTCAGTGCATGCATATTGCCAGGCAAACAGCGTTGTTAGTCATGTTGGCTTTGTCATGCGATTGTGCTTCAGGTCATAACATCTGCTCTGTAACCTAGGGAACTGTGCATGTGTGTGTGTCTTTGACTGTGTGAGTAGTTTCCAAAGCCAGGTACATGTTCCATTCATGGTGAGATCTGCTCCTTACTCTCTGCCTCGCAATGTTATCTACCCAGCCTCAGATAAGGCTCCTAAAAGTGTGTAGAGGTGTGTTAGTGTGTATGTGTGTGTGAGAGAAAGAGTGTGTGCACTGCCAAACAGATAAGCCATCCCTGCAAGCCTCTTATTCATGCAGCACCTAACAAGACAAGGCCACAATCACTCTGAAACCGTCTTTTACTTGTTTACACTTCACCACGAGCAAAGAGAGCTCCTGCATACGTATGTTTATGAGTGTGCCTTGTGTTATGTATGTCAAAGTGTGTGTTACTATCTGTGCTTAAATGCATGTTCACTTGGGCTTTGTGTGCGTGTAGACATATTTGCCTTTTTGTATTGATTGTGTGTTTCTGCATTGTGCTGTGTGACTGTTCTGTGTGTGTGTGTGTGTGTGTGTGTGTGTGTGTGTGTGTGTGTGTGCACCCTGACAGATAAGCCTCCCCTGCAAGCCTCTTATTCGTTCAGCGCTGAACAACAACAAGGCTGGCATTACTAATAAACTCAGCTTCTATGCTCTGATATGAGCAATGGATTTTGAGTTTCTCAAAGAGGCTTATAGGGGCGAGGGCGACGCATTGTAAGGCCTGAAACATTCACATTTCTAGAGAGAAACAGGGGCGAGGGAGACAAGGTAAAAGAAAAAGAGAGTGTGTGAGACTCTCTCTTCGCATGGCCCCATGCAGTGTGTGATAGACAGACCATTATTTTGCAAAGCATGGGCTATAGAGCATAAAGGCGGATTGTAACACGTTATTAAACCATTCCTGTCAATGGCTGCACACAGAAACAAAGCAAAGATAGTATACCCCGTGACTAATGGAGTTGTCAAGATGTGTTGTCCCTTCACATTTCTTCAAACACAGGTGAGATCATATGTTTTTTTCTTTCCTTTCATTATCACATGTTTCCCCCTATAATGAGGCTGCTGATTAAGGGTGGTTATCAGGAGTTCTCTCCTTTTACAATCAATTCCAAATGATGTGATTCTTGAGAGTCAGTCAGCTCCAACAGTTATTGATGCATGTGCATTACAAACAATGACTCAATGTGCACTTTCTAGGGAAAAACACTCTGAATTGGAAAATCATTTTAAAGATCCCATATTGTTAAAGTGAGAAATTTAGTCTTTTTTAAATTATAAAGCAGGTAGAGGTGCTTTATGTTTAAATACTGATAAACTATCCCCAAAGCAATTTCAGTCAAAAAAAGTAACTGGACTTGGTTATTTGTCTAGGAAGACGTTTTACCTCTCGTCCAAGAAGCTTCATCAGTTCATGTACGCATCTCACCAGGCTGGGACTGGCACAACTATCTGGTGTGGAGATCCAGGTATTTAATCTCTCACAAGGCCGATGATCTCACTGGAACCCTTTGTGCTCCAAGTGCCAACGAGCGTCGTTAGAGCGGCAGTCGTTGGTTGGAAGTTGGTTTCGACTTCGTTAGTGCTCTATTGAGTCTGAACGACAGTCGTTGGGGTCACAGGAGGACATTTGTGAACAGTTGTTCTTTGAGGTTTGATTGTTGAATCTCCTGGGAAGGGATGAAAGGGCTGCATTTTAAATTGTAGATAAGTGTAACATTCACAGGCTTACTGATAAACTATGAAAATGCTCAATCCACAAAGAAATGGACACATACTCAGACACTGTGCCTTTAAACAAGCCGTCAAAACTTCTGTAAGGTTGTGATGCCACAACCCAGGCTGCTCTCATTCCCAGTTTGTATGATATTGTACAAAAGTAATGCAAAAATGTGTGTATTCCATGTATTTATTTTGTGTGTATTTCATGTATTTATTACTTAAATTGGATGTAGTGCAACTTGTGTGTATTCCACACATTAAAATGTATAAGACCACTGTACCAAGAGTCAAGATGCTTTACTTGTCATTTCTGCTGTGTATTTGCATACATAAGCAAACAAAATGCCGTTTCTCTTGATCCAGTCAGTGCAAAAAGAGAATGTAAACAACAACAACAACAACAACAACAACAAATGTGCTACAATAAAATAAGCTAAATATATAATTTTAAATAGATCTTTGCATAAGGGGGACGATCGGTGTTGTGGATGGGTCTCAAAACACAGGACTTTCATCTGGTGGACCGGTGTTTGTGTCTAAGTTGTACTAAGCCTAACCACAACCTTTTTTTTTTCTAATTGTAACCAGGATGTTTATATGCCTAACCCTGATCATCATGTTTTGTCATGTATGTATATTTTTGGTCCCTAAACCTAACCATCACCTTTTGTTTCCTAAATGAAACAACATGTAACTGTTGTGATCCATTTCTGATCACCGTTTCTGACATTACATAGAACGTCATATTATGTACAAATTTTTGTGCATTACTTTTTATATGATATCCTTTGAACCTCTTGATGAGAATATGTTGCACAACTTTACTACTGTATAACACCCCAAATAAAAAGACCACAAACCACCAATGATTACTTACAAGTATTGCCTTAGTAGCTTAGTCCTGATATATCTTATCGCACACATGCTGTAATTTATTTTGACTCAATCCCACAGTCCCGCTGCTGAAAGAACTCACTTACATTCGATATTTGTATTAATCCACAGCTGAAAATAGTCCCCAACAAATGCAGTATTTTCTCTCTTGTGTGAGTCACAAAATCTATGATTTTTTTTAAGATTCAGAAAATTATTAATAATTTAGTGTAATTTGCAGTTATTTTGTCATTTTATTTTTTATAATTTCTTATATTTTTTTTTTACAAATAATCTGTTTTCATTATAGTATGCAACCATGTGAGTTTTGGTGGTGGTGTGATGGAGCATGAAGGTCCAGTGTGAAGGATTTAGGTGGATATATTGGCATAAATAGATTAACTATAATATTAAAAAGTATATCTTCTTTGGTTGATTGTGTTTTCATTAAATGGACTTATATAGTGCCTTTCTAGTCGTCTGACTACTCAAGGCGCTTTCACACTACTTGTCACATTCACCTATTCACACAGATGGTAGTGGACATCTACATACCATCTAATCTAACCATTCACACCTATACGCAGCATGGGGAGCAATTCAGGGTTCAGTGTCTTGCTCAAAGACACATGCAGACTGGGGGAGCTGGGGATCGACAGCCGATCTCTCAAATGGGGGACACCCAGCCTTCATGTACTTATGGAACAGGTCCTCTTTCACAGAGTTCGCCATGTGGCCTATAATGGACTAACCAAACCACCACTCACTGTAGAGAGGGCCATTCGCATTTTCATTTTGGCCACCGTAGTTCTCTTAAACGCTTAATACACAGGAGAAGTTCAGTTGGATGCCAATCTGAAACCTCACCATTAGATGCTCCTAAATCCTACACACTGGACCTCTAATTGAAAAATGTGTTTATTGAATCAAAAAAATCTATTTTGTGTCAATGCAATAAAGAGTGATTTGTAGTTTAGTCAACATTGGCTTTCGTTGTGTTGACTGTATGAAGTTGAAAAAATTCAACTCAGAATCTAAAAATGCAATTAAAAAAACTGTAATGTTCCACAGACTTCTGGCTTTAACTATGTTCAATTGATTTGATATAGAGGGTGAAGCAAATGTAGCGTGAAAGAAGAGAAACCAAGCACAGTGATCACAATTCTACAGAAAGCTTCAGTCTTTGCATAGGTATGTTATGTCTTAGCTATGTCTTCGCTGGGCATTGAGGAGGCAGTGAGTGGGAGAAAGAAGAACAGGATGGAGTGAGTCAGCTTCTCATGCTTCAGTTTGAGATGCTGAACTATTATGGAATGAAACATATACAGCAAAGACACATTGAAACAAATTATTGAAGTTATATTATATGTACTCTATATTACTCTTTTACACTTTACACTTTGGTGTTCTCAGCCAAAACAAAACTTTGTCTCGAATGAATAGAAAAGAAGGTGGGATACATATTTCAAGTGCACTAGTAAAGCAGTATTTGCACCAAAGCTGCTGTGAAAATCTTACAGACTGGGGTAACCCTATCAAGATAATTCAATGTTCAATCTTATGCCTGTTGAATAGCCTAGATGTATTGATAAGCTATTGGCTTGATACTCACAAAAGTTTTATTGCACTTAGGCTAATACTGTAGGCTATAATGTAAGGTTAGCTGTGTGTGTGTGTGGGTCTGTGTGTGTGTCCCTCGTGTAGTTGTGTGTTTGTGTGTGTGTGTGTGGAGCATGCGGTCCCCTCACTTAGACCTTATAAAGGCCTATCTACACTGATTAATGGAACTATGCACAGTTCCAATATGATTTACAGACATTTGTAGTTAAATAAGAAGCATAAAGCTTGTGTTCATGAACTTTCACTTCCCGTTGTATCATGCACCAAGCATTTCATTTAGCATTGCATTCTCGCCCTCAATTAAGCATAAAAATGTTCCTGCATGAGCAAGTTAGGATCTTGTGCTTGCGCTTTAGTGTGTTCATGCGAGTTATAAAGCAATTGTGCACTTTAAAAATATTTCCGTCTATGTTACCCCGGAGGCTCCGTACAATCCATTCATTATTTGAGACATTTTCCACAAATCTAAAACTCATTTTTATTAGGATTTATGAGTGTCTTCAGTATATTTCATTGCAACCCATCCAGTAGCTGTTGAGCTACTTCAATCTGGACCCAAGTAGTGGACAAATGCCTCATAGTGTGGCTAAAAATCACCCAGCAGTAGCTTACTCAAAGAAAGTAAACCCACAGGTCTCTCATCAGGAAAACTGCATTATTAGAATATAAAATTATCATAAAATATATTAGAAAAGATGTACAAAAAAAGAGTAGTATCTGATTTCTCTGTGCAGCTCTGCCCACTTCATTTCAATTCAGTAGCAATCAAGTATTTTCTAAAGCAGACATATAGCTGAAGCAACGTAAAATGTACCAATGACAATGCTCCCAATATGAAATCTTTCTTTGTGAACTACCACTTACACACATATTTGATTCCACTCAGTGGCTCAATGTAAGACCACCTCACCACGGGATATTTCGACATTTGGAGTTCAGCTGAGAATTCTGACCTTGTTGTTTTAAGGGTGCACTCACACTGTCCATCCGTACCGTGCCCCGTGCTTTAGGGTACTTGTCTCCCCCTCCCTCTCCCCCGCAGCACAGGCCCGTTTGTACTCACACTACCTGGGCCTCGGCGCGAATGCTTCTTACTACCTATACGTCATCACGCCGTAACACGTCACACGCATTGATTGACGTCATCGCAATGCGTCGCTTTGTTTACAAAAGCGCGCAGTCTTTTGGCCACATAATGGAAAGCAGCGCAGAAAACATGGTAACGTTTTTGGCTTTGTTTTATTTTGGGCTCATTGTTATGCGGCACAACCCCTGAACCTTTCGCCCCCATTGTTTTAAATGCATGGGCCGTCCTTCTTTTTTCTATGTCGAACAGGCGCACATAAAATGACGTCAGAACCGCCGTAGGCCTCGTGCTCGCGCTCGTACATGTGCACATGCTCATGTTTGTACATGTGCAGACATGCTTTACAAAAGCCCACCTCTCCAAAACGGGCCTTGGACGGCAAGCTTGCACTCACACTGGTCAAGCGAACTAGACTTTAGCCAGGAAACGTGCTTGGGCACGGTACGGATGGACAGTGTGAGTGTGCCCTAACTCTCCATTATTATTTATTGAAATGTGTTTGTCTGTGAGCAAACACAGACACATTATTTCAGATTGCTGTTTGTTATGGTTTGATTAAAACATATTCTCAAGCTGTTTGTTGCAAACTGAAGCAAAAATGAGATTAAGATAACCGGCCAGACCCCCTTCATCCCTGTAACAAGAAAACTGGGCCGCAGCGTCAATCTGCCCTGCTGAAAATGAGCATTCTTGCCAGATAAATGGCTACTACTCTGTGGCTGACCATGACCTTTGACCTGTTTCAAAGGCGTGTTCAGATGGACATAATATTGTTTTAGAAAGCGCAGACCCCAAATTAATTTGAACAATGTGTGACAGAGCAAAGGTTCTGATTAAAATGGCTCCACCCAAAAAAAAAGGCAGCAGTATTTGGCAAAAAAAGTTGAACATAGATCAACTTTTGCAAAGCAAGACAATGCCATCCAACAAGGCACCACTAAAATGTATGCAGGTACACATTCCTAATAGACCCCTTTGTGCTGTGAATGCCATATTTCTTGTGTAGGGCACAGTCACACATGAACGGGACGATATTCGTCAGTCAGAGTTCACCGGCTGAACTCCATTCAATGCAAATATTCCCCCCCTCGCTCTCACAGAATGGAAATGAATGGGAGCAGAATATCCCTCAATGTTGAGGCTTGAGATTTTTTACTGAAGGTCCAATGAGATGAAAGAGAGGTATATAAACTGTATGCACATAATTTCATATATGTAACAAGTTGCAACCTTTACTCACTACTAACCTTAGAGTTAACTTATATGCATCAGTTAAAATAAGTAAACTTTGAGTTTTGAACATGAACAGACATGGAACATGAACAGCATCCTCCTGAGTTATAGTCTATTCATCCTCCCCAACCATTCAAACCCCGAACCAGACTTTCCCGCTCTTTATACTACGTTACTGGAGGTCGGCGCTTAACAACAACATAAATATGGGTCGTAATAAGCTGCTTGTATAGAGGACCTAAGGGGTTGTTTTTTAGAAGAGGATAGTCTCAATATGACTGTGTGTATAAGTTGTATGATTAAATAAAGTTTAAACAAAAAAAGGAAATGCAAACATGCACTGGGCGAAAGGTTGCAAACTTATCATAGTTAATAAACACAGACAGACAAACAGCATACCACTTACATCTGATATTTAAACCTTCTGCTATCACACGGAAACTGCACTGTAACATAAATATATTGCTGTGGAGTTTGCTAAAGCTTTTTGTCTGAGCCCCTGCTCTGCTACTGTTATCACTACACTGGGTGGATAAACAGTATCTGCTGTTTAATACATAAGGTAGTGATTAAAAGTCTGTCTATATTCATAACTGAACTGACAGAGATATGAGAGGCAGCGGGGTCATTACAGGATAAGAGAGATAGTCCTCTACATTAAACCAGTAGAAATTCTCTTCTAATCTCTTTGCTCCTCTCTCAAGTTTTATCCCTTTTTTCCCCGCTCTGAAGTGTAAGTGGTAGCCTGCCTCCATTTATGTTTTTATACAGAAATAAATAGAAAGTAGAAAATTAAATACATGTGCAGGTTAGGAAGAAATTCACTACGGGCTTTTCTAAACATTTTACCTTAAAGTCATAGTCTGTAAGATTTGAGATCACTTTTAACGTTTTTAACAACCCCTTTGTTGGTAAGATGGAACTGCAGGCGAGCCTGTTCTTTCCATTGACATATTAAAGTATGGACGGCGTACTGAAAAGTGGTGCTCATTCATTCCTATGGTTGCTTTAGATTGTCGCCACCTCCTGGTTGTGTGGCGTCTTCTAATGAACACTGAATGACTGCTGTTGAAATGTTCGCGTTCCCGAGCCCACGACCGAGCGCCAAGCAAAAAGTCGTAATATTACTAAAAAGAAGTCATAATTTGATGAGAATAAATTCTCTACTTACATGGTAGTTTCCCCACTCAGACCGTCCTGATAGAACTCCAGCAAGGATTCTGATCTCTTCATGAGACAAAGTTTAGAGAAGCAGATGTGTGCTGCTCTTCATCAGAGGTGCAAAAGAGAAACTAACTGTAAACAATTCTGATCAGGCATGAATCTCACTATTGTGTGCCTTACTGTCTACACAAATGCTAATTTCACCACCTCCATTCAAGTGCAGCTCAGAGCTGCTTCCCCAGTCTTTTGAATGAGAAGCATTCTGGAATCTGGAGACAGTCCCAAACAGAGCAAAGCTGTCTCTAAGCAATGAATGCATTGACAGTAGACACAGAACAGAGGAAAGACGCCACACAAGGAGTTTTTTTTTACAAGTCAAAATAACTGGAGCACACTGAGCAGCTCTCGCCTTCTCCATGTCTGGTACAAAACAGATATTTGCATGTGATGTGAGCCTTCAGATCACCCCTTCCCTTTCAGCCAATCAAAGTTTACATAGTAGCATGCCAGGTCATCTTGTAGATGTAGCCTCTGGGAGGACACATGGGAAATACCAATATAACTTCACTCCAAAGATGATGCAAACGGTTTGGTAGGGACAATTCTACCGTCCGTATGCAAACCTATGCCTTGGGGAAGTGGGGGCAAGTGCTAACAGGCTCTCTTTTGGGTTAATAAAAACATTTAGAACAACCTCTCACACATTAAGTTATTTCTTCAATCCCTGTTAGAAATAAAACCAAGACCAAGTACACTATGAAGTCCACACATGAAGAGATGAACAGCAATAGCAGCCAGTATTAGTCCTGTGGATAAATAAAACAAGTAGCATGTTTCTGTACAACAAAACAAGTCATTAATAGTTCTTAACAGCATTGTATTAAAAGTAAATACCCATCGCTTTCTTTCTTTGACTTGACATCTTTTGACAGCTCCCCACATATATAAGATACAAAATTCAAATTAAAAACACCTATTGCTTGTTGTTTTCCTGCCTCTCCTGTCCTTGACTGGCACAGACAAAACCACACATTTATGAAGGAAAGATATTTTTCCCCTGCATCTTTGTTTGCATGTTGAAATGATGCTCTCCTAGCAAGACCTAGTGAATGCAAATAGTCAGTACACAATAGTTCAATTCAGCAGCTACCAGGTTAAGCCACAGCAGCTACAGCAGCAGTATAGCTAACAAGACATTGACAAATGAGTACAGATGATATATAGACTCCAGGGCAGGGGTGAGTTGTGTAAGAAATGCATTGTTTCTTAAAGCAGTGTTTCATTTTTTTTTCCGGAAATGAAGCAAAGGATAATATGACTGATAACTGTGCGTGGGTTCAACAAGCTTCTAACAGAACAATGCATACGATACTGCTTCATGTTCTTGCATCCCTAGAAGTAGGCAAGAGTGTGATCAGATACATTCTAGCTTTTGTGATTGTGATAGTCAGTAAATGGCACTTGTTTGTGATCAGGTGTGACCAAACGTTTATGTATAGTACTAGAACTTTTTTAAATTAGACCAATATATTTGCTCAATACAGTCTCTGGTTTCAGCCTATGAAAATACCCTTGATTTATTGAATGCAGATAACTATTTGGACCCAGTTTTGATGCCCAAACCTCACCAAGTAGTTTTTGCTTCACTGAATAGTGTTGTTGCCTCAACCTAACCAGATATCCACTGATTCTGTAGATGCTTCTGATTTGCTTGAGTGTTCAGTGGTAAGTTTTTCTAGCATAAACTTGAAAAGGGAAAAAGCTTGCCTCACAATTATAATAAAATCTGCATTCAAGCACCTCTAAGGGCCTTTTCTCACCTGTCAGTCTGAATCAATGCATTGTTTTTGTTATATTGCACACATTTCATCTGGTTAGTTTTGGTTTCACACTGAATGTGACATGACATACACCTATGCCCTACTATCACCGATGTGAGATGCACCTCATGATACTTGTAATTGGTTGGTTTGTAGACAGGCTTGCCTGTAATCTTTTATGCTCTCTCTAGTCTGACGTTGTTTTCCTTTTTACAGTTCTGACTGTTAACCAGTTCCGCTTCAGCAGTTGAGAACAAAGACACAGAAACTGTACTTGGGTCTTGAGGAGACCAGCTGTTTCTGTCAGACCAAGGTTCAGCTGTTTGGTCTGGGCCATGGTCCAGGGGGGGTTTTCATACATGCAATTTTGGTCCGAAATGGACTAAATGGGACTGATGTGAAAGCACCTTGAAGCTCAATAATGATCGTGTTGTATCCTTTTTTTTTAAACCATACCAAAACCAAAGTGTAAAAATTACTTGTTGTGGTTTTCTTTGCCGGAAAGCAGTGACTTTCTGAACTCTCTGTTGCCTAGCAATCTCACAGTCATGAATTGTCAGTGATGACATTGTCTCGATATAATTCTTTGATAGTGCTTTAGGTAGACAGAACAAAAATTATCCAAGAACACAACTGCCCTACCAAAAATGTTCTCTGGGTTAACAAAGCTACTCGAGGGAGTTTACATAGATTAATGGCTGAACACCTGAGTATGCAATTTGGACCGAGTGAACTTATTGTAAAGCAGCCCCATCTATCATTCTATATGAGAGGGTATTTAGGCAAGGACAGTGGCTGTGACAACTTAGAGATTCTAAAAATAACTAAGAAGTAATAAGAACAGGCCCTATGATGAAGCTGTCAGCCCTCAGTGTGACCATGACAAACCCCTAGTGATTCGTTCATCATCCCAGTCTGTACATCCTTATCAAACATTACCCCTACCCAACAGGAGGAGCACACTTATGCACACTTGTGGTTTAAAGCCCATGAGTGCCTTTTGTTCAGTAGAGGGATGGACTCTTAGCTCGCAGACTTGACTTTGGGGATGGATCCTTAACTGAGAGATGCAATCTGGGGAGGACACAAGAACCATTGCCAGCACATTACGGAACCTCTTGCCTCAAGTATTTTGATGATTCGATGCATCTGTGCTCTGCCTTGTAGATCTATGCCCTATGCCAGTGGCTGCTGGAGAAGTTCAAACTGCTCTACATTATTTCAAGTGTGCACAGGTATCAGAAAAATGATGACACACAACCAGGACTGTAATTTTCAAGCCAATAAAACGTCAACTCATTTTTGTTTTAAGATTGTTTATTCATCTGTTTCTTTTTCAATTTAAGTAAATAGACGTAGCTTTGTGCCCAAGATCTTACCAGCACCATGCCTCCGCTCTTAAAGGAACCTAACGTACAGGCCCTACCAGGGGAGGCACGCCCTATCACTACCCTATTACAACTGGCAGATCGACTTGGCTTATAACCATTACAGTAACTGTTGTGTTATACCTAAAGATGTCCCTTGAAAAACATTGTCAGGAATACATTGTATTCAATTTGTATCAAGTGTTAACAGCTAATGTTGCTGGAGGACCAATATGGCTGCCAACAAGTGTTGATTTACAAGGAAGCCTTTTTTAATTTATTTTAATTTCTCAACCTTTTCTTGTGCCAAATGTTAGGCTGGAAATGTTGGACTTTGTAAACAGTTCCCCACAGCCATTAAGTGTGCCGTTAAACACACTAATAAGACTGACTGAAATAATGGCTGTAAATGACTGATTGATGGTAACTGGCTCTTTATCACTGATTCTCAACAGTAATGACAGCGAACCCTTCAAACAGCAGAGGCAGCACAGCTTTTGTGACTGTCATTCATGCTACACACAAAGACAAGTGATTCCTCGATGCTACCATCCTATCTCTTTATCTGTCATTCAGTCAGTCTGAACCATCCAGAACCCTGATGTTGGCCATGCCTCTGTATGTCCTCTATTTGCAAATAATGGTAAATAAAAAACAATGAACATAATATCCATTTATTAAAAGACAAAGCTGTGGGTCTCTGTTTAGAGAGTATCTCAGGTAATATTCTACATAGGCTTGCTAATAGTCCACTGACAGATGCTGACAGCAAGGTAGCAAGAAATAGCAATGTATCAACAAGTTCAGGGAAAAAAAAGACTGTTAGCTAGTACTACTATACTATACTATAGGACAGCTGGAGGTTGACAGGAAATACAAAGGGCTGCAGGTCAGACTCAAACCCTGGACCACTGCATCAAGGACTTTTAACTTCTGTATATTTGAGTCCTTTTTTAAGTTTATCACACAAGCCCGAACCACAGCGACTTTCTGGTTGATCCAGTAAGAATTTTCGCTTTCACAGCATAAGTAAACCTATTTAAGGCCTCTGGAATGAAAGCTAGCCGCTGACCATCACTTCTCCTCGGAGGTATACATCAGCCAGATGGACGTATCTCCCTCCCCCAAACGTCACAAATGTCCTTTTTAGGTAAGAGGAAATAAGGCGGAGTCAAAGTATGAAAATATGGCGACTCCCGTAGGCAAGTACGATCAGATCAAGTTGAGAGAACAGACCTCAACGTTTTTATACAGTCTATGATATGACAGCCTTCTGAGTTTCCACTGACAGCACATATTTGGGAGAACAATTTCTGTTCGGACATCTAATAATTTCACAAGTGCTCACTTAAATGCAAATTTGATAGAATAGTTTCTCTGTTCATCCTTTTTATCCTTCTGCCATTTTTCTTGCAAAGTAAATATTTAAAGACAATGAATACATTTTCCAGTTTGTTAAACCACAAAGACTTTATTTCGTCCCGGTTTCTTCCATTTCTCTTCCTCTGTGATAGTAGATGTTTGAGACATTTCATTCTACTTGAAGAATCCCTACTGGCCCCAACTGTCTCTGTTATACAGTTGTTAAAGGTCAAATATGAAAAGTTTTTAAAGGGCATACCTTGTTCACTGGCATGATGTAACCAGGCAACTTTTGTAATGTTAATATTGCTTTCAAACTTTGTTGGTTGAGCAGATTTCTAGCAGTTTTTTCAGTTAACATTTTTATGTAAATTGGATGCCAAACTAAAATGTGGTGGGCGCTACAACATTGAGGCTGCTCTGCCTAGAAACTGTCTTTCTCACCCTCTCTCACTTTATCCCTGTATGTCTTTCTCTCGGACAGTAAATGGATTCAGGGGTACAATTAGCATCAATCTGCCATACCGCTCAAATAAATGAGTCTTAATAGACTACACTGCAAGACGCTGCAACAGACTGCACAATGAGATGAACTGATCGAGCCAGTAACCCCCACACACATTATTTACTCTTCGAATTTATATTTTCTCTCATCCAAACAGCATTGTGAAAGCTATTTCTTACCTAACCAATACCACTTGTAAAATACACAGAATCTGAACCTTCTCCACCTAAAAACAAATATAACTGACATTCATAATGAAATGAAATATTATAATATTTACGTCCATTACGTGTAAACTGAACACACTAACAGCAGGCTAAAGCTATCAACTTCCCCAGCATTAATACCATCCATTATAGATTATGTGTTTACTTCCTTACATTCACACAAACCAAATTTAAACATTGTTATAGAAAAATTAAATGTGAAGGAGTTTTACACCATCGCAACCTTGTGCTATATCAAAGAAATGTACCGCTGGGGCCATTTTCACTTGATGGACAGTGCATTGTCTCATGTAAGTCAAATCTTTAGTAGAGATCAAAGCTGGCACACTTCATCAATCACTAAATTATTTTGTGGTACAGATCAAGACATCTTGTAGCCACTATCAACATGTAAACAGGATGAAACACGATAAGACAGGGAACATGTGACTGTTCTTCACATAAACCTCCCAGATAATGGTGTGAACACAAACTTGCACAAGCATTCTGTGAGTCCCAGCAAAAAAAAATAGTGTCAGCTGCCCCCTATCGTCAGTAGTAAAATACTTTAAAAGGCCTTTTCTTCACTAGTCATACATGCTGCTGGACATTAGCATATACAGTATATATATATATATATATATATATATATATATATATATATATATATATATATATATATATAAATATTTTTTATTTTCCTTTACCCTCGACTATCTGTCATGTGTCATCACCTCTCCCTTCTCAGTAAAGGTCAGCTTTAGGTGCATATTTTTGTGCATATTGATTCCTCAATATCAATCATATCTCAACCTTTCAACTTCCAAATGATGTCAATGATCAATTTGTTGATGTTTCAATTTATTGATGTTTTGAGGTCCGGACACTTATTCAATGAATAGCATGTTACACTATGTATCCCAAAAATTCAATAAGTGGGGATCCGATTTGACACTGACATTAATCAATCAGTCAATACTGGAAATCTGACATGGTGCAAATGTTTTGCGAAAAAGTTTTAATTTTGGCTATTAAAAAAAATAGACAGGGCAGATTAAGTAAAAAGAAAGGTACTGTATTCTGTAAGGCATCATGTCCAAGGGTGTCTAGTTTTCGAGTGAGTGGGATGAAAAAAGGGTTGTTTTAAACTGAATAATCCTTCACTTGAAAAGCAATGATTATAATACTGTATGTGAGTATGAAGTGTTATGCTGAGTGCAATGCTGACGGGAACTAAGGAACTGCTGCTGTAAAGGTCACTTTACATACAGTACATGCCTGCCTTGTGTGGTTAGCTTTTTATTATTACAGGCCTACAACATGGATTATATTTGTCAAAAGTGAAAATACCTACCTCTGACAACATTCATCATTCAGTAGCTCTTAAGAAAAACAAATTTGTGGAAAGGGCACTGAGGACATGGAAACACGAGAAGAAGCAAATAATCACCTACACGTTTCTGTTCATACCCTCCTTAGCCAACACGACTAACAATAAGTGCATTTAATCATGAAGACACTACACAAAACTTTCAAGAATCATGCAAGTACATACATTTCTTCAAAATTGCTTTAAGTGCAGCATTTTAGGCCCACTGCTGGATTAACGGTGATCTCTTCTCTTTGCTGGGGCCGCGCCAGTGCTGATCTGGTGAGCATTCAGCTCTGTTGTTTTACTTCAGTTTAGTTTTTGTTGTTGGTGGTTGGATCCACAAAAACAATAGTGCAGTTGTCTACGGGCTAGAACCATGTGTAAAGCGTGTGAAGCATCTGAAGCATGTGAAGCTGCGGTGTGTGAAGCCGCTGTGTGTGAAGCCGCAGTGTGTGAAGCTGTGGTGTGGTACCACGTCAAGCTTCTCTAAGTCACGTTCAAGACAGCTTCATTCATCTGACAGTCCTAGCTGTCTAACCATCAAAACACCTGTGACATCTTTATCCACAACAAACATTGAGGTTAACAAAAACTGTCCATTCGTAACAAAACTACAGTGACGCACATGACACAAAAGACATGAACGGGACACAAGTAAAAGTGCTTAGTTTGTTTGACCCATTCACCGACCCAACCTCCTCCTTTGCTCTCTCGCTCTGAGTGTCTAGTATTGCCATGGATGGGTTTACAGTCTAAATATGGGTGCATTTTAAACAGACACACAAGTATGCCTGTGTGCGTCAGTAATAAACATGGAGGGCCCTTACAAAACGCAATCTGAACAGGTGAGTTTTAAGTCTGCAGTGAAGATGTGTAGGGTTTCTGCCCTGATGTCAGTAGGGAGATTTGTCCACCATTGTGGAGCAAGTACAGCAAAGTGAATATTGTTGAGCAGTAGTGATGTAGTAGCAGAGTGTAGCAACAGGCTGGGGTGAATCAGATTCGAGCTGCCACTGGTAGCCAGTGCATGGTGAGGAGGAACAGTGTAGTGCGTGAGAACTTGGGTAGGTCGATGACCAGCTGGTGTGATGCATTCTGGATTAGGTCAAATGGCAGATGCAAGCAGACCAACCAGGAGGGAGAAAATCATTTATTTAGAGATATCATAAAAGTATAATTCAAATGCTGAAGGAGTGAAAAGGAAGTAAGAAAAAGTGAGCTTTGTTTCACTGCAAAATATGACAAGAGGGATATAAGTACAACATATAGAGTAGAGACATAGGATGAAATAATACAGTGATCAAGGTGGGTCTATGCTTGATGAGTAAAGGTACCAGGTATGGCATTACTTTTATATTATTATCAAATTGCTAGAATTTAATTTTGATATATTTCAACTAACCTTTAAAACCTGTGGTGTATATCTTAACTTTCTCTATACAGTATGTGCAGTCTAGCCTCACAGAGCTTGGGTTTGGTCTTGAACCGTTGCTGTAAAGCCTATTGAACACTTTATGTGCAAATATGTAGTTTGATTCTTCCCCCTTCCTGTGGCATTGATGCTGAAGCAGCTACTGTGAATGTTGCTCCTGGCAGTATTTTGTGGATTGATGTGCCCCTATAAGGGGTTATTTCTTCTTGTTACTGCCATACAGTCACTTTGTCGATCAACCAGTGCAGATACTGTTCACTAGCACAAATGAAAGAAATATCCACCTCTGAGTTGGATCCCACAACAGTAGGTGTCTCCATGCAAATGAATCTCTGTATCCCACTACCTAAACACAGACACACATTGACACACTCTGCGAAGAACACAATATCAGTACAATGGGACTTTGCTACAAGGCTTCTTAGCTTCACTACTAAGGTTATTAAAATCATCGTACTCATCTGTGAAGCCTAACCCAGCAGGGGGTTACAGTTACAGTAAATTTAATTGATAGTACGACTCAGTCTTTGTAGTGGTTCAAAGTAATACATACTGTATGCATATTTGAATAAAATTTATCTTTTGCTTTCTCTTGATGTCCCTTCTCACTTTGTGTCCAATTTGTAGCAGCAATTAAAGTCCCTTCTGCTATGACTACATGTTGGGGGTGCAAGTCAGTGCAAGTGAGAATACAACCTTGCTTTTATATCTCATATAAATAATCTTTTGATTTTGTAGCATGTCTGAATCAGATTTACAATTTGCCCGTAAATTAACCAGATTTATTTTAACTCCTTTAGAAACAAGTGACATGTTTAAGCTAACACACTACAACATAGTAATAAAAGAACGTTTGATCAAGGTTAGAATCAGGTTTGACAAAAGGTAAGCTTGTTTGGGTTGGATATGGTGATATTTGGTGACAGAGAAGTTGAAAGTACAGTAAAAAACGTTCCATGAGTTGGCTGCTTAACACGAGTCACTGTGATGAGAGGAAATCTATTCACTTTGAGGAAACCTTCACCATTTCTATTTAGGGTGTATTTGAGAAACACAACTATAATAGTCAATATTTAACTACTTTAATTGACTGGACACATTTCATATTTTAGATTTTAAAGTGAAAATAACACAGATGTAGCATACATAATTAGTTACATCTAGGCCAAGAGTTCCAGTGGCCTATTAATACTATACTAAAGAAGTAAGCAGGCAACTGGTACTTTAATTAAGTATTACACTGAAACTATGTACCTGTGACGGCAAACACCTGCCTCTCAAAGCAGCCAGGCACTTAACTATGCATAGCTTTCAGCCTTAACAAAATTTAAACGAATGAGTTATGAACAAATTAACCCCCGCACAGTTGTCGTGAACAGGGATACTGGCTACAGAGACCAAAACTGATTTTTTTTTTACCAGGCTGTAAGCATGTGCTGTAAAGTTGGGTATTTTGACATGGGGCTTTAGGAGTCTTGGCTCACTTCTGGAGCCAGCCTCAAGTGGCAGTTTAAGAAGTGCAGTTTTTGACACATACGTGTTACAATTTTTAGCCCCAGAAGTTGCCACTTGGTTTACAGCAGGTTGTAGTGACACAAGTGGCCAAACCCCCCCAAAAAGATAAAAATTAATAGTTGATATAGACTGATATATATATATATATATATATATATATATATATATATATATATATATATATATATATATATATATATATACAGTATATATCCGTTCTCACAACTTGCCTAATTTATTTCTACTCGAGGAATGATTTTCCATCTTTATTTTGGCAACCTTGAGACAGAAGAAATGAACGGTTCATCTACTAATTTAAAGTGCAATGAATACAAAATTGGGCTTTATCTTCACCACCAAGGGCCCTACTTTGCTAACTGCACAGGTTAGTTTTTCAGTTAAGCATAAAATATATTCTAATAATACATTGTAATAGAGACTTCTTTGATGTTTCATCTTCGGGTTTTCAGTCATAAGACAGTGGTCAGTCACTGTGTGATGGTGATGAGTTTCAGGAATATTACCCCTAACAATAATAATGATGTTCCAGTCTGTGACTGTATGTCACTTAAATGAAAAACTTAAGGTTTTGATCAAGACAGAATCAGCTGTGTGTAAGCCACTTTGGGAGCATTGGTGCCCGGATTCGATTCAGTGTCTGCCTGCTGTATAAGCTGTGCTCCATGCCGTAATAGTACATCACAAACTCTGCATGGGGCACATTTCAAACCACTTGCTACATCCCTTCGCCTGTCCTCCTTGTTTCTGATTTCCTGTCTTAAGGAATGAAATAAGGCCTCTTTTAGGGCCTTCTGCCTGCGCTTTATTTCTCATTCCTGTCCCAGACATGTCTAACCAATGAGAGGACATACATGCTGTATATTGTATATTCTTTTTATATATATGTATACAGCACCACAGAACTCTGCACCTCTGTTTTGTCTTTTGCACTATTTATTAAATTGTATATCTTATTTTCAATGTTTTTAGACTCATTCACATGTAGGAGCTGTGTTTAATCTCATTGTACTGTGTATAGTGACAATAAAAGGCATTCTGATTCTGAGTGACCTGTCTCTTCTCATGGCTTTTGCTAATGCATTTTGGCTCACCTGATGTCTCTTCTGTGCAAAAAGACACCCAACACGAAGACAGGAAAACATGACAAAAATAGATAGCTAAGGTAGACTGTGAGAAACCTCTCTTTAGTTGGAGTTGAAGGAGTAACTGAATGTCCTTGCACCACCTTTGTGACCAATAAATTGGCCATGTAGACCACAGTGGTGGAGGACGCAGGCACAGCGTGGTTCAGCTTCGCCACTCCAGGGATCAGTCCTCAATTCGGTGACCTGACCCTCTCAGGCTCCGAGCTATGAGCAGATGGCTCAGGCTGGTCCGTGCAGCAATCACTTTATTCACCTGCAATATGGCACCCTACGCGGAGGACTTGGCATTTGAGCCATTTCTTCAAAACAGGGGCAATTAGGAAGACATACAATTTTCACCCTCTTCAGCAGTGGTAGAATAAGGCAGCGGGGAGATGCATTCATCAACCTCTCGGACCGTTGAACACGTACGGTTTCGATCACATATGTCCAATGAGGGTGGATCGTCACAAGTAAAATGAAGTAATCTATTTTTTCCTACTTATATCATTAATTGAAGCTGTCACATTAGACATTAGTGACAATAGTATTTTTTTTGCAGTTCTTAATCCATCATAGACCAGACAAGCTAGATTTGATTACATCAAGTAGGCTCGCCGTATCGAGGTCATGCAACAAAGTAGTGATGTGGAAGAGGAGAGCTTTCGTAGAAACTGTGTCGAGGAAAGGCAATCCTTTCTGTGAATGTTTTTTTTTGGTTATGCTTAATGACAGCCGGAATAAACTTGACTCAAATGAATGAGGGCAATTTTGTTCATAAGTGTGACACAAGGTCTCAGTGCTTTAATTACCTATCCCCATCTTACCTTTTCCTTCGTTCAGTGGACTGCAGACTATCTAAGAAAAACTAATCTAACTACTCATCTCTCTTTAATGAATAGCCTAAATTAGGAATAAAAATGAATCAGTGACGCTCTTCTGTCTGAGTTGCAATTACCATGGATTTACAGCAGAGTAATCTTGCATCTCCATGAATAACTGACCTCTGCTGGCAACATGTCCTGACTGAGATTTTAGTGAAACTGTAGAAGGCAACAGGTGTTTTAAAGTCATTATGGAAGCGTTGAAAAATGATATGATCCAGATTATGCTGCTTGAGATTGATGTGTTTTTGCCTCCTCCGACCTCATAACATCTACAATGAATTACTTTTATTCTGTATTGTCAGTCATTTGGATTTACTTGATGCCAGCTGTCTCAAACTGTGGATGTCCCATTTTGAAACAAAAAAACATCTTGAACAAAAGAATTGTCAACAGCAAGAAAACCGGATCTGACAACTGAACATTTAGCATCTAAAAGAGACATTTCAAAGCCCAGGTCTAGTATTCTGCACTTTCGTCCTGTCACTTGTAAGTTCTGCACCTCTTTTGAGAATGTAAAGTGGAACCACATGGGAGACATTTGAAAGTTGAATTTGAACTCTCAAGTTCAAAAGTTGCCTGCAGTTAAAGAACGATGCATGATGTCAGTTAGGCTGAGTGTGTGTAGTTTAGGTTTTTTTAGTTTGATTTTTTAAAATTCTGGTAATTTTGTGGTTGTTGAGACCACACATTGTGCCCATAAAAATACATGATCAATTATACGTTATTAACACTGATAAGATCACTGGGGTTCGCTTAGCCATTTAGATATTCTACAGGTGTTTTTTTCAAGAGACTCACACATGATAAGCATATAGCAAGAAGCACATTTGTTTTGTCCTGTCCCTCTTCTGGAAGCATTTTCTTAGATGTGCTCATCACAGTGCATGGTGTCCTTTTTTATCATGAAACATTGTGACTTTTGGAACCACTCAGCTAAATCTAGCTTCTTCTTATTAAATTATGTGTATATTTTTAAGAAAAATCCAACCTGTCTATAGAGTTTCACTGCTGCAGTAAGCTAAGTAGGATCATTAATAAATACATACTCAATTTAGAAATGAGGAATTATTTTTGGCTTATTTCACATTGCTATTTGATATGATTTGATGAGGCAAAGCAGAGGCAGGTAAATGTGCCAACTAGATTTAAATAAATTCAAAGTTGCAATTAGCATTGGTGTGCCAAACAGCTCAAATTAATGAATCGTAATATACTCCACTGCGAGATGTTGTGACAGACTGGAAGGAGAGAGAGAGAGAGAGAGAGAGAGAGAGAGAGAGTATGGGGGTGAGGCGGTGGGGGGGTAGGGGTTGGGACAACTTCAGTCTTTATCTCAATGCTTCTGGAGCTCGCTTTAAGTGGTTCTTTGCTTATCTCCCTCTCAGGTCTCCCTTTATACCCCTTCTTTTCTCTCCTCCGTCTCCAATCTCTCTTTGTCTAGCTTTAACCCAAAGCCAACTCTCTGTCTCTGGAGGAAGATCTGGGGCAGGAGAGAGGGAAAGGATAGAGTAGAGAAGGGATAGAGGAAGATGGGCCACTGTCAAATAAAGCTGCTTATAAATCTGCTCAGGACTTTGTTTCTATTGTCTCTGGATAATTGTGTGCATTCGCTCCAGGGTGCGTTTTGGAGCATTTGTATGTTTTTGTGCAGATTAGCAGCTGCAGGTGTCTGCACATAGTGAAAAAAAAAACACTATTGCACTAGATTATTCACGCTTGCATAACTCTCGAGGCTTCATTTGTCTGAAAACTCCAGGCTGATGAAAACAAAAACAAAATGGAGGTGAGAGAAAACAGGCAAAAGGGGATGAAAAGAATAAAGATGAGAAACACAAAGAGAAGCATGGGGAGAATGGGGGACTAATGGCTTTTAGGCTTTTTGGTTTAGCCTGCTGTTGACGCCTGTTGTCTGTTAGGAATCTCTTAGAAAAGCTCTTCTGGTACAGAGAAAGTGACGCATTTTGCCTTCCCAGTTGTTGGGAACCAAGACCATGGACCCTGTTTAGATGATCTATAACACACGGTCTAAAGTGCATGGCCCAATTGCATTTTTGGCATGTCCATACTCTCCCTAACATGTCTGATTGCTTAGCATCAAAATAATTTTCTGTTAGATTAAGGTAAAATAGTTACATTATGTTGCTTTAAGTAAACTACACGTGACATGTTAATTTGTGAGCATTTGCAGGTACTGGTATGCATATTTCTTAACTTCAGAGACACCAGGATAGCTGTCTTAAGCTTTGGGTCTTTACCCTGATCTAGGCTTATCGCCTCCTGGCTCCAAACACACACACGACTTGTATTGATTTCCTCATGTTACTCTCGGAAAAACAGCTGACGAGGTAATTTCACAAAATATTGAATATATATATATATATATATATATATATATATATATATATATATATATATATATATCAATGACATAAGCACTGTTTTCTGGTGAAATAAAGAAAGGGCACCAGTAAGATAGGTAAAAAAAGGTGTCACAATACTTCAAACATGATTTGACAGTTTGGGAGGAGGGTCTGCTTACTTAATTTGAAGCTTTCGATTTATATACAGTATTACACTGTACTGCTCTAACATATAAATCATTCATATTTGATTTATATATATTTGAATATGCATTCATATTGTTATTGTTTTTGCATTGCCTCGTTCTTAAAGCATGCTGTACAAATAAACTTCCCTTGCCTTTAAACCTGTGGATGATCTCATTTTTCCAGGTCATCGTTATCCTCAAAGCAATTTCAGTCAAAAGCAACTGGACTTGGTTATTTGTCTAGGAAGACGTTTACCTTGCCTTTGTTGGAACTGCTCTCTACAGACTCAGCTACGAGACTAGACTAACGGCTCAGTGTGGACAATAAAACTACCGCTATCGCCAACCACTCTGGCTGGTAATAGGTGTGATAGGAATATCATTGTTAATGACTTGGAGTTATTTAGTGTAATTACCGAGGTGTATAATTAATTTCAACTGCTCTCCCAGAGACATTCATACAAGTAATGGTAGAGCTGGCCTCATACAAAGAGTACTAATGCAGCTATCACAAAAAGACTAACTTCAATAACTTTATTAAGACATCAGTGTGAAATATCCTTTACTGCTTTTTTGGAACATTGCTTAATTGCGCTTTACAATGTGTGTCGGAGTATTGGAACATGATAAGGTAGTTTTCTACAGCACTATACAGTATTCAGAAACGGTCCAAAGAACCATCTTGCCGTGGACACAAAAAACATTATGTTGGGATTAATATAAGGCACACTGGCTAAAGGCAGCCACCAAAGGAGATGTTTGGTGGAGGTTTCAGCCTGCCATGAGCCTCCACTGTGCATAATATCAGCATAGTAATGAGCAGGTGTACTACATGAGCTTTGAAAGCAAAAGTATAAATGCTGCATAGTAATTAATGCTTATGAAAAGCTATTTATACTGCAGAGGGAACATTTACGTCTCCATATGGATAACATAGAATGCTGCACAATAGTAATGCACTTTCTTGGAAAATCACGTTTGGCATTGCTGTCAGGTAGGCAGAGCCCCTCTTCCAAGCTTGTTTTGCCCTCAGGACGTGGTAAGATGTTTACAAGATACTCACAGACTCAAGTATTACCCGAATGCCTGTATCTCAACATGTGAGCCACTGCTATGCTAAATGAGCACCTGGGGAAATAAATAATACCCTTCTCTATCTCAAACCCTATCCTCGTCTACAGACACTCATACATTCCATGACCACTGGGCAAAAGGGAAGAATTTTGTTTTAGATTATCAGCTTCATTATTTTATTTTACACATGAAAGGGGATGTGTGCTGAATAACCTGACTCGGAATTATTCCCCTCAGGCCCTTAAGTCAAATTAAACCAGGTCTCATGCATTTGTATGTGGAGCAGTGCCAGCGCGTGGGTTCGTCTCCGTCCACGTTTGAGCGCTATTTTTTAAAAATGTAATTAAAAGAAGTTTAATCTCTGCCAGGTAAATGCTGCCTCATGATTAGGAGCAAATTCCGCCCGTGTCAAAGCGGCTAAGACAGAATCGGTTACGTGTGTTAGTTCATAAAATATGTGTAGATTCTGTCTACGTGTAAGGTCGGCCTGATCAGTGTAATGGGTGCTGATTTAACAGAAATGATGATGTTGTCAATCATCCCACGTCTTAAATGTGAGCATGCATGAAAAGTGCAAGATACAAAATGAAAAACATCTGTTAAATTTTGGCCGTCATTTTTACTTTGTCATTTTCTGACAGATTACTTACTTTGATATGATTTCAGTTGCTGGCACATTCACAGACACGCATTTAATTTCAGAACTTCCATCTTTCCAAACAAGAAATGTAAAACGTTGGAAATTAGTTTTTTATGTGTACAATGTCATGCTTGTTCTGAGTGATAACACAATAGTATGCAAAGGTTTAGCCTAGCTTTGCACAAAGACTGAAAGCAGGTGGAATAAACTACCCTGATTCCCTCCAAACTCCCAAAATATGCCTGTCCAGGAGGACATCGATCAGACATCAAGTTAGTGGAGTAACATGGAAGGAAGAGATGTAATGTTAGAATGTCATCTTCATCTTCAACATGTTGTATTTTGAGATTAAAAATACAAATGTGTGTGTGTGTGTGTACGCGCATGCATGCATTCTCAGCATGTCGACACACTTTAATCTGTGTTTGGATTGCTAATGAGAGCAGCTGTGTGTATGTATGTATAGCCATAGAGACAGGTGTGTTGACATACAAGAATCCTGATGCGTGAAAAAATAGATCTCTCAAACACGATTACACACACACACACACACACACACACACAAACACACACACACACACACACACACACACGCACACACACACACACACACACACACACACACACACACACACACACACACACACACACACACACACACACACACACACACACACACACACACACAAACACGCACAATTAAAACCCCATGATTTTCTAAGCGTATATAATTGTCTCTATCTCTGTGTGTATAAGTGCCCAACAATAATTAGTCCAAACGCTTTGGCAATCAGGGGTGCAGTGGAGTGTAAATCCACCTTAAATCATACTTTACCTAAAGAGTTGAGTTGGCATAAATGGCTGGAATTGAAATAGTTCTCGAGGCAGTAGTCACTGTTCAATCACAATATGATTAAATGCACAGCGTCTGTTATGTCATATTTTGACAGAAATGCAACATACGCAGCTCCTTGACATTATGTGTATTATGCTGCAAAAGTGGTTCTGTGAATGTTGGCATATTTTATATATATATGTAAGTGTGTGTGTGTGTGTGTGTATGTGTGTGTGTGTGTGTGTGTGTGTGTGTGTGTGTGTGTATGTGTGTGTGTGTGTGTGTGTGTGTGTGTGTGTATTACTGCTGGCCGTATCAAATACAACCAGGAGTGTGGATCTAATTATTTCAGTCTTCCAGTCTATACATTTTACTGTTAGTTTATAAAGCACTGAATGGTTGTGGCCGAAATACATTTGTGATCAGCTTATGAACTGTTGAGACCTCTCAGGTCATCTGGAACAGGTCTGCTTACTTAATTTGAAGCTTTTGATTTATATACAGTATTGCACTGTACTGCTCTACCATATTAATCCTGCAGTTTTATTCTTTTTTATTTTAACTCATTCATATTTGATTTATATATATATATTTAAATATGCATTCATAGTGTTATTGTTTTTGCATTGCCTCGTTCTTAAAGCATGCTATACAAATAAACTTGCCTTGCCTTTGTTGGAACTGCTCTCTACAGACTCGAGACTAGACTAACGGCTCAGTGTGGACAATAAAACTACCGCTATCGCCAACCACTCTCGCTGGTAATAGGTGTGATAGGAATATCAATGTTAATGACTTGGAGTTATTTAGTGTAATTACCGAGGTGTATAATTCATTACAACTGCTCTCTCAGAGACATTCATACAAGTAATGGTAGAGCTGGCCTCATACAAAGAGTACTAATGCAGCTGTTTCTTGGAAAATGGCACCATTAACCTATGTGTTTGTCACATTCTCTATGTGCTACATGATGTCCTTGCTCTGTGTATTATTCTCTGCATTATAAATTGTACTTGTGTCCTTCTAGTGCATTTTTCTATCCTTTCAGCACCATAAGCTGGAAGCAAAGACCATAAGTGTCGGAGTAATTGCTGCATATGTAAAGACACATTTCAAAGCATCTTCAGTGTGCCATATGGTAACTCCGTAGCTGTCACACAATGAAAATCTTTGTACCGAATTCACATAAACACAGTGTCACATTGACTTCTCGCAAATGCCTCAGCGCTCTCATTTGAAATCACAAAAAGTGCCTTTTGTAGAGATGATGTAAGTCCCACCCAGAGACACAGGTACTGGCTTTTTAAACAGTCTTTCTGTTTTTTTCTCACTGTTGATCACAGAATGAAAATCACAGCAGAAGAAGAGCAAACGACACACAGAGAATGCAAACAGGAGACACTGAGAAGACAAATGGTAAGAAAAGCAGTGGGAGTGAATCCTACAAGGTTTTGTATCTGAAGGTCTCCTTTCTTTTACTTGACAGCTTGAATGTGTTGACTGAGCGGGACCTGCGTTGTAGCTTTAATGTGAACATTTGACAATTGAAAACTGTCCATGACAACGGTGGCATGTGTCACAAACCAGGGGAAATTTGTTTTTTACTTACTGCTCTTTTCACTGCCTGGAATTGCGTTTTTGGCACAATCAACAAATCATATTTGTGTTTTCAATCCAAAAGACAGCTCTCACAAGAATACTTTTGGTAAAATCTTTCTGTTTTTTGCTATGATAGCAGCATGGCTCAAGGGATAGCAATGTTTGTCTGTTGGACAGAGTTCCTTTTTTTAATCCCTGAACTTTTCATGTAACGCCGTCATCAGGTCAAAGTTTCAGTTTGTTCAATACTTTTGATTTGGACCAAATACCTGCTAAATCAGTGAGATTTCAATCAGCTTCAGCTGTACTCTGTCTTTAGAGCTAATTATCTAAATGTTAGTATGCTAACGTGCTAAACTAAGACGATGAATATGGTAAGCATGTAACCTGTTTTACATCAGGAAGGTCAACATATTCTTATTAACAGCTTCGTATGAACACAAAATGAATATGCTAAATACACATGACATAAATGTGTTAATATTTGGAATATATATACATGAATATGTTACATATATGAAAGGTGAATTAGAACAGCCAATGTTAGCATTGTCATTGTCAGCCTATTAACATGCTGATGTTAGCTCAAAGCAGTTGTAAGTACTGCTTAACAGAGCTGCTAGCACGGCTGTAGACTTAAGTCTCGTTGAATGAACATGAACTTGAGTTGCACTCTGTTTTTGGATCTTATTTCAACGGGGAGCCAATTAAGACGTGTCCTAAGTCAAATTATTATTATTTATTATTATCAAATCATTCATAACCCTTGGTTCCACAGATAATAGCCTGCCTCAGATGTACACTCAGATCACTGATCACCAGGACATGGTATTGTTATATTTGCGACTGAATTCATTGTTAGTTTGAATAATTATCTGTAATTATTTGTTTCAGTCTCAACAGCCTCCGTGTCTTCTTTCTCCCATCTTATTCCCTTTTGGCTCTTGTAAGCTATGTTCCTCACAGTAGCTCATGAAAACTTAAGTTAATCTAATTAAGCTGGATTAGCCATTAATGAGATGCATGCAGATATCTATCAACTCGTGCTGTTAAATGATAAAACAAACAAACTGTCACAGATGATATTTTCTTTGGGCAACCAAAAAGGCTACATTACCGTCTTTCATGCAATTGGTGGAATTTTTTTTTAATTCAAAGTTATTTGTATAGCCCCCATCCAAAAAACGAATTCACAAACCAAAATATCCAAGAGAGGAAGGAAAGTACTCCATAAATCCTTAGCAAATTTTGCTACAGACATTCATGATTCCCAGAGGATGAATACGACTTGGTGATGCCCTAAAGTTGTCATTTGTGGTTTGTGAAACTTCTAAACAATTGTTTGATGGATTACCAAGCAATGTTGTTATTGGCATTCAATTTCTCTGAGAGCCTGCATGTACGGGGCCTAAGCTGATTTTGTTATGCTTAATTATGCTGCTATAGGCCTAGTCTGCCGGGGGATAATACTGTTCCTGATCTTCGGTGCTTCTATCCTCTCTACCTGTATCAGCCATGTCTCATCAATGCATGTTACTAATTCAACTTCTTCCCCGGAGTTGTTTGTGCTTCGTCGTCTCTCTCTAAAAAAGAGAGCTCATTAGACCCTATTGGTACAGTATATACGGTAAACTATATACAGAGTATATATATATACCTATGTGTTAGGTTAATCGATGACTCTAAATTGCCCATAAGTGTGAATGTGTGTGTGAATGGTTGTCAGTCCCTGTTTGTCTCTAGGTGCCCTGCAATAGACTGGCGTCCTGTCCAGGGTGTACCCAGCCTCACGCCTGATGTCAGCTGGGATCGGCTCCAGCCCCCCCGCCACCCCGATAGGGACAAGCGGTTGAAGATGAATTAATTAATTAATGAATATATATATAGTGTAGGTGATGAGTGAAATAAAGATGGTTTGAAGTGTATATGAAAAGAAGTAAGCCAGCTATCTTAAGATCTTAAAAGCTCACTTTGCCCCTTTTGCAAGCCCTTTAGAGATGGTCCCAGGATTCAACTCACGAGTTCCAAGATTTTCAAGGATCTTGACTTCATATATGATTGTGAGCTAAAATTAACAGCAAATAAGAAACTATAGCATTCTTTATATTGAACTCTGTGACTCCCCCCCCCCCCTGAAAGGCAAATGTATGTGTCAAAGTTCACCAAAGTTTGACTCTACATGCAACATTAGAATGAATTTTCCTCCACAAACAGATTCTCTTATTGCAGCCATTCAATTACAATGAATTGACTGTTCTATTTTAAATCCTTGTGTGTCCAGCTTTAAAGGAGGAGCAATTGTGTTAAATGCTTGATTGTCAAAACTCAAAACTATCTGCACCTCCATTGAGCGTGCAACCTGCTGTATTTGATTGCATCATGAAAAGTCCTGCTGCTTTCTGTCTGCACTGACAACAACCACTTGGATTACTTTTGATGCAAAAGAAATCCAGAATCTGATCATTCATCTTTAATAATATACAAGGCAGACTGGCAACTTCAAAAGGCAGTACTGATGTATTTTTATGAAAAGATTCAACATCCACTCACCAGTTTTGAGAGTGTTATCTGTTTCCATTTATTTCACTTTCCCCCCTCAAACATAGTGTCAATATAATAGTATTCAATTAAGAGGCAATGCATTAGGCCTACTAATAATTCATGCAGTCTAATTATCTTTTGATGAGATGCAATAAACAACCAAATGATATTCCTTTGTTTCTCGTCAATACCTGTCCTTAACTTGATGAATGTCAGGTATGTCAGACATAAATGTTCTGTTCATGCTTTTCAAAAAAACACTACGCACCAAAAGCCTTGAAGTATAAAAATGGCACTCTTCATTTTCCATACACTCAGTCAAAGCCTTTAAAACACATCCTGCTTAGATGAAATTCCCTGGAGCTGAAAAGCTTTGTTTTCTTGTCTGAATAGAAGTCACTGGTTTAGATGGAACTGTGTTTTTGTGCTTTTAAGTCCAGAAGAATTGTGTGTATGATTTTTTGAGTCTTGGTAGGCTAGTTAAAAGCCAGTATGTGTCAAGATTACAAAGGCTTTAACCGCTAATGAGCTTATTGTGTCTTAACAGCCATTACAGGATTGACTGGAACCTGACCAGTGGGTATTAGACCTCCAGCAATGGATTTAACTGGTCTGTGCACCTGCTCTTGTAGTGCGTCATCATACCTTTGTCATCTCACCATGACGATCGTAATCTATCTGATAATGTGTCTATCTACAAAATGCTTTGAAGTTTCAAAATATCATGCTCTGCTCCATTTTTCTGAAGTGAGATTTTTAGATTGGAGCAAATTATTTTGGAGAAACTAAGTGCCAATTTAAAAATGACTCTCTGACATTAGTGTTTCATTAGATGGAGTAAAAAACTTTGAAGACAAGATGACTCAGCTTCAACACCAGATACAAACCTCCTAAAATGTTGGAATAACAGAGAGCATTTTGGCCGACTGAACCAAGTACGTGTTTTCCCCTGGGGGATTTTGTCAGTCAGTGCACTCCACACAGACTGACAGCAGCAGATTTTTCCTCTGTGGTTTTGTAAGTGGTGATGGGGTGGCCTTTCTGTAGTATTTTCACTCACTATACAGCCTGATGGGTATCTACCGTCCTGTGGTCGCCAAAATAACTGTGCTCACAGTTGATGTTGATACATTCTTAACATCTTTAGTGTCTGTGTTTTAAACCATGAACTTGTAGTCAACATGACTTTTCAGACTGGATTTGAATGGGCCATATTACTGTATGTTTACTGGAAGGCTCCATTATGGATCCATTTGATGAGTTAACTCTGGCTTCATAAAGAGCAAAGAGATGTCTGTGCATTCCCCTGAAATCTGAGATTCAAACGTATAAGGGGCTATGGACTGTATTTCAAAAAGCCAATCTTTGTCTGTTGTGTCTACTTGTAGCTGTCTCCAATCGAACAAACAACAGAAACAAATAAATGATGCTAACTGCACTTAAGTTTCTGATATGTCTGCTACTTACCGATTTTGGTGCCCGACAGATTCCCCATCTGAGTCTGGGTCCGACTGACGCCACTGACAACACCAAAACCATCACTGCAGATCATGAGTCAGCCAGAGAGCCGGCTCCCTGGTCTCTGAATCTCTCCATGTTTCTCGCCAACTTAATGCAATGGATATATAAAGAGCAATGGACACAAAATTTGATGCAGAGCCACATTCATTCAATTGAAAGTTGCTCAGACGTAGCCTGGCATGCTAATGCGCATTAGACTGGGCCCTCTCAGTCCATTTTTGATTTCCAAGGGGCATTATCAACGGAGCACAGGAAAATGCTTCTGGACGCAATAGGAGAGTTCTACAACCAATCAGAGCCATGAAATGTGACCTACAACCATTCACAGCAACCATTCAGCAGCCATTGTATCTCTGCTTGGTCAGAGATACAATGGCTGCTGGGTCACAAATGCTCAAATTACAGCTAACTAAACTAAAATGTGTTTCTGAAAACATTTAATGCAAGAAATAGGCAATACAGCTACAAGATATTGAAATATATGATTATATATGATCAGCAATGCTTAGTTTGACAGTTTGATCTGAGTTTCATGAGCAGAATAGCAGATATAAAACTGAGCTTAACGGATCTGCAGACCCTAGCCCTGCTATGCTCTTAGACATTTCAACCATTACTTGGAAAAATGAACAGGTTTCTCCCAAAGTTATGAAACCTTTAATCTGCGTGATCGTCAAACATCTTCAGTGAGTATAAACAGAAGGCAAAATGTATGGACTCAAAGTATTTGCTTGAGGCTTTTACACCCAAAAGAGCTTTACATCAGAGTAGTAGAACTTAATGCCATGTATATACATATATAAAGAGAACAGACCACAACATTTGTCCTTTCTGTCATGTCAATCAATAGGAAAAAGTGTTTTGGGCTTAATGGTATCGCGTGTCTAAGTGATTAAAATTCCACGTTTGCATCTGTGTCAAATTGGCTTGGAAGCCTGGCACACATCCTGGGGGCTGCTTGATCCACACTGCTCTTTCACTGATCAACTGAATACAAGAAGTGGTGGGATGCATGGCCAGACACTGAATTAGATAAGCTTCCAGTTTCCTTTTCAGCAGATATGTTTACCTTGACAAATTTTCAGGACAGGGACAAATTAATCAAATAGGTCTGTATACAATAGATGTTTCTATGATCTATGTCTTTGATTGATATCTTTAATAATAATTTTTTTAAGATGACATATTGTACATGTATCTGTGTGTTATTGACTTTTTGAAAAATGGTTATTGAAATCAAAAGATAATATTTGATGGGGGAAAAAGCATTATCACATGCACCAGTCGGGTTGTTTCATTCCATCCTTTTCAATGATTTCTTAGATGTTATGTGGTTCTGTTTATGTAACATTTAGTTGTATACTTTTATTGTGTTGTAATGCAATTACAGTTTAGGCTGTGTTTCATTTTGGTTTACATTAAATAATGAGCTGACAAGTTAGTTAGTTTTGCCTAGTTTAGAGACATAAAAAGCCAGAGCTTTACTTTAGGTATAGCTGCTATAATTTTTATATTTCATTTTTATATTCTCCCTGTGTTTGGGACAATACACAGTTAATCAAGATGTACATTTTATAAATGATAAATGTCCTACACAAGACAAAGCATTTATGTGTGTGTGTTTGTGTGTGTGTGTGTGTGTGTGTGTGTGTGTGTGTGTGTGTGTGTGTGTGTGTGTGTGTGTGTGTGTGTGTGTGTGTGTGTGTGTGTGTGTGTGTGTGTGAGTGTGTATGTGTGTGTGTGTGTGTGCATAGCTTCTTTGACATCACCATATTTAAATAAATTCTGCTATTTTTGCAGGGACGGCACTTCCGAAAGCACGGGTGACCTGAGCATTTGTTTCCTGCTGTTTGTAATCAGGTCTCAATATCATCTGTGATGGCCTAAGACTTCAAATGAATTTGGAGCTTTCCTAAATCAAATAGAGAATTTAGGTGTGGGGTTTGGTTATTGGCAATGCATTCTGAAGCTACCACTTTGTGCATGCAGTATGGAGTTATTTAACAGGAATATTGACACATTTTCTAAACTGCTAACCGTTAATTAAAAGCTCCTTTGGGTGTAAAAGTCCATAAATTCTGCCTGCCGTTTATAGTCACAGAAGCAGATAAAAGTGCCGTTTGACGATCAAGCAGATTAAAGGTTTCTTAACTTTGGGAGAAACCTGTTGATGTTTTCAAGTATTGATTTAGCTGTCCAAGATCATACAAGGGCTGGGGATTAGAACGAATCTCTGTCAAGGTAATGCAACATTTAGACTACCTGACAAGGTTTGCTGTTAACAAGTGTGAATGTGGACAAGTGAGGTGTCACTCAGCCTTAGACTTCTGCTAAACACACTTAAATGTGTCATATTTATTGTGTTGAACATCTCAAATACCATGCACCAACTTCAATTAATCAGGATGGAAGCACAGGACAAAACAGGCCTCTCATGACCCAGCCTGAGGCAAAACCAGACTCATTTCTTGATAAAATTGAACATATCAGTCTCAACAGACAGCCTGAGAGATGGAGATTGTTATCTGAAAGTCAACTATGACACTGACATCAGCTGTCGGGGTTAGATGTCTCATTTCCTGGCAGCTCATCTAGTACAGCAGGGTGTAAACAGAGAAAAGGTTATGGATTACATTTAAGCAGCCAGAAACAGCACTGGGCTGAACAAAAGGTTTTGGTGAAGTGACCATAGTGGAAATTGCAGGTTATGTGTTGCCTAAAGACTCAGCTTCTTTCAGAAAAATGTGTTCTTAAACTTCCCAGCATGCTTGGTTGGGAACCCTTCTTTATTGTACATTACTTTGAAGCTGTGGGTTTGTAATGCATGTCACGTCATGGTTGTTTTCATTTCTCTCGAAGATGGTCACTGGGTGAAGCCCCATCAGTCGTCTCACAGTGTGCACAAGATCAGGTACAGAACTGGCTCCAACAAAAGCAGCAATGGCTCTAAGGTAAGTCGGACAACTCTAAGGTAAGTCGGACAACGTTTTATACTTTTACAAACATTTTTTTTAAAATAAAATTGCCTTGATGTCCAAAGCTGACAGAAAGAGAGAAAGTGCAGGGTTTGCTGCTAAATATTTCACTCCTTACCCCAATCAAAGAGACAACTAGTATGACATAGAGACATTTATAAATGTACTAACCATATTCTACTTAAGTTGTTATTCATAGACTACTGACTGTCTTGTATTAAACATATAATTAGCTTATCTTATCTAAAGTTATCTCATAAAGCCGTAGGGCTGTGCAATATAGCCAACATCTTCTTAAGACATACATAGGTCGTTTCATAGCTCGATAATAATATACCCAGATATTACCAGTTCATCTACGTTGAAATCCACAACTATGGTCACAAGCTTTGCATAGTGACCGTCAGAATGAGATTGTGGTTACAAGCGACCCCATTGAGTGTTCTCTGCAGGGTGTCCGTGCTTAGACTTAGAGATAGGGTGAGGAACTCATCAAGAGGGAGCTCAGAATAGAGCTACTGCTCCTCCACGTCAAAAGGGGCCAGTTGAGGTGGCTCGGACATCTGATCAGGACACCTCCTGGGGGCCTTCATCAGAGGTGCTATAGGTGTCTCAATCTGTGAGGAGGGGAGGGGTAGACCCAGAAGACACTGGAGAGATAATATATCTCATCTGGCATTGGAATGCTTCAGGGTCCCCGGAGGAGCTGGGGGGCGTTGATGGGGAGAGGTATATCTGTAAAACCCTGCTTAGCCTACTGCCCCCGCGACCCAGCAATGGATAAGTCGACGAAAATGGATGAATGGATGGTTTGATGGATGGATGGATGTATGTATGGATAGATCGTGTGCTAGCAAATCAATGCAATTGCTTTATAGCTCAAACTATAAACAGGATGTAAAGCATGGAAAGTAATAGTTAAGAGAGCAAGAACTTCACTTATAAGGTCCATGATATTCCAACTTAGTTGTAACATTAGCCTTTCCTCTTAGCACTCTTTTAACATCACATGTTCTTCCTCTGCAACACTTCACCTGTGGCAGATGGAAGACAGGTTTATGGCGTCATCCCAACTCTAAGAGCTCTAAGTCAGGTTTATATTCAAATTATTGTAAAGAAAGGCTGATTTTAAGGAGCAAATATGTTGCACGTAAAATGACAGACAGCCATAGAGTAAATTACAGTACTGTGCAAAGCTACCTCAATCAATGAGCTAATTTGTTAGGAGCTTAGTATTGAATCTGTTTGTACAAACACTTGATGGATAAACACCCTTGTCAGCGATAGCGAGGCACTGTCAATGTGAAATTACATCCTGCTGCCTGGGAGGAGTACACTTCAGAGTGAGGCGAAGCAAAGAGTTGGGAGGGAGAAGGGTGGCGGCCTGGGAAGTGCGGCTCCGGCAAGGCAATTAAACGCACCTTGGGCTTGATGGATTTCTAATTGGAGGCTGATCACATTGGAGGTGTGCTGGATTATAGTGCCGGCAATGAATGGGAGAGACAGAGCGTGACAGATTAGTGCTGTTACGACTCTCCCTGAACTGTGGGGTGAGTGTGTGTGAGTGGCAGTTTGTGTGTCTTTGTCTGCATTACAGCATTTGGGTATGTGTGTGTGTGTGGTGCTGCACTGACATGTGGAAAACAACAGAGAGAGAATGAAGACAAGGGGGTGGAGAAACAGAAGAACAAAAGGAAATGAGTGGAGAAGGGATTGAGAGAATGGGATGGGAATTAAATAAAAATAAAAGACAGAGGTGAAGACAAGATGAGATGTGAGAGAAACAACAAAAAGCTAAATGATAGCATCCAAAACTGAACACAGCCAAAAACCTGGCATATGTTAATAAAAAAGTCCCTCCTAAAAAAAAAACATGCATTCATGTGTAAACTATATTTAAAACATTTTCACCACTTTTCCTTGCCTTCAGACAGCCCTGTTCAAGTTTATGCAGGGGAACTGAAGCCATGATATTGCTCTTGTCAAAGCCACCAGACTCCATTGACAAAAATAGTCATTTTACATTGCCAAACGAGGGAGAACAATACTTAATACTTACATACAGTCAGACTATCTCAGACCCTACTGCTTAGATTTTGACCAATATTCTTTGTAATCTGTCTTCCACAAGTCCCCCAACTTTATTTAGTGTACTAAAACATTGGATTAAACTACATTACAAGCAGTTTGTCAATTATCATTTGACTACTCACCATCAGGACTGTACATTTGTATTCATTTTGCCTACATTCCAACTACATTACTTTAAATTATAATTCAAACCCATCTTACAGTAAAAGGTAACTAACACTTTATCCATATCATTTCTGAATAATATACACAGCTGTGACACATTAAACAAAAAATCGGAATAAATGACAAGAAACAGTTAATGAATGCAGATGCTTCTATACACAGCACGAGTGCTCACTGAATGGTTAGTATGAAAGGGATGTGAATCATATGCTATATCCTTTACAGTCACAAGATCTGAACCAAATTGAACAGCTCGTCTCCCTCCACCATCATAATCAAAACTAGCCTGGAAATCCAGACCCAAATTATCCGGACGTAGGTTCTGGCAATGAGCAATACACCTTCCCACTGTCATCATCAGTTAGGCCCGCCCACAACAGATAGTAGAATTTGATTGGTGAGATGTTATGTGAGAAATTTATTTTGTAGAATAATGTCCATCCCTGCAGTAGAATTCCAGACTTCGGACTTGGAGAATCTTTGACAAGGAGTACTGAAGCTTCTCTGGAGTCCGGTTTGCCCTTTAATGTGTTATCCACATGTTAGAGGAACTTTATAATCGTTTGCATGAGTGTGATACCATACCTTGCTAATGGCTGTGTTACGCCAGTTAAACTGTGCCTCTGCAGAATTTTAGCTTTCTGCTTGTAACGCACCAGTGCAAATCACGTCGTGTCACTTAAATGAGACTGACATGAGTGAAGACAACAGATGTGACAAGGGAGAGGATGATGAGCAAGGAGGGGATAAAAAAGGGTTAAAGGAGGTAAAGAAGAAAAAGAGACTGAGAAAATTACACTTTGCTTGAACAGAAGGATAGGCGGCAAGGAGGCGGAAAGAAAGAGGAGAAGCTGAACGAAGTGAGAAAATGGGAAGAAAGAGAAGAGAAATTGTGTGTGTGTGTGTGTGCGTGTGTCTGTCTGTAAAGTGAAGGGAGGAAAAAACAGGAAGAAAGAAAAGGCGAGGAACTTTTAATGGCCCTGCTGTTGTCTTTGTCAGCACACTGTGACAGCCAGAATCAATTATTAAGCAAGACCACAAGCCTTTGGAGCAGGAGAGGAAGAGAGTGCACCAGGGAGGTGATGAGAGCGAGGGAGATCAGGGCAGAGGGATGGAGGGAAGATGAGAGCTGAGGCGTTGATGTAAAAAAGGGATAAAGAAGAGAATGAGGAGAAAGGAGGAGGATATATGGCAAGGGGTGAAAAGGCTAAATTAGGAGACGGGGAGAGCAGGAGGAGAGGATGAAGGGGAAAAAAACATAGTTAACGAGAAAAGAAAGGAGGCGAGAACAAGGGGCCAAGACATTTTTCGCAGCATTTCAGAGAGAAGCAGCTATAATAATTGAGTGATGGAGCAGTAGAATAAATGAGATGCAAGAGACAGAGTTTGTGTCTTCTTTTATGTTTTAGTCCTTCGGGTCATTCTGCGTGTATCTCCGTGCCTTATATACGAGCAAATGAGAAGTTGAGCCTCTGGTTATGTTGGCACAGATAGGTTGGGTCATTGTTGCACCATGCTACAGATGAGAACCAGCTCTGACCTCCAAACAGCACAAGGTCAGGCTCTGAATTAGGCCTGTGAATATTCTCATTTGACCAGGTCATCGTTATCCCCAAGAGAAATGCAAGTCAAAAGCAACTGGACTTGGTTGTTAGTCTAGGAAGACATTTCGCCTCTCATCCAAGAGGCTTCATCAGTTCATGTACGCATCTGACAAGGCTAGGACTGGTCCAAAGCTCTGGTGTGAAGATCCAGTTATTTAACCTTCACAAGGCCGATGATGTCACTGGAGGCTGGAGGCTTCTAGGTGGATATTGAGGTATGTGTAGAAATGGCAGAACAATGGCAGACAGAAAAAGAAAAATGGAAGTTTAGGGCTGAAAGCTACAAGGCCTGCCCGACAAGCCGCAGAGGTTTCCTCGAAAACTTCCCCACTTCCTACCCTAAACACCTGTCAAGTTATATGAATGTATCTTGAGTATTGCAGTGAGAAAATCTGTCCACAGAGCGACAAACACAAAATATTCAAAACTACCTCTGCGTTCGTTCCCCCTACAGTAGGTGTCTCCAGGACCACATTTTGGTTCATATGATATCGCATGAAAAGTTTGGCACAGAAATTCGTAGCATTTCTCACAAAATGGCGAGCGGAAGTTGCTTTTGGTGACGGTTATGTTTATGCACCAAGAATACTGTCACTTGAACAGTTTAGCCAATAAAACGTTACGGCTAGGGTATACATTGAAACATGGTTAGGGTCAGAAAAAAGGTTGTGGTTTGGTTTATTTCCAGGAACCCTGCTCGCCCCGGTGAAAGTCCTATGTTTTAGAACCCATCCTCCACCTCAAACTGTATTATACTACGCCCCCTGCTTTCAATATGTGGAATACACACGATAACATAATAACGTACATAATTACGTGGCTAAAATACAAATTACGGTGCAGTAGTTTTGGTTGTTATATGTATGAAAATGCAAGGCACTCACAAGGTGAAAACAATACCACTTTTGCGGCTTAATGATGAACATTACATTTTAGTTAAATCAACAATATCAAAAATGCAACTCATCAGGAGGAAGGGTCTAGGGGGCTGCTGCAGCAAATGGCAAAGGCATAGGTGTAATCAGCAGAGTAGGGTTATAGCCACTCTGTGAATAAGTCAACGATGGCAAACTAATTAAACGATTTAAATACCTGAGGTTGCTCTATACTAGAATTTTTTTAGCCTCAAAATAATTGTTTTTGCATCTTCTTCTATCCTTCCCGAGCACATAAATGCAAGTTCTATCAAACATTCAAAATCTTTAAATGTTTTTTATTACAATATACTTAAATCATTACCACTCGAGTGGTATAAAGGTTAACTGAGATTTGGCAATCTAATTATCAACGATGTAATTATTGCTTCGGCATTTCTAAAGGGAGCTAAATATACTGACAAGTCAGTCGTTTTATATCAGGGAGTGAATATTTATATTACTAACTTTATTCACTTCCAAACCACACGTACACATACTTATGCATGCATCCAGTAGCAAATATCGTGACTGAATCTGTGGGGAATAAAACAAAACTATAGAATTACTTTACATTATTGCACAAATAAGGAAAATGTATTGTGTTTATGTATTGTTAAAAGTATTAATTTAATAACTTGACTTACTGCACAGCTTTGATGAGTATTTAATCTTGACTGACAATAAAATTCACTCTGTTTCTTCTTTCTCAATAACTGCTTCTCCTCAAATCAAATCAAATCAAATCACTTCACACAGTCAGAAACAATATTTTTTTGATGCATTCTTGTAATTAAAACCATGCAAAGGGAGTCTTTATTCACCTCCTAGGTCTGTTCTTTTAATTATAACATGGCAGCTGAACATTAACCCATCATAACGCAGTTCTCTTGCTCTAACAAGGTACTATATTATTTGTCATAATTAAGTGGCATCATCTGCTCAGAATGATATGTTCTGTTATCTTCCATCTGGTAGTGGGATAGTTTATAATGTTTTCCTCCCCATGTTTATTTTAAAATTAATTTAGGAAGATATGAACTCACGGTGAAGTTGATCTTTGGGATATAAAACGTCATCACTTCCAATTTTTTATCCTATTGGACGTTTGTATAAAATGTTGTCATGATTAGCGTAGGAATTGATGAATTTTGGCCCTATTGGGAGGTCACAGTGACATTGACCTTTGACCTAGTTCATCCTTGACTCCAAGTGGCAATTGTGCCAAATTTGAAGAAAGTCCCTTCAACACTTTCTAAGACATCGGGTTCCCCATGGGATGGACCAACAGACAATCTGAAAACATATGGCCTCGGCCACAGCTGTAGACTGCAAGGCAAACAATTGACGAATACTTCGGAGTGAGATCGCACTAACTTTATTTGATTTGACAATTGTTAAATCAATACAGATGTGGATACAATTACCACTGCAGGCCTCTTCATTAATATGGCACTGAATCATAAAACAAATTAGACATTATCATGTTCTGGTGTCCTGGTGAAATATGCCGTTTATTGCTCTATGACAATGTAGCCCAATAACTTTGATGATCCTATGACATTTTCTCTAATTCCACCATCGTGTTGAAATTTTGGGTTTTCATATAAATTGGATGGATTTGTCCCAAGTTTGGTTAAGACATTCGTTTAACTTTTGTGATTCCTTAATTCTTCATAGTGCCAACATCAGACCATGGTTTATGATAAATCCCTGTCAAAACACACGGCATTCCCATCAGCCGCAGCTGTACTTAGGACTCTGTACTTTAAATGCTTTTTCAATTAATTACTGAAACCAGAAATAAACCTTCCCCTGCATTCATGCCTGTTGATTTGATGTGTGTTTTCTTCAGAGCATCAGGTATTGATGAAGATGTTTGATGCATGGCTGATGGTCAGTCCAACACTTCCAGTCACGAGTCACCCCCTACCACATTAGACACACACACACACACACACACACACACACACACACACACACACACACACACACACACACACACACACACACACACACACACACACACACACACACACACACACACACACACACACACACACACACACACACACACACACACACACCTACCTTGCTGCTTTCCCAGTAGAATTAAACTAGATAGTCTTTGTTTGTTGGGTCAATACGAGCAGTCAGGAGAGCAGAATGATCGCTAATGATATCATTGGAGCATGTTATTGTAGAATTGGTACACAAAATAGCATCTTTTGTTCAAGGGTGACATATTGTGCTCATTTCCAGGTTCACAATTGGATGTAAGGTGCCTACTAGGCCTTGTTTACTTGCTTTAATGTGCAAAAATCACATTATTTTTCCCCTACTGATTGGATATACCTGTATTTACTCTATGTCTGTATTTTAGCTCCTGTGTCTTTGAGCACACCTGAGGAAGCCCCTTCTGCTGTGTTTGGCTTGCGAGAAAAATATGGCCCACCTTTGTAAAGGTAGAAAGGGGAGCAGAATCTGAATGGCGTGTTGTTTTCCGATACAAGCAGCCCACAAAGAAACGGACTGGGTTGTCCTTTTCCACAGTTTGTGGGTTGGCACGCACTCTAGATAATCAAATGTATGTGCACAAGCACGGAAACAGTGAGTTTCATCATAATATGTCCCCTCTCATAATCTTAATTAAACAAAGAGAGGGGATCTAAAGCAGTGGTAAACGGTTGCTTGTTCAATACTGTGGATTCTGTGGTGAAACTTATAACCCATGGAGAATTGCACATTCAAGCGGCAGGCTAAATTTCAGGGTTTTTTCATCCAGTGGATATCCCGTTTGGGAGTGAAACTCTTCAAGCTTGCACTTTTATTAAACCTGGAGGGAAGCAGCTCTGCATTTCAGGACTGAGATTGACCAGCAGAGCAGCTGTTCTTCGCCCACTGGGTCGATATGTGCAGTCAAGAGAGCAGAATGGTCACATTAGCACAGCTTGCCCTGTTTTGTATTGTGGGATCACTTCACAACAAAGCACAAAGCATTTGAAGTTGACTGTTTGAATGGCAAAGTTAATATGAGTCAGAAATCGACTTAAACCAGAGTAAATTATGAAGAGTGTTAATTCATTATGTCTTTGTGAACTGCTTGTTATGCTGTTTTTAAGTTGTCTGGTAGTGCATAGACTGTATCAGAGAAGTAGACATAGTCCCCTTGCGGTTTTGTTGACTACCATTTTGAAGCCTTGAGTTGAGCATTTTGGCCATCACCATCTTGGTGTTGTTTTTTTGTTGAAGCTAGAAGTGAGTACATTTGTGTTTATATTAGAGAGTGGAGCTGGGGAGGAGTAAAGACTTTTATTCTGACTGACTGGGTTGATGACTGTTAGGATAAAGCTTGCCATTGGCTCTCTAATTCAGCTGGAGTTCTCCTCCACGGCTGCTATCTTCAGTATTTATGTTGCAAGGGCACAGTCACTTTTGTTTGTTTGATCGTCATTGGTTATAGGAAATAAAAACAAGCCTAAATGTTGTTCCCCCTATCCCAGAATGTTAACTCATGCAGCCAGACTGGCACTGCTCACTGTGGAGATAGGTCTGGCAATGCGAGACTAAAGACTTAAATCTTTAAAATTGACTATAAACTCATTCGGAAAATGTTTACTGAGATAATAAATCAAGTCAGAAGTAGAATTGTTTTCATACAACCTTACATACAATATTGCTTTTTTGTCGCCCCCCCTGCTGGCAATTAGAAAGAATGCAGGTTTAAGCACCTCCAGATTGGCTTCATATTTACAGACCAGATGGAGTGACACAACATACTATTCATACTAAACATCAGCATGTTACTGTAGCAGTTATTGAGAGCATGTTAGCATGTCGACGTTACCATTAAGCTACTGCAAAGCACCCCTTTTCCAGCTTCACAGAGCTGCTGGCATGGCTATGCGATGCAAAACGATGCTCATTCGCACCGGGCAACACAAATTACACATCCTTCACATAAGTTGAAATATTTCAATCACATGATGCTGTGTCACCAAAGCCTATCAGTGTTGAGATTCTCCTGCATGGCTCCGACTTATCGAAACTCCATTCATAAAACATTTTAAAAGTTGTTTGATTGTTGGCTTGTGGACAGACCTGACGAAGCATACATTTAGACTTTATACAAATCAACAGTATGATGTAGTTATTTTGGGATACTTTATATACGTTTAAAATCAGAGCAAAATCTGTACCTAAAGTAGGACTGGAAGCAGAATATCATCCAGACGCAGAAAGTGTGGTGATATTCACTGAGATGATGTGAATACAGGCACGACAGTATTTGGTTTTCAAATGTATCTGAGACTTCCACAATGGGTACAATCTAGCTACAGTGATTACTTTGGCCACGGTTGATGGTGCAAAGAAACACTTCTGCTCATTTGGTGTGAATGCAGCATTAGTTTTGTTTTTTACACTGTTGCTATGCTGTGTATGCTCCTGCTTTGGAGAAGTCAGTTGAAGGGTAGAGCAGCAGCCTGCATCGGCTGTTGTTAGATTGTTTCTCAAAAGAGTTATTTGGTTGCTGATCACAGAATAAAGGTTTGCATCAAGCCTGTGTACGGGTATGTAGATTCTGACAGACTAAAAATGCACTTTCATGTCAACCTAGTCCCCTAGTTAAGCCATGAATCAAAGTAATGCCGTGGGATGATTAACTAGATTGAAAATAAATTGGTTTTTTTTGTTTTTTTGCCACACAAATTCTTCATTTTTCAGACAACCTTTGGTTTTTTTATTTTGAAATAGTGGACACTTTTGCCTCTTAGTGCTCTTAAACCAATGCATGTGAAATATTCTTAGAAGGAAAGGTTTTCTGTGGGTGTACTGCTTGTAGACATACAGTATAAGGGTAATTTGCTATGTTGGTTCACTAGAGCTAGACTTTTCAGAAAATGCCCAGTCGTCAAGACACGTAACTCACACTTCGCTGCTCATTGATATTCTCAGTATTAACACTTTTCTGATCTGAATTCACCCTGCTTTCTGATGTTTGCTTTTCCCAGTACCCCCTGCTGATGTGGGGCCTCCCCAGGCAAAACAGATACAAGCCATCCACTGTTTAAAAATGCACTAAAAGCCTACCACTGTGTACTCCCTTAAACATTCCTGCGCTCATGTTGAAACATTTTCCCCACACATTTTTGTTTCAATGTTCACATGGGGGGATTGTCTAAATACATTTTCCAGTGATTTAATTAACTTTTTCTACAGTTTATCCCAATGTTTCCAAATGTGTTTATGCATCTGGCTCTCATGTCGCCAGCTCAACAGCGTGGTAAAATAAAGTACATAAATTTTAAAGGGAACATCCAGAGGCAGAGAAAATAAGTGTTTTTTTTTCCAAATGCAATCACCTGTACCTGCATATCTCAACCAGACAACAAACACACTTTGGATTTGTTTGCATGCCTGCAGGCGTAAGCATCAACGACATTTGACATCAATGCAAATAATTCAGATTACCACTGTTGCCCTGGCTTGGTCCCAACTTCACAACGGGAAGTAAAGTGTATAATGAACAGTAGCAAATAAATAAAGGGTCTTTCAGGGACACAACCAGCAAACAAAATCTACATATGATGCCCGAGCAAATGCCAAATGTCAAACTGTACCATGTCTCATCACCCAGAAGAACACAATGTAGCCCTTAAACGCTTGTTAACTCTTACATAAACACCACACTTTGACTTGCATATGAGCATTTGGTGAATTGAATATGAAGCAGGGGACCGGGCTGCGCTGCTTGTCCTGGCAGTGAGCAGTCAGGCAAACACACACACACACACACACACACACACACAACCACAGGCACACACATACACATACACATACACACACACGCACACACGCACACACACTTAGATACGAGATAGAAGCGCAAATAAAGTCCAATTACAAGTTGGAAGCTCAACAAGGTTGAGACAAACACATGTGCGCACCACTCGAGCAGAATATTATTTGGAGGCACAAGTCACCAGACTCATATCGCAAGTCATGTGAACTCACATGGAAGACAAAATAATACGTAACACAGGAAAAGTTATTTTGGGCTAAACTTTTACTTGTTCATGAGGCAGTAATGTTCCACCATCTCTTTAGGCTTCCCTCACTCATACATGTGTAATGAAATGGTTTCTTATTCATGCTGTGATCCCCGAATCAGTCACAAAGCCAAGGAAAGGACATTGTGACAATAGCCTGTATGTGTGTGTGTGTGTGTGTGTGTGTGTGTGTGTGTGTGTGTGTGTGAGTTCAAAACCCAGTACTTATAAGGACAAGGCGGTCTGTACGTGTGTTTCTAAATGTTTGTTTATTCGCAATGGAACACAGGGCTTTATAGGCATGAATAAAAAAGATGTATTTGTATTTTTTTTAATCTTCCGCTTGAGGGACCTGAACATGCATGCATGCACGAACACACTGAGGAAACTGAGTCATATAAATGGAAAAGAGGGGCTGTTTTTAAAGAGAGAAGCACAGATATACAACTGTTTACTGCTTGGTATCAAACTGTTTCTTTCACCACTTGAAACGAGAAAAGAGGCGTACTAGACTATTTGGATGTTGTGAAAGCCATCCGTCTTAACTTACAAAGATACATTTAACAGCAATGTTTTGATACTAGACATAGGGACTAAAAATAAAAAATATTATTATAAACTAAAAATATACAAGTGTGTACAGTATGTAAACTCATCGCTAGATCAACAAACAATATAGGATAAGTAACACTCAACACGGATCCTTTGAGCATCATGAAAACTTTTGCTGCTGACACATAAACATTTGTTATCAAAGTACAATTTTGAATGCAAATACTTTTTCCAACACTTATTCTGAGATACTAGATGCAACTTTATAACCATAGAATGGATAAAGAGGCTTCAAAAAACATGTTTAATTAAAAAAAACCTTCAATATCCATAGCCATGGTGCACGTGGCATAATGCGCGGGGGGTGGGGGATAGGGGAGTGCTGGAGCCGATCCCAGCTGACATTAGGCGTGAGGCGGGGTACACCCTGGACAGGACACTAGTCTATTACAGGGCACATAGAGACAAACAGTGACAGACAACCATTCATACTCACATTCACACCTACGGCCAGTTCAGAGTCATCAATTAACCTAACAAGTATGTCTTTGGACTGCGGGAAGAACCCGGAGAACCCCCACGGAGACACGGGGAGAACATGCAAACTCCACACAGAAGGGCCCAAGCCGGGATTCAAACCAGGAACCCTCTTGCTGTGAAACATGGTGCATCGGTGCAACATTTAGTCAGCAGTGCAGCACGATTAGCACGGAGATTAATCCTGCATTGAACACAATGTGCTCGTGAAGAAAAAAGTTCTATCCCCATAAGACTCACTTACTTACTGAGGCAAAACAAATAATTTATTAGCTGTGAGTCGTGGAACAGGTCTCTGGAGGAGACACACAATTACGCACAGCACAACAGGTTGCTCACTGTGTGAAAGTGTCATATGAAGTCTTGCATGATAAGTTTTTAATGAAGATAAAGTCTAATAGTTTTGTGTGACCTTTGTTTCCCCAGAGAGATGCAGATGATCAGCACGGCAGCCGCAGAGGGAATCAAGCTGTGTTTGGAACAACGCCTGAGAGACAGGGTTCACCTTTCCCTGTTGTACTCCTTTTATCCTTGCTCATGTATTGCTGGTATGTTTTTAAAGTGTATCCACTTGCAGACCAAAGGGAAAGACAGTGGTGCGGTGGTTAGTACTGTCGCCTCACAGCTAGAGTGTTCCTGGTTTGAATCCCATCCTTCTGTGTGGAGTTTGCATGTTCTCCCCGTGTCTGCGCGGGTTTTCTCCGGGTTCTCCGGTTTCCTCCCACAGTCCAAAGACATGCCTGTGTTAGGTTAACTGATGACTCTAAAATTGCCTGTAGGTGTGAATGGTTGTCTGTCTCTGTTCCTATCTATGTGCCCTGCGATAAACTGGCGTCCTGTCCAGGGTGTACCCCGCCTCACGCCCTATGTTAGCTGGGATCGGCTCCAGCCCCCCGCGACCCTGACAGGGACAAGCGGTTGAAGATGAATGAATGGACAGCCAGAGCTAATGATTCAGATGTTTTTGGCTCCGCCCGGTCAGACAGGTTTAGGGTTATTTAATTAGTTTAAGATGATGACCGACAGAGCAGTGTCTTTCTCACTAAACTCAGATAGACTGTCAAACTTGGCAGTGCTGATCAAATTTGAATTAATATTATGTTATTGCATTGGCTATTTCTCACACAAAAGGTTTTCAGAAACAGATTTTAGTGTACTGTTTAGCTGTAATTTAAGAATGTTTGTTATCTGGCCACCCGGATTTGCAAATGTCACTAAGCACTTCATCCTTTTGTTGCTTTGATTGGTTGTAGGTCAATCCAGGTGCATTTTGGTCTGCAGCTTTGATACCGCCACTTGGAAATTTAAATTTAAATTGAGAGGTTCCAGACTACATAAACTCCACATGCTAAATATGCCAGGACATGCACCAAATTGCAAAATACTTTAGGGAAATACACTGGAGATCAAAATTAGATTATACATTATAAATACTTGATTTATCCTGAAATACTGTTATTTTCTATTGTTCAGAATTTGATAGAATATCCGTTGTGGCTCTACCACTATTGTACTAGCATTCTTTTTAAACAACCAACAAATCAAGCAATCTAAAAAAAAGCAGTGAGCAGAATTAGAGAACAGTAACCTTTGTGTCAGAAGAGAAGATTTCAAAAATGTTTGTTTCAGGCTACAGGATTTAAAAATAAATGCTTGAATGACTTCAGCACATCTGCGCCCACAGGACATCACTAGTTTCTCACACTGCTCTGGTTTGATCTTGGTCCATTCTTCTTCAGTCTCTTCCACAGTTCAGTAACTGTGGTGGGTTTCTTAGCCATTACTTTGTTGCCATGGCTTTTCCAGAGATTCTCTACGAGGTTAACCCAATATATCCAATAAACCAAAAATGAATAATTTGTTTTCTAATTTCGATCTCCAGTGTATATGAATGCAACAGCTCTAAAACAGAGCATGTGTCTGTTCAGGGGAAGGAGCAAAAAGTGGAGAGAGAAAGGACACAAAAACTAGGACGAAAGAACAGAGTATGTTTCCTAGAGCAGCTCTAATGTTCACCAGGACCATTTTCTGAATGCCTCTCTTACATAAAATGACACTCCTTTGTTTGTTTACCATGCTTATTTGTCCAGGATAAAGACTTGCTTTTTTCTTTCAATTATCTTGAGATGCTCGTGCTATCCACCTACGCATGCACCTAAATGTTTGCTCTCTCTTTCTCTCTCTCAAACACACACACACACACACACACATGCACGCACGCACGCACGCACACACACACACACTGTACTGACACAAAAGGGGTCTAAAATGCATGAGATAAATCATACTCATACTGTGGTGATGTATTCATGTGAGCTGATCCCAGGACTTCTGCTTATGTGCACGGAGGAGTTTGCATAAGAGGGGGTTGGGGGTTTGGGGGGTGGATAAATATGTTGACGGATGTGGTTGACTGATACAAGAGTTGAAATTAAATGAACTAATTGTTTAAAAGATGCATGGATGTTGAAACTGGCAGATAAACGGGATGATAACTCTGATATGGTGGATTTGGGGATTACAAACAGTGTAGTTATTATTTATTGTGACTTACTGTTTGCTAAACCCTGCCCACTTAATGAAGTTACTGTTAAGCTTTCTATTTGCACTGTGCATTAGCACAACTAGGACATCAGACATCCACCACCGGTGTTTTGGTGTCTCAGCCTCTTGATGGGTGGGTAGCTCTTCGTTGAGCTTCACCACTTGGTGTTGTAGCTTCTGGCTGGTTGGGGAGCTCCTCATGGAGTCTGGCTAACAACTCATCACATTTTTTTTTAAAGCCTTAATCACCCTGTCTACCTCCAGTTTCCACTTCACTGGATCTTCTAGTTATAGTCCATGCATTTCACTCTGATCCTTGTTTTCTCCCATTTCTGTTATGAATAGAGTCAGTCTCTGAGTATTAAAGTGAAGTAGTCTCTGAGTTGTGATGTATTTTTCAGCAGTTGTTCCTATCTCTCTCTCTCTCCAACAGTGTTCTCTGAATGTGTTTGTGGCTAAGGTGAGGTAGCTTTGGGCTGGTTGCTTGGTAGAGAGTCATTGTGAACATCTAAACTCTAGGAATTCCCAAATGGCTTTTATAATGGCCATACACACAGAATAAGAAATGCAGTAGCAAAATGTAGCCATTTCTCATTTTTAGGGTATGCCAGAGTGGGTTGTCCTCCATTTGAGAGATTGGTGGTTCGATCCCCACCTCCCCCGGTCTGCATGTCGAAGTGTCCTTGGGAAAGAGACTGAACCCCAAATTGCTCCCCGTGCTGCGCAATGGTGTCTAAATGTGGTGTGAATGGTTAGATTAGCTGGTATGTAGATGTCCACTGCCGTCAGTGTGAATGTCAGTGTGAAAGAGTGAATGTGACAAACACTGTGAAAGCGCCTTGAGTAGTCAGAAGACTAGAAAGGCGCTATATAAGTAGAAGTCCATTTACCATTCCTTACAGTTATTTTTATAATTATACTAGTCCAAACAACTTCATACAAGCGTTTGAAATCAGATTCTGCTTTTCTATTCAATTAAAATTCGAAGTCTTAGTGGGAGTTCAGGTAGGATGTTCCGCATGGTGATTCTGTAAACACAATCCCACTCACACACATATCATCCCTACCTTGTGAAGTTGTTATGAATTTTCATGTCTGCTCACCCTTATAGCATCCGATAAACAACAACAGCACTGAGAACCACTTCTGATGGCAGCATTGTTTTAACACTGGAGGCACACTGTAAAAATCCCCTGAGCACCCAGAGCCACAGCCTCAATATTATTTTAGGCTTTGCTGCTCAACCACACAACATAGTGTCCTCAACATGTTTTCCTCTACTGTCTTCGCCTTCTTTTTCTTTTCATCCTCCTCTGTCCTCTTCCTATTATCTACTTCTACATCAAACTATATAAAATATACTGTATATCGCCTACTCTTCCAGGTCTTTGACTTTAGATTTCATCAATTTTCACAGCCTTTTGGAAAGACAGCCGGTCCCTGGGGTTCCCCATTATATTGGCTCTTGAATTACTCTTGTCTTGCAGTGTAAGCCACCAAGAACTCTCCCATAAAAGTAATGCCAGCAGCAGAGGTAGACAGGGAGCATCGGTAGAACTTAAGGTTTGCCCTTCATCAGGAACACATTGGCACCATGAACCTAATCAAGTGGTTTTGTGTGAATTCAGAAAGGTACCCATGTGTTCTGCATGTTTAACAGCAACCCTAGTGAAGCGTCATGTTTTTAATGCACGTGACCACCTAAATCCTTAAAATATGACAACAAAGAGGCCTTACAAAGTGCATTATGTGACGAGTTGGGACGAGGGCAGGTGGTCTTAACTCTGGTGGAGAAGCAATTGTTTCTGCCATGATATGGGGTTGGACTAACAATGTTGCCTGTTGCTCATGGATAATGATATTATTAACTTCAGGACCCTCAAACAGCTTTTTCATGACAGTCTCATTTGCATAAGTGGAAACCTAATTACATTTCATTAAATCTGGTGACCTTTTCTTGGAAAACTGTGTTATGCAAATAAACAGTAATTGTACCAATTTGTCACAAAAGTAGATACGCACTCATGTAATGACTGATCAGTTGCTTTGTTTTTTTTCTATATTTAATAATAAATTAATTCATTGAATTAATTGAAAGTTGATTTAAACCTGCACACATCCTGAATATTGTGACGTTGTCCTTAATGTCCAGGTTATGCTTTGTTCTTTTTTGTGTCTGACCAAAAGCGATACCAGTCATGTCCGATGTGCAAATGTGATTATTATATGTAATGAAATCCACATTTGCTTGTAGCATGTGTGTGTGTGTTTGGAGGTTTGCAGGGGCAGAATGCAGAGGGTGTGAGTGTTGTCATCCAGGATGATTAACATGATATGACGTGGACAGCTCGCAGCAGGCTCTCTTCAAGTAAGCACTGAGTTAATTGACACTGATGTAGGTACTATTGACACACAGTCAGTTTATGAGGATGAATAGCCTCACAAAAAGTATGGTTTATCAATTCATATTAGCTATCGCAAATAATTATCAAAGATAATGAATAATGACTCGATGTAATACTAGGATTCCTATGGGCACTAACCTTAAAAAGGGAAAATGACAATATTGTCTCATGAAATAAACTAAACTATTATTTTATCTCATCTCATCTCATCTCATCTTCAGCCTCTTATCCGGGGTCGGGTCGCTGGGGCAGCAGCTTTAGCAGGGGACCCCAAACTTCCCTTTCCCGGGCCACATTAACCAGCTCTAACTGGGAGATCCCGAGGCGTTCCCAGGCCATTGTGGAGATATAATCTCTGCACCTAGTCCTGGGTCTTCCCCGAGGCCTCCTCCCATGATTATGATTAATAATGAAATTAATAATCACTAACAAATCGCTACACTGGAGATCAAAATTAGAAAACAAATTATGAATATTGATTAATTCTGAAATAATTTATGTTATGTTGTATTTATGTTCAGAAATTGATAGAATGTCCTATGTGGCTATGACACTGCTCTACTAGCATGTTTTTATTTAAATAACCAAGGCACGTCAACAAAAAAATATATTTTGTGAAAAAGTGAGCAACATTAGAGAACAGTAACCACAGTGTCAGAAGAAAATATTTTAACAATGTTTTCTTCGGGCTATAGGATTAGAAAATAAACAGGAAGTGTAGAGGCCCTTGCTTTGAATGACTTCAGCACATCTGCGTCCACAGGACATCACCAGTTTCTCACACTGCTCTGGTTTGATCTTGGTCCGTTCTTCTTCAGTCTCTCCCACAGTTCAGTAACTGGAGTGGGTTTCTTAGACAATACTTTGTTGCCAGGATTTTCCAGATATTCTCTGTGGGGTTTAGATCTAGACTCCTGGCTGGACATTTCATGGTTTCAATATTCTCAACTTCAAGGAATTGCGTAACCTATTGTGCATTGTGACAGGGGACATTGTCTTGCATGAGAATTGCAGCTGATTGTGGAGACATTGACAGTGAAGGTATTGCATGTTGCTGAAGGAGGTTCACATAAACATTTGCATTCACCCTGCCATGTAACTGTAAAAGAGGCCCAACTCCTGCTCAAGAAAACATCCCCCAAACCATGACACTACATTGCTCAAGATCAATCTATTTGGATTTGTTGGAGAACATTATGTTCGCTGTCGGACTGGGGAAAGACTGAATCCAAAGTGTCTAACGAAGTCAGTTAAATTTGGCGGTGGAAGTATCAAGAGTCCAGATCTAGCAAGCACTTTGGTTCATATTGCTGTTTTTTGTTTTTACCCCTTAATATAGGTCACATCGCATTCTGATCTAAATTGAACCACAACAAACCGTGACCCACATTTTCAGGTGGACCAGAGTCCGGTTGTTTGATCCGTTGAGACTATTGTGAACCTGCGCAAGCCATGTCAAAGGCATATTTCAAATGCGTTGCAATGACTGACTGACCTGATTCTGACCTGATTCTGACTGCATGAAACACACATCCCTACATTGGCATTTGTATTTGTATGATAATGCTTTTGCAACTAAAGCTGATAGCTGAATTGAATTAGACTAAATCATTTCTGGATGAAGGAATATCCTGGACCTAACATGTACACCTACCAGTACACCCCCAATGTACACATGCAGCACTTTATGAAAGCAGTTTATGCAAAGAAGAAAGGCTTAGGTCACCTGCCTTTCACTGCCACAGTAACAAATTAGCATACTGCACAAAGAAGATTATGGGAGATTATGATTGCAGCGCTGGTTCAAATGATTTAGATTAAACATGTTCACCATAATACAAATTCATCTTTGCTAATTATGCTGTTCTCAATGGATTTGTTCAGATTGGTATCTTAAAGTGGCAGCAGGAGAGCACCTCGTAATGCAGACGTGCTAAAAATGACATTTCATTGTGTAGTTTCATATGATTTGTGTACTTTTACAAGCCACAATGTTCCTGTTTCTCTAAAGGCTGCTTTGTCACAAAACTGTATTCTGCCTGGCCTCTCTGGTATTATTGTAAGCTATGTAAATGTTGTGGGACTGACTGTGAGGCTACATGTATGATTCCATGTGAACTGTATGTACAGCATGTGTTTATCCGTGTGGCTTCTATTCCCATTTTTTTTATATTTGATATCCATAGGGATTGTACTGTCTCTGGATTTGTGTCTGCCACTGTGCATGCGTGCGCGCACGGAAATGTGTTGGGAAACAGTCGGAGGGAAGCTGGTGTAATTTCAACCGGAAATCCCATCATGAATTCTTACGGTCTTGTCTGTCTATTATTATAAGCTTAGTGTGTGTGTGTGTGTGTGTGTGTGTGTGTGTGTGTGTGTGTGTGTGTGTGTGTGTGTGTGTGTGTGTGTGTGTGTGTGTGTGTGTGTGTGTGTGTGTGTGTGTGTGTGTGTGTGTGTGTGTGTGTGTGTGTGTGTGTGTTTGTGTGTGTGCGTGTGTGTATACAATGTAAATGTGTGTGAGAAAGTGAGAAAAATAGACAGAAGAAGATTTCTTCTCCATTTGGATATTTATACAGATCATACAGTAAATCTAAAGACATAAGAAATGTTGCAGTTGGCTGATTTCATGCCTTTATGTGAGCACATCCACCATAAATCCGCATTATTTTCTCTACTCCCTTTTTCACAACCTTTTTATTTTAATTTGAAGGCCTGTGAGAGCGCATTTCACATTAACCAAAATCACATGTTAGCACCAAAATGAGAGTGCTATTAATGAATGACATTTCCAGCAGTGCTGATGAAAATTAGTAAGCATTGTTTCCCTCCTTAATGCCCTTTAATATCCTCCGTTTACTGCTGCCTCTTGATAGATACATAGAGCATGCTGGATACACACACTCCCACTTGTAGACGTTCATTTAATCTTTATGCTCTCTATTGTTGTGGATTCAGGTTTTGTGAAACGGAAGATTTTTTTGATATGCCTAGTTCTGAACAGATGGTCTCGGATCATAAATACAGTCTGGATTACAGTTGGGTTTCATCTGGCTTTCTTATCAAGTTAGTTCAACTTATCTTGTGGATTTTATTTCCAGGCAGAAATTCCTAGATATCTGGCTTTACAAAGCCAGATATGAAGGCAAAGCTCTCGATCTACCGGTCAATCTTCGTTCCTACCCTCACCTATGGTCATGAAAGCCGGGTCATGACCGAAAGAACGAGGTGGTTCAGGCATCTAGTAAGGATGCCCCCTGGGCGCCTCCCTAGGGAGGTGTTCCAGGCATGTCCAGCTGGGAGGACGCCTCAGGGAAGACTAAGGACTACGCCTCTGGATCCCCCAGTTAGAGCTGGTTTATGTGTCCCTAGAAAGGGATGTTTGGGGTTCCCTGCTAAAGCTGCTGCCCCTGCGACCCAAGCGTTTGAAGATGAGATGAGATGAAATCTGGCTTTACTTTGAAGCCATATTACTATATGACAAAAGTCAAAGCTCTGATGTCTAATGTTATCTCAAACTCACTCCATTTTGCTTTTTGACCAGAGGATCATAGGTTCAGTCAAGGACGGCAAGGATCAATTTCTACTTGGAGATGATTCAATAGAACTCATGCGTCTCTCACTACCTACTCAGAAATGTACCTGAGCAAACTGCTGCAGTAAATATGCTCATTGGTAGCAACAGTGATGTAATTGGGGCGGCAGTAGCTCAGTCCATAGGTGACTCTACTGGGAACTGGAGGGTCGCCGTTCGGAGTCCCTGTGTGGACCATGAATAGAGCGTGGACTGGTGGCTGGAGAGATGCCAGTTCATCTCCTGGGCACTGCTGAGGTGGTGTTGAGCAAGGCCCCGAACCCCCAACTGCTTGGAGTGCTGGTCCACTGACAGCCCCCTCGCTCTAACATCTCTCTATTAATTGCATGTATATAGGTCCTGTTTGTGCATGTGTGTGGATTTCGGGCCTGTGTGTTTGTAACATGAGTTATAATAATAATAATAGAGTGAAAAAGCAGAATTAATAAAGTAATTCTTCTTCTTCTTCTTCTTCTTATCATGCTTCCATGGACGGATTTATTCAACCCGATTGGAATTGTTCTGAGTAGAGATTCCAACGTACCTTATTTGATAATATGTGGCCCAAAGCATTTGATCAGAATATAACTTGCACAAAGTGGTTCTGCATGCTTTTTTTCACAACTTTATTAGGAAAATTAAATTAATTCAATACATGAAGAATATAAGTAGAATTGAAAGTTCTGCCTGTTAATACAACTTTTCCACCATTTAAACAATCATTGAATTTTTTAATTTCTGAAACAAAAAAGTATTGTATTGTATTGTATTAGCCGCATAACAGATTTGTTTTGCTCCCCCGTGTTGCCATCGTATCAAAGGTTTACAGTACACATGCAATACCTACATTATTCTTCTCTAATTTTGCTTTCTTTTTTTCAATGTTCTATCACATTTTGAACAATAAAAATAACAGAATAAATTAAGTATATATAATTTGTTGTCTTATATTTCTCTTCAGTGTACATTGTAATCACATAAAATGATCTAAGGCCATTGAGTTTCAGATAGAAAAAAAAATTCATACTTGTACCAGACCTGCCCCTGTTAGAGCAGACCATGAAAGAAAAAAGACAGAGAAAAGAAACAAAGCAGAAAGCACACACGAGACCGCAAAAATAAGGGGGAAGTGACGAGAGGAGCTGCCCAGCCGTGTGAGTATATGAAATCGTTTAGACTGGGTTGGAAGAAGAGAGAAAAGGGTGGTTGTGTGCTTGTGTGTGTGTGGACCAATTACTTCCACATCTTTTCCCCCGTCAACAGAAAACAGTGGAGTCGGCATACACTGGGCTACACAAGAGGACAGCGGCCGGAGGATAGAAGCCAGATGGTGTGACGCCTGTACATGAGGACAGCGGCACCTAAGGGTAGGGGAGTAGGCCAGCGGAGTCGGCCAGAAGTCAATCTCCTCTCCAGAAAAATCATCATCATCATCATCATCATCATCATCATCATCATCATCATCATCATCATCATCATCATCATCATCATCATCATCATCATCATCATCATCCTATTTAACAATTTTAGACATGTCAAAGTTAACTGGGTTTTAGTGAATTGCATTTTAATTTCAATGTTTCATTGAATAGATTATTCTTGAATTAAATTGCACGGCCCCTGCCTCCTCTGTTGTCTCAGTGTTGCTCTCCACCCATCAAAAGAACCCTAAGAAAATCCAACCCCCTCTTTACCTGTAAAATTCCTTCACTGTCGACATTCTAATGCAGAAAATGCTGCAAATCTTTATATTTATTTGAAGTATGACAATATTTTAAAGTATCAAATTATATTATGTTTTTTAAATTTTTATGGACAACTTGTCTGTTTATATCAGCCATAAAAAAACTCTGCTTTTTGTTCCGTAGAAGTCTCTTGATCCTAAAAACAGAGAACGTGATCTTGAGTCAAATCTCAAAGGTGGCATGGCTGAACGATTTAAAGTACTATAATTAATACTATTTGCTTGAGTATGAATATATTCCAAAATAAATGAAGGTCGATGATAAATACATAAGATATTCCTACTTTCTTTAAATTAAATCCGACTTGGTTTATCAATCTTATTTAAAAGAGGATGGGATGATCGAGCCAATAAGATAGACACATGGACAAATGGAAAATACATGCACATTTATTTCACCTCCGTAAAGAATATTATATATAACGTTGACTTTGTGTTTGTGTTTCTACTTTGACTGATTTGACCAGCACACAGAGGAGGAAGAAGAGCACTCAAGTAAGGTTTGAATCTGTTGATGGGGCTGTGACCATTTTGACTTTACCTTAACATTTATGACAGCACAGGGCACTTCACGTCATATTCCAATTACATTAGGGAGGAAATTGTCCTTCGTGGGTTGGTCAGTTCAGTTTGTTACATGTTGTTTAAAGGGATACTTTACCTATTTCAATCCAGCTCTGTATGATGGTTATGTGGGCAGACCATCACTGAAATCCCAGCAGTGTTTAGCATCTGAGGTCCAGCAAGATCGGATGACGGGATAATGATATTTCGTTAGGGAAGACAAACACTGTTCATCTATACTCACTGCCCACATTGCCATGACACAGGGCAGAATTAAAATGGGTATCCCTTTCAATAAATCTGCCGAGATGAACATAAATATAGATAATGTTAAGTGAAAGACTCTTCAGGTTTAAATTTTTAACAAGTTAACTTTATGATTGTTTTTGGAATCATTAAGCTCTTACATTTTTTCCCCCTGTACAGTAGAGTGGGGAAAGAATCAAGGCAATACCGAGAATCTGGTAGTCAGTGGTAACAAAATGTTATTTCCACATAATCCAACTGTGCTATTTGATATTCAGCATCAAACATTGCATGTGTGATTCGTTTGGATGGGGATTGTTGTTCATTCCATGTTAAAGCAACATTTAATCGAAACAACAAACAGCGACAGACATAGACGTGTCTATGTGTTACAAAGTCAATATGTAAGGGCCTTTGCTATTCAAATTACTGGCGTCATGTTTTGCCTCTTGCCTGGTCTGCCTGTCCTTTTTTCCTCTGCTGCTCGATACCCTTCTCTCCCTCCTTTGCTCTTGTTCTTGCTCTGCATCCTTTCTGACACACACACACATGCATGCACACACAGACACACACAAAACACACACAGACAGACACACACACACACACACACACACACACACACACACACACACACACACACACACACACACACACACACACACACACACACACACACACACACACACACACACACACACCATGTAGCCATTTCTCATTGTTAGGGCATGCCAGATTGTACTGTCTGTGCGTGTGTTACAGTGAGTGTGTGCAGTCATGTGCATGTGTTTGGGTGCTTTAGCACATGGTGAGATACAGAGCACTGAAAATAGCATCCCTACTGTCTTTTCTGAACACATTAAATACGGCTTATGTTTTGAAACAGAAGTCTTTCTTAGAAGGGCGTGAACAATTCACTGTGGCATGACATTTTCGCTGCTAGCATCAGACGAATTTTTAAAACAGTTTTGAAGTGAAACATTTTGGCCATAGCCACCTTGGTTTAAGTATGTTTATAACAATGTATGATGCATCTTCACTTACTCCCACAGTACAAAAGTGAAGCAAAATATCCCAGATACAGGCAATGCGATCTTGGAATTTTGGAGCCAGGGTCAGCGCAGTAATGGGGTGGTGGAGTCGCGGTATCAGATTCTCCTTACGCAGTTGTCAATCATGAAATTGATTCCTGTTTTTGTATCAAATAACTTATAACCTTCAGTAAAATTAACACTTGAATAAGAATCAATCAAAATTACAGTACCTAAAATGACAGAAACTCTCTTTGGGAAAAAAGAAAGATATATATTTTTTATTGTAGTTTAATGGAGTCGGTGGGATTTATGACATATTACTGCAAGTAGCCATCAGGGGATGATCAAGATGTTTTAGGGAGCTGTGAAGCTGTTGTTTTTTTAAGCCAGAAGTTACCAGAATTTGGATGAGAGGGTGGAGCTGAGGGCTGGATCTGCCTGTGAATCTGAGGACACCGCTGTGGTAATGACTTATCAATCACAAGGTAGCCATGCCCTAAAGCATAGATAGTATAGTACCTTAGAAGATGCTCCAACGTGTGATGCTTGTAAACATGACCAGCTCTGATGATAACGATTTCAGACTCCTGGAGAAATCCTCCACCCACCCAACCCCTCAATCAATCTATCTTTCTGTGCATGCAAGCATACCCATACACTAAAATAGCTCACAGACAGCATCACCATTTGCATTTTTCATGGCTCTGGACAAGTTCATCATAGCCATAGGCATCACTGGATCTGAAAATGTATCTGATGCACCATAAATATTTCAAACCCACAGGAGCCAAATGGTGCTGATGAGTCAGCATAAATTGCTGCCAAATACGTTCGTTTTATGGAAAAAGATGCTAAGTAGCTGCATGAGGCTGTTGTAGGGCTCATTTTTGGAAGGAGTCAGGAGTCAGAATCCTGCAGAATGAATCCATAATAATGGTACTCACTACCTCTTTCCTGCCTATCCTTTCCTAACACACTACTAGCCAAGAATATTTTACAACTTACAACAATGGATACTGACAATGGGTACTTCCAATGGTTACACAGATAATGCCGCTACTCCATTCAGTCCACTTAAGCTGTTTGAACTTGTGTTCAGATTTTGTTGATACCTACATCAGTTCTGCTAGAACACAAAAGGTTCCCCAAACAGTTATTATGCCGCAGTCTCACCAGTCATGTAAGCGGTTGTGTTGGAAAAGATCAAAATATAGCTGTCAGCATAAATTCATATAGCTAGTTTCACAAAACTTTGTTATCGCTGGAGTATGAACCTGCTTAGCGCTCTGGGATATTGGAAAAACGCTATGGGTCAAACCAATCTCAATCGTCTTGGGCAGCACTAAGCCTGATAGAAGAGATAACAGAAGGGGAGGGATAGCCTGACTGGCTACGCACCAGATGTCAAGCTTCATCCCAGCCCTGGGAGCCAGACTACTGTCAAAATCCCACACAACTACTTTCTTAGGACAAAACTATGGGAGGTCACGCAACCCTACTTCCAACTTGTGGAAAACTTGGCAAGTTGTAGGGTACCACGTCCCACCAAGTCCTGCATAGGCATTTACACTACATAAGACATGGTCAAAAATGCCCCAGATTATCGCGGAAAGTAGTTTGAGTGATCGGATCACAATGTGTCTTGATAGTCATTTCTGCTTGTTTTTGGCTCTATCCACTTGGAATCTGATTACCAAGGACACAATTTAAAACGAAGTGTAAACGGGGTAAAAGTGCATCTTGTCAGAGGGACAACATCAATGTGCATGGTGTGTCTTTTTATGATACTTTGGGTGCATACTACTTGCAAATGAGAATCGCCAACAAACATATATGTATAGTAACTGTTGGTGGTAGTTTGGCTTTATTTGTGCTTCAGCTAAACTGAATAATACCAAATTCACATTTGAATAACAAAATTGACATTAAGTTTTAGACTTAAATAGAATCACAGTGAGTGCCTTTTTTTCCCACTAAGAGCCTTGAACACCCTCCAGGACAAGAAAGTTTTAAATGATCTTGTGAACTACAGACCCTCCGGTTTAACTGATGCGTAGCCTGTAGAAGAGCTCAGTGAAATCATAAACTCACTGAGAATGCAGAAATTATACTTAAAAATGTCTGCAGAGCACAAGGGGCACTTTGGCAGTTAAGGAGCTGATGGGCCAATGATTGGTGTCATGAGAATCCTGGAAATAGCCCTCTTTTACTATATATTATCTTATATATAGTGGTGGAGTTATTTAACAGACAAGAGGAAGACATGCATTTGCGTTAAACATTTCTTGGGATGAAATGTCAATCCCTGAGCAGTGCATAAGGCCTTGCAGCCCACTTACAAGAAGGAAGACTTCGACTTGATTAACATGAGTAACATGTAGGTTGAAGTATGACCATTAACATCGTCCACAACCAGCCGAGATATACATAATGTTGTTTAGCACTTGTAAAAGCAAATAAATAGTGGTCTAAGGAGGCATTAATGCTGCAAACTAACGTATGTCACCTACCAGCACACACGCACGCACACAGACACGCACACACACACACACACACACACGCACGCACGCACGCACACACACACACACACGCACACACACACACACACACACACACACACACACACACACACACACACACACACACACACACACACACACACACACACACACACACACACACACACACACACACACACACACACACACACCTCAAAATGTGTGTTTCAGTGTTGGATCAGTTTGAAGAGTCTCAAGCTAGGAAAGTCATGCTGACCAGGACCAAGGTTGTCACCACTGTGTGTGTGTGTGCATGCGTGTGTGTGTGTGTGTCTGTGTGTGTGTGTGTGTGTGTGTGTGTGTGTGTGAGTGAGTGAGAGAAGCAGAAAGAGAGAGAGAGTTGTTAGTGTTGTGGTATTGTGAAGGTAGCATTGCCTTTCATTTGAGTGGGAGTGTGTGCCATTTTGTAAATTGCTTACATGGATACAAATACACACTGTTCTTCCCCACTGTGTGTTTGTGAAGTTCCAATGTGTGGCCTTTGCCAGGGAGAAATATTAGTCTAAGAATAATTGGGGCTTTGGGGCAGTGTCCTATTATCGGTTAATTGTCATCCACAGAATGTAATACCCCAGAGTTTGTGCAACAGTGTGTGTGTGTGTGTGTGTGTGTATGTGTGTGTGTGTGTGTGTGTGTGTGTGTGTGTGTGTGTGTGTGTGTGTGTGTGTGTGTGTGTGGCATTGCTTTTAGTTGACTTGTAAAGTCCAAAAGTCCCAAAAAAAAAAACAGTATGACCATAGAGACAAAATATTTTCCTTTACAAAGCTAGATTTTACTGGTAGGTTCAGGTTTAAATTTTATTTCACATTTAGAGGAGCAATTTAAACTGGACCGACAAATCTCTCTAGATGTATGGTGCACTTTATGGTGGTGTATGGTGGACTTTAAAGCAATACTCCACCCAAAACTAAGCAGTTACTCCCAGATAGCTTGATGATGTTATAACTTACAGCTACGACTTAAGTTAGCTTGGATTCAAAGCAGATACAAGGGGCCGGGATTCCAATGGTGACCAGGTGTCAAGGCAGAGTTCAAGTATCAAAATGATTGGCTAAATATTCAACTTATCTTTGATTGCATGTCCAGCTGTTTTTTTTTGTGTGTGTCGCTTACCATAACTCTTGTTGTGAGCGACAGACCACTAGCAACGAAAGTAACTTCTTTAGTTGGAAAAATAAGCCTTTTATTAGCTAGGACAGACAGGAAATGGAGTGAGAGAGAGAGGGGAGACATGCAGCAAAGGACCACAGATCTGAGTCAAACCCGCAGCCGCTGCATCAAGGACCTTCAGACTCTTTACTTCTGAGTCAATTCCACATGTACATACTCACTACCAAAACAATGATTGTGTGTATAGCCTATTTTTTGTTTTTTCAAAAATCCAACCTATATCATCCTGTCCACTCATCTCCCCCCCATACAATATCACAAGCACGCACCTCAAGCTAGGCATACGCTAAATTATGTTAGCAGTTGCTATCTATGAGTAAGTTAGCCAGCCTACATCCATGAAGCATGTACTCCATATCGTTTATTACTGAGAGAAGACACAGGTGCGTTCACAGGAATCTGGTGCACTTGCAATGACGAGAACTCGATTGGAGAGCACGGAGGAGCTCGTGATAGGATTTCTGGCAGACTAGATGCCTAAAGGCACGTTGCTGCCATCTACAGGTCAGAGTTATATCCATTACATAATATCCATAAGAACGTGTAGTCAAGAACTGCAACAATGGCAGCTGTGGTCTTTAGCTGAAGAGTTCAATATCTTCAACTCGCACGTTGGAGGTGTTGCAACGACGAATCACATCGTGGGTAATACGAGTACAGCAAGGAACACAAGCTCGTGTTCAAATTGCGTCCGTAGATTGTCTTTTTATGTAATTGCTGCTTCTATTGCAGCCATCACGGGCGATGTGATCACAGCATAACATTTATTAAAAACTGCAATGCCCAGCTGTTTTATAAAATGAGCATTTTCTTAAGTTGTGAGCCATTTTTAAAGATTTGCTCCTTCAGTAGGAACAAGTGGGTTTGGGGCTGAGAGAAACAGAAACTGTGGTTAGATGTAAAGTATTGAAAGGAAAAACTGTCACAGTGCCTGACTATTATCACAGATTGGACCACTGAGGGAGACAGAATTGTTAACGGCCATCGGCCCAAAAGTAGCAACATGATTCCTCCTTATATAAACCAAAAGGGCCATGCGATACATATTACAAGCAGGGCTTGATGCAAACAGCAGCCATTAGCCAAATAATGTTAATATACAGAAATACATCCAATTAGAAGAACTGCTCTGCTTAAACACATGCACTAAAGGCCAAAGACAAGCACAAACAGCAAAATTGAGATGTATGTTTCTATTTTATAAATGCCATTACAGTAAATGAATCAAAAGGCCACTACAGACAAGTTCATCTGCGTGATTTTGCATATCATTTACGATCATAACAAAACACCCACTCACGGTCTGCAATGGCACATAAAAAAAATTAATTGAACACGAGCCAACCTTAAGGTCAAGCATCCCCATGGCTGCCAGTTTTCTGGTTTTAGTATTGCCACTTTTCTCTCATGTAGCTGTCACTAAAACCACATAAGGCATACACATCTTTTGAATATTTACAGTGAACATGACGACTGTCACCTTTAGTCTGTTTTACCACAGTAGTCAATAATGTGGCATGAGTTAAGGACAAATCCTACCCATCATATTTCTGATATCCACTTAGCATGCATACACACAGATGTCCTTCAGCTGAGATTATAGTGTCTTTGATATGGTGGTGTTAAACCAGTAGCATGTCTATCTGTAGATGCCGACATAAATCTGAGATTTTCAAGGGTTAAAATATCTAGATGATTAGCACCACTTCTGCATTATGGCTAGGGTTGTCTGTTGTCTGTGTTTAGTGTTGATAAAACTTTTTTTTAAAACAGTCAACAACATTAAACAACAAAACTTTTAGCCAAATTTAATGTTTACATTGATTAATCTTGAGCTTTTCATTCATATGATGGTGTTAGTTTCTTCATATGATACTTCTATTTCTTATTAGCGTATTATTATTATTATTGATACAAGGTATTGCAGCTGCTGGATTGGGTGTGACACGGACAAATAAACACATTAATTTCCTATAAATTCACCTTGTGTGATGTTACTGTTACAAGGTTTGTATTTACTACTGTTTCCAAGTTGCTGTTTTTGATGTTGCCATTACAGCTTACTGTTTGAATTGTTGGGTCTCTGTAAACCAAAGAATATGGTCTAGACCTACTCTATATGGAAAGTGTCCATAATTTGACACCATAAATAAAAATAATGACAACGATCCTCTATTGACAACACATTAAAGTGTGACAAAACTGAATACCTATCCTTCTTCATTGAAATTAAATAAATACTGCTCTGATGTTGTTAGTGTCTTATCTCCCTACACCAAATACTGTAATGGAAAATATGCTGGAATCTATGGAAGATAATCAGGCTGCACTTTAACCTGCAGCACTAATCACTACTGATCTCCATCAAGGTGATCTATGGTGATATCAAGGTGATATGAAAGTACATATTGACAGTGGCATATAACCTCCATGTTATAATTTTTTCAAGTCTTTCAATGGGTCAGATTCAAACTGTAAAATTTTACAGTAGTTTTACACATTGTGTATTTTACCATTAGAGTGCATTATCAGCCCACTATTCTCAGAGTAATTCATATGCCAGGGCCCCGCACTATGTTTCCCAACTTTAAAATTGTAGGTTTCTACACAAGAAGTGTCCACGGTGGCATTTTTGCCCAAGAAGGGTCGCCCGGGGGCTTCCCAGCACTGCACGCTTGAGGGGCTTGTCACTAGCAGTCATCAAATTCTTCTCAATGACCAATGACAAACTTAGACTAAGACTATACCCCCCTTCAACGTTGGAGGCTGCACCTGATTGGATAAAAGCTTCACTTGTGGGCTGCTGCAAGATTTCAAAACAGACCAACATGGCGGCTGGTCTGTAAACTTTAGCTGATATTACAAAAATAGTTCACTGAAATGTGTTTCTGAAAACACTTAATGCAAGAAATAAGCTGGGCAGTTGATGAATCTGTGTCAATTTCAGATCAAGGGTTTGTTTAGAAGGGTTTCGGGTGTGTTGCAAGGCGGCAAGTTGAGGAGCGGGCAACTGGAGGCTACGCTGCAAGAATACATTGCGTGGCTGCTAACCAAGACAATGAATGGAAAACAGGAAAATGACAGATACATACGTACCATAATGTTATTTTAAATTATCTGATCTTGATCTTTACAACCTGCCCTAACTGTCCAACTTACTTCTAACCATTAGGTTACATTTGTAACATACTTAACTAATGTTCAAGATACCAAGTAGTTCTGTTGCTTATACCTAACATCGACCTGCACATTGAAAATGATTCCAAAAGGGGTACCCAGTGCAATCAAAATGTGACACCATGAAGTCTTGACCAAGCAGCAGAATGTGAAGTTGTAAGTGAGAATGGGTCTCTTAAGACTTCATGTAGGTGAACATCCTTATTCTAACAAATCTTATCAAGTCAAAATCTCTCAACACTCACTTGTTTAACGCAAAAAAGTTAAGTTCATGTTTAAAATGTTTTCACTTCAATTTGATATGGCATTTTTGCAGTGTAGAATTAACAAAAACAAACATAAAACTCAACCTTATTTACTTAAAGGAAGACGATAGTATTTCAATCAATTTCAGTATACGTTAACATTGTGCTGCAGAAATTTTCTTGTCAGCTGACATTTCCATCATATAGACACATTGGCCTGGGGGACAAAAGCAAAGGAGATAACATCGGCATACAGTTAACACAAGATAACAAGATGCCATGCATCCATGCGCATACATTATTTATAGCATCAGTTTCCTGCCCCAAGTATCTTAAAAAAAAAAAAATGTACCTCAATGGTGCATTCATTCTATCCATCCATCACTTTCAGCAACAACAGAGATTTATGATCGGATCACAGTGTCTCTAATCTCTGCTCATAAACTCTGCAGGAAATCTGAAGCAATCACTTTAACCTCTGTCACTCTCCCGTTGTCTCTACTTACAGGTTTATGTCCAGGTGTAAAATCCCATATTATAATTGACTTGTCTATCACACTCTATCCTCCCCCTTTCCATTTTCAGGCACTTAGCTGATTCTCTTTCCCACAGCGACTAAGCTAATAACGGGGCTCCAGTCCCAGATGAGCAGAAATTACAAGCCATGAAGAAATAATTTATGCATATGTCTTGCAAATGTGTTGTTGGCTTGGCTCAATATTAATATATATTGAGCCAAGTCAACAAGATATTTAAAGAAAAATCTATTTACCTATCAATGATAAGTGTCATGCATACACTGCAGAAACAAGAGATATTTATTATGTTAAATATTTACACAAATGCAGACACTTACATGTAATGGATTGCAGACAGAAAAAAACGATATAGATAGCGGGTAGCTATTCAGGATTGCATTTAGGACGATTTAGCAACAACACATCCTCATACCTAAATGACAGAAAGGCCACTGAATCATGAATATATAAGACAGAACATTGTGAAACAGATCTCATAACTGTGTTATATATGAATCTAGAGCCAGGAGACAGTTAAGAAAAGAAGAATCTAGCCTGAATTACAAAAGCATCCTGGAACTAAAGAGAGCCAAAGTGAAACCAGAAAGAAAAATAATTCAAAAGTGCACTGGCATATTTAACGCCAATAACAAAAAACAAAAATCCAGCTTTTGAAAACTGCCTACATAAAAACTTCCTGAGTGAGCCACACCATAGTATGTCTGTTTAGATAAGGAAGGTATTTATAAGGTAAACATATCTAGTGAACATCATATCCCATAAGCTCACAGACAATTGCTGGTTTAAATGCCAAGACTCAACAAAACCAATGACTCTACGGGGGAGTCAGGGTGTTAGCTAGCTAAAGGTCTGATTCCCGTTTAGGGTTCAGCATGCGACTCACCAACAACCCATTATTATGACTATCATTTGGTTCTTTGAAAAGGTTAAAAAAAAAACTCACTTGGTATTTAACTTGTACTAAGCAAGCTAGATAGTTTAATGTAGTTTTAAGTACCTGTATTATATGTTTAGTATGTTAAATCTTTTTAAAAAAAAGCATTACTTTGGGGAAGAAAAATCAAACGCACCTTTTCCCACATGTGACTTTTTGGTCTTACATTTCCTCTCAATGTCTGAACCTCTCTTACCGCTTTCCTATTTTTCTCTTTTTCTAATCCCTTTTTCTATCCTCCTCATACTCTCACTTTTATGTCTCTCTTCTCCCAGATGCTTTTGTCCTCTCGGCGAAAACGGCAATTGCCCTTTGGCCTTAGATTGATTTTATTGGCCAGAGCCCCAGCCAGTAAGCTGGCAGCTAATGAGATCCTCGCTGGTTGCACTAAATGTAACTGACAACAAAGAAACTGGTTTACCGCTTTGTGAGGATAGGCATACACATGCATGGACTCAAACACACCTCGTCAGCCAAGCAAAACGCATGTGTGTGTGTGTGTGTGTGTACTATGGTGAGCAAGAACAAGGCTATGTGTACATTTTCTTGTCTGTGTGTGTGTGTGTGTGTGTGTGTATGTGTGTCAGTGTGTGTGTGTGTGTGCGTGCATGCGTGTATGTGTGTGTGTACTATGGGGAGTAAGAAACCGTCTTCGTGCAGGAGTGTGAGGAAAATTGTATATGTGTGCATGATCATACCTCTATCTCACTCCCTGCTTGTTCAGCAGTGACTGTCAGGTGCCTGGAGGGAGGTCCCACAGCTCAAACCAACCCACAACAGCTGCTGCAGCTCTTCAAGCTCTCTTCAATCTGGTATGTATGTGTCATGGTGTGTGTGCGTGTGTGTGTGTGTGTGTGTGTGTGTGTTTTGTTAAAAAACTGTCGATATGTGGCAAGTTGAATGACCCAGCGGTAATACAGAGGAGTAGAAGCAGTATCTAAATTTTTAACACATTTACCTTTTGTATATACATTTGTGTCGATTTGTTGAGTTCCCACACAGAGGACTGACCTCGTTTAAAGCGACAGTAACCTGTATTAAATCCACATTTCTAAACACAGAGAAACCGAAGAAATAAGGTGCAAGGCACCGAACCCCCAACTGCTCGGGGCGCTGGTCACTGGCAGCCCCCTCGCTCTAACATCTCTCCCTAATTGCATGTATAGGCCCTGTTTGTGCATGTGTGTATTTCGGGCCTGTGTGTGTATGTATGTATAATAATAAGAGTGAAAAAATTCAATTTCCCCGTGCGGGATAAATAAAGTAATTCTTCTTCTTCTTACGCAGTGAAGAAAAAGTTTTTCATTGTATAAGTCACACTCTGGCTGGAAACAATCTGATTTGGCAACACTCAGTACGGCCACTTTTGCTGAGGTGAGAAGATATGCAGAACTTGGAACTCATAAGCCCGCTTTTTTAATTCTTTACACGCCATTTTACACTATTTTGACAGCTCTATATTGTGAACTCAAGCATGTTTGACCAATGAATCATTTGTGTGCGCCGGTGTAGATACCAACAACATTTCTTCCGATTGTCATCATGGCTGAAGTAACTGTTTTATACCTTAAACGGTATTAATAACATCTTATGGAGGCGCACATGGCTCTGTGAATTTCACAGATTTCTCCAGGAACTTCATCTGGATGACTGCCACTTCAAGTGCTACTGTACTTGAAGCTGACACACCCAGTTTGATGACTTGTCATCGGTGCCAGGATGTCTCAGATGGAAACCAACTTACAGGTGTACGTCTCAGCTGCTGCTCTCCGGTGAGTGATGTGTCACAACATGGCTGAATTAATCTGGTTTACTAAAGCAGTAGGAACCCAAAATAAAAATATTTTGCTGTGATTAAATAACAATAAGTGTATCAAAAGGATGCAAATTATGAAAAGTCTGAATTCATGCTTTGTGAAGTCTGTCCACAAGACGGCAAGCAAACAACTTTTAAAATGCTGATTTTCTGAATGGAGTCACTGTACAGACTCTACACATGCACCTACACTTTAACGTCACAGCTCATGTATCCCGTCCAACATACCTTCTCTCTTATACAGTTGCTATGGTAACAGCTTTCTCTCCATATCTGTCTATTTCACTCCATCCTACTCACTTCTCACTGTGTCACTGCCCAGGTTTCCAATGACCCACCATGGGTACCAGCATAAGCATGTATGTCCAGTCAGTAGTTGAAAGTCTGAAAATAACTGTAGTTTCTATGACAAATGCCATCTCTTCAGAAATGTTGTAAAACATTTCAGATGAAACATAGAAAAATGTAATCGAGATGTGATCAACATAAAATAAAAATGGTTGAAGTCTATTTTCATGTACCTTGAAAAAGCCTTAAATACCTGAATAAGACCTTAAATAAATACTGTATATGCCATTGTCAAACACTGACACATGTCATTTGACAATATTGATGCACCAACACATGAGTATATATAGTTTTGAAATGTCAAGTGTTGCTTGTATTGAGGTTTCAAGACTTAAACTAAAATTCCGGCGTAAAATCATTCCAGGGTCTATTTCGGGAAATACTATCATCAAATAAGCCATCAAGACATTTTTTTCATGTAAAAATCATTAACGGAGATATCCCAGAAAGTCGCAAACAGACGCTAAAAGCCAAATGCGGCTAACACTGATTAGCTTGGGGCAGCATGGTGAACGCATTAAAACAGCTTTTTTAACCACTAATAGGCAGACCAGCAACCCCGTGTTCTGTATGGTAAATTGATGATGTTTTTGTCAAAAGAGACTGTGCTTCAGTTCCCCGTTGCAAAGGGCTGCCTGATGTCAAGGTAAAGTGATTAAAACATTCTAAATAAAGAGTGCGCTTACATTGATCTTTTCAGGTGATCCTTAGGTGGATAAGGTTTGGCTGCTGTCTCCATCTTACCTTGAAAAGCAGCCAAATTATTGCGATAGTTTTGACATCTGAACATGTCTCACTTACTCTGCTGCAGAGTGTGCAACTGTGAAACTAAACTATGATATTTGAAATATATGACATTATATAAAGGTATTGTCCATCGCACGTGTTGTGCTCTTTCCTTTTTGCAATTTTGCTTTTGTTATTCAACTTGGGTTTATTGGAAACCAAAAGTATCCCCTTCCAGTTCCTATTCTATTATATTAGAATATTATTTTATAAGGTTATTATTTGTCCATGCTCTCTCAACACCTCACTATCAAGTCACATCTTCACTGACATTTTACACACACAGGCAATTATGTATATCACATTTGCTATACCTATACTGAGGTGCTCAATTTTTACATAGCATATCTCAAATGTCTTAACATGACAACCTTTCCCTGCCACAAACCTTCGTATGTTCCCTCTAACCTTCACAGAATAGGACAGAAATAATCCCCAAAGAACAATTGCTTTGAATTCACCAGGTTTCTTTATTACAGGGAGAACAAAGGGTATTAGTGTTGGAATTAAACCCGCCATCCTTGGTGACATGATCAACATGATCATGGTTTCGGAGTTCATGCAGGCTGGGTTGAGATCATGATAAAGCCCTTTGTGTGATGTGATTTCTAAATGTCACCATGTTCCTGCAGCTTCCCTCAATGCAAAACCTGACACATGAATTACTACGAACACACTGGAGGTGACATTCAAATCAACTTCAAGATTAAATCTTAAGATCGAGTCCATATAAAAACAGCAAAAAAAATAAAAAATGATATTATGACTTGGATGAATGCTGTTTCCATTACATGGTACAGCTCTGCTTGACTCGACTCACTTTTTTCTTAGCAGTAATCCCCCACTGGATAGTACCCACCATTACTACCAGAGCAAATGAAACAAGGGCTTGGCAGATTGCTGGTGGGACGTTTTGCACAGAAACTGGTGAGAACACACAGTTTAAAAGGAATTGCAACTGTTATTATAGCTGTTTAGTGATACTTCCAAAGTGTATCAGGCTCCATGAAGAATTCTTAGGTGATCAGTTTGCTGTGCATTTAAAGTTTTAGTGTGTGACAGTTTCAAGCCGGAGCTTTAAATGGAAAATACATCATGTTGTTATGCTTGTCATATTTTAGAGAAACATCAGTGAAAACTACAGGGATCTACTTTGTTGCAATAACACAAGACATGTGTTATATTTTAATGGCAAGCAGAAGGAAAGTCCTACGGCTGACAGTTTTATTTTTTATAAATATATATTTTTTTAAATGCCAATGATACCTTCTAAAAGGGTGAGTGTCTGTGCTCATAACCTGTGTTGCTGCCTGGGACCCTCTCACAGTTTACTGTGTGAATGTGGGAATTCACTTAGCCATGTTAGCTAGCTGAAGCCAAGATACAGGTATGTCCATCAATGTGATCATGCATGCAGTAAAAGAAGCTTTGGAAATTAGAGGAATGGTGGTAAATACAAGTTCACTTTCTAAATGGTAATTTTACTGTTTTTTCATCTTTGATTGACTTAATACTGAGAATGCCATATCATGTATGTAAACTACCATGTCAGCTGTGACACAGTCACACACATAAAGCTAGAAATGTGCACTCCGCAGATCCGCAGATCTCCTTCTCTATTTTTGGTTTCATGTGGGACACGAACACATCCTGGACTCCTGAGTGAAAGTAATTTGTTAATTTAAACCCCAGCCATGCACCCCTGTGTCTCCCTCTCCACTCCCAAACAAAGAGTCATATCTCACTTAATGTCTGTTCCAGCTCTGGCCACCAATTGTGGACTTGTGGAGATGGCAACCCATGACACTTAACGCCACTCTCCTATTTCCAACCTTTCGTCCCTGAAAAAAAAGCCACTCGCTTGAAGCTTAGTTCCCGGCTGCCGTAGCCGCTCTTAAGCTAACAAAAACGATTATTTAATCATCTTGTATCATGCCCAACTTAAGTGGATCATAACATTACTGGATGCTCCAGTGAGAAATGAGACCATACTTTTTCAACAGCGAAGGGGTCATTGTTAAGTGCAGCAACTACCTGATGTCCTTCAGCAAACAGTCATACGTGTGCACATAAGATATTAGGCTGATGGGTCCAGTTTAGTTGCGGACAGAGACACAAACAAACAAGCCTGGCAGAGATAATAATAAAGTGGAAACCACAGTTAACTGTGGACTCTGTTCCTCCGCTTTAGCCACAGCTATCTGTCGTACTCTTACCTTACTTGATTGGCAGATGTAAAATGGCTGCTTATAACCTGACAGCCTGCTAATTGGCAGATGGTTGATTGGCTTCATTTAATTGGCTGCTGCTAACTGACTGTTGGAGCCCATCTGTGTACTAACATTACTCTCAGTGCTCGCTCTGTGACAACACTTCACTTAACCATCACTCACTTTGCCTGCACGCCTCTCCCTCGCCTCACATGCCCATTATAATTTGAACTGTTTGCAACACGAGGACACTCGACTCCTCTTAGAAGTGGGATGTACATTAGCATAAACCTGGTATTCACTTTTTTATCTTTCTGCTCACCCTCCTCACACACAACTCCATGCCCTCAGGTTACAGATTACAAGACGTCTTGGTTTTCACCTGTGCACCACCAACTGTGCTTTGTCAGTCAGGTGGGAACATTTGATAAGGTTATTACCATAAACCTCATCATCTGATTTTCACGCATATGTGACCTGTTTTGCTTTTCAGGTGGGAAGGCAGACACTTCACTGGCTGTGCTGACAGTGTTAGCTGTCATTTATCTCAGAGGAGAGACAAACAAAAAATTTCTGGTGATTTGCTCTATCGTTCCTTCATTTGTTAGTCCACAGATCTCCTCTGGGGACATTATTCCTACTTCATAAATTGAAATCTTAATCTTTGTATTTTAAACTGTCTGTAGACCTGAAAATGAAATCGAAATGCCGAGTTAGTTACAAATAACTTACAAGTGGAATTTTGACAGTGGCTGCTGAGGGCTGCAGTGGCTGAAATCTGCAGGGTATACTATACTCTGGCCTTTGCTGCTAACCTTTACTGATGAGTTTAAGTGTCTTACAGTGACGGGGTGGATGGCTCTGTCATTTGGGGGCCATCAAAAAAAAAGTGAAGACATAAGACCATGTTATAATTGCTTTTAAAGCATATGCTTAAAGGAATAAGACCATTAGTGAGTCAAGAATACTTTGCTCACATTAAGTTGGAGGACATATTGCATGCATTATGGTACAGTGTGGAGAGGTGACAGACGGGGATCAGAGAATAGAAAAAGAATATAATTTTTAAGGTGTGCAGGTGTGTCTACGACTTACAAAGTATTTTGATATATTATTTTTTAAATATCAACAATTGGTTGCCAAAGCCCAAACAAAGGTAATTCTATGTTTCTTATTTTTGAACCCCCTGGGGCCATTAACACTGCAGCCTGAATGCATTACTACTGTATAAAATGGATGGAAAGAATGGAAAGACATCCAGGTCTGCCTGAGGACCGCCTGAGGCTGTGTGAATGCAGCTTTACTCCAGGACCGGTTGACCGTTTCCGAACTTTCATAGGATCACTCATTGGTAATTGTTCATCTACAGGTATAACGCCATTCTGGGTAAACTCCCATTGTACATTTGTACTTTGATTGCACAGAAATCTCACTGTTGTTACACCCTACATTTTGAATTCCAAGTGCACTGACTGAACCTGGAAAGAAAGCTTTTCTGTGCTCTGCTCCCTTCACTTGGAATAACCTTCAAACGGACTTTAAACTAAGTGATATGGTCCCTCTGCCGGATTTTAAAGCTCTTATAAGTGCAATGGTGAATGAACTGGTTGGTACATGTCACTGTGAGTAGGTCTCCCTTTCAAAAAAGATTTCTCATCTCAATGGCTCTGGTTAAATGAATATGTATTAAGAAAATATCTGTGTTTTCTTTGTGTGTATGTGTGTTTGTCTTCGGCATATCTCAAGAAACATTCATCCGATCGAGTTCACACTTGGCAGGTGTATGCTGAGAACCCAAGGGAGTGCAGTGTTGAGAGTGAAGTCAACCGGATGAGAGATTCTTGAGAACGCTGCAAGCAGCAATACGGAGAGCCAAGCAATTGGCCCGTTAGAAACAGGCACACACATACATGTTTTCCTTTAGTTTTTTTTTATTATCTTTACTAATTCGTAACTCACGATTTTTCCAAACAACAAGTATAAAAATAAAGAATAACAGAGCTTGCATATCAGGCTTACATTTGTCAGAACAGAGTAGGCCAAACACATTATTGTTGACCGCTGGCTAAAACGATCCATGAATACAACTTTAAAGATTCAACAATGAAAAAAATCTAACATGTCTAAAATGTTTCTTTTGTGAACTCAGCATTTTAAACACCTATTTGCTAAACTAAAACAAAGGACAAAAGTGGTCTTCCAGGATTCCAGTATCCATAACTTTACCCATATTACAAATAATCTGTGTCTGCTTTAACGATTGTCTCTGTTATAGGAATTATGGGAATCTTATTGCAGTAATGTTACGCCACTTTTGTTCAAATGGCGTATTAGCACTCCACAAACCACTCTAAACATTGTTGCCATGAGCTGTCCTTATCAAGTGAAAAGTTGCTCTTAGCCTCAGCAGAATAGCCTCAGGCACACAGTACACAACAAAATCATGAGGCCATCTGAGTTCACTAAAGGAAGCCTGGTAGAGTGCAAGGCGAGCTCAGGGTAAATATCACCTAATATTGTTTTTGGGTGAATGATTTTCTTTTTACAGACAATCTTGGTTGCCCTTGGCACTGAATAGCACCTTCCGCATTGAATCAAATCCAACTGTCAGATTACTAATTACATATTGATGTCCCTCTGTGTCAGGTTGCTTCCACAAAAGGGACACAAAGGAAGTAATTTATTTCATCTGTCACTAAAAGAGTGTATTCACTTGACAGGCCGAACCCGCTGAAATAGTTACTGATGAAAAACTATTTGATTCATTAACGAAAACTGTAAAATTCAGAACAGCAGTCCAACAATTGGGGCCAGAATTGAGAGAGCCATGAAGGGAAATCTAAGGTACCATCAACCAAATCATTAAAGATGAAACACTACGTAGTTTTCCCAATGGAAGGTGGAAAAATGCTGTTTCACCTACCAGATCATTGTTGGAATTGCAGTATCATATCCTGAATACCTTTATATATGAATTACAAAAATGTTGATCAAAGTAAATCTCCTTCACGGTCTTTTCATCTTATTTCCAGTTCATTGTTTCATTATCTGTTATGTAGTAAAAAGTAAACAATGTGTGTGTTCTTGAACTGAAGGGAGAACATGGTGTGAGCATCCTACAAAAATACTTTATGGTAGTAGTGGAGTGTTGCATATACCCACTGAGTGCTACTGATCTCTCTCACTCTTCTACTCCTCAGACCAGTGGCGATTGCTGTAAGACTGCAAGGGAACCTCAGCTAGTGGTGAAATACAGTATGTACTGCTGTGTGTACATTTCATTGACTAAATACACGTTAGAAAGCCTTTATCTTTTGTTCAGAATCAGCTACTTATCACAGGTAACCGGCGCAACTTCTACAAATACTGTACGTATATACGGCAAATACTATAAATGTTTATTTGTCCAGGGGTTATTTCTAATCTATTTTACTCTTTCTCTTACTTCCTGTTTGTACAGAAATTATATAACTACTAATCTGCCTTCAAATGAACAGAGTATGTTAACAAAATGTGGAGAAATCTTTGGGAGCTGTTTTTGAGAGTTCAGATGTTTTTTTTAATGTGAGAGGAACATGCTATACATAAAACCGCCCTGACTTGTGTGGGCTGTATATTTTTATGATTGTGCATTCATATCTGTGCACATGGATGCACCTGCCTGTGTGTTGAAATACCTCATATCACCTCAGGTGTGTTGGAAGCATATTTTCAGGGGAGTTGGAGATAAATCATTGGGATCCTCGCTGACATCAAAATCCCTGAAGCACTAATCAGCAGTGGTCTCAAACAAATGCGAACAGGCAGCGAGACGGCCACTACGTGGGCTTCAATCACCACTGCTGATGTCTTACTTTGTGCGTGTGTTTAACAGGTATCTGGGCTGTCGAGGGAAGAGATAAGGCAACGGAGGGGGATAAAAGAATGTAGAGAAGAGTGAAAGGCAGAAAATTGTAGGCAATGAAAAAACACAAATTGTATACTAGAGATGGATTTCTTTTTCCTTTTCTTCAGTCTGATCTGCTGCAGTAAACATCATATCTTTCAGGGACACTGTGAACATCTCATTTATTGTATATAATTTAGTAAATGTGTATTTCAATTTATACCAAATGACCTTGTCAGATATTCAACACTATGTGAACAACAGCTCACTCACTCTTTCAGGGCAACTTCAGGTCAAAGTGCTTTAACCTGCACTCCATCACGTGAATGTTGAGCTAAATACATCTCAGAAATTAAACTAAACTAAAGTTCCATGCAAGAGTTTAATGACATCATTTCACTAGGCAGTTCATGTACTAGTACATAAAAAATAAGTGATGGGAGAAAGGATACACAGAAACAGTTGATGAGATTAGGTGGTTGGGGCTCCTGTGAAGTAAGATGGAAGACATGGAAACAACACGTCTTGGAAAATCTTGTGTTGTCCTTGAAAATTATCCTAGTTTCCTTTATATGGAAATGAACTACATGGCTATCTACCGGTGCTCCTCAAAACAGATAACAATACCATCTGAAACGACAAAGTCATGTTCAATTGGTAGTTTATGGCCAAGTCACGTTATGTGATAGCACATGCAGGTTGGATGTGGTGAGACTGAAGATGAAATCAATTGTGTATTGTAAGTTAAATTAGGTGGAAAACACAATTCATTGAAATCTATATTGACCTTTATGTAGAGAAGAGATGTCCATGAAAATCTTTCTGAAGCATGCGATAGAACACTGTTTAATTTGGATTTCAGACTGTTTGTTTATGGTTGGTACGAATATACAATATTTGGCATTAATGGATGAAGAAGTTGAGCCTTTGTCAGCTGTGTTTCTGTGCTTGTATATTTGTTGATTTGTTGTTTTTCCGGTGTGGGATATCTTTTGGAGCATTATTTGTTGGAGATTTCCATATATGTTTGGAAAATATCTGTTTTTATTTGATTGATATTTACGTATTGGGCTCTAATGATGGGTTTAACATGCCAATTAGATTTGTTTGTCTATCTTTGATTTTATGTAGCAGTTAATCTTTTTAACCTTATGATATTGTAACAATCCACTTTGAACTTGATCAGACAAATCCTGACACATCTAATCTCATTATTAATGTAGCGACAAGATGCAGTTTAAGCAATCATCAAACCCATTAAATATGCTTAATATACAACTGAGTTTGGTTGGCTTTATTAGACCGAAGAACTTGTACTAAAAGCTCAAGCTTGGAACCCCAACACAGGAAGTATCATAAAAAGTACCAGGTGGGTACTATCCACACACATGTTTGCTAATAGAAAACAAAAAAAGAGACAGTCCATTTGAGTATAGTTGTACCATGCAGGGGAAAAATTGCATTATATACTGTGTCTATAACATGTGAGCAGGCCTATATCCCTTACTGTGCATTCACACTAGGAGCCATGGGGGCAATTAAATCGCCCGGAACACGAGTATTGCATCGCTTGATCACATTTGTCACATTTTTGATCATTGCTTCAATCGCAGGTAGAAGCAGTAGAGTTGGCTTGCTAACTGAAGCTAACCCCCGGCTCAGCCTACTCTGCTGTGGTGCTAATTGGGAAGTTATGCAAGTGCTAACCAGGTATCTGAATGCTTTGAAAAGAACAGAAATGAGCTCTCAGATGAAGTTTGTGGATTTTAAAAGAGCAGTTGTGTTGTAGGGAGATCAGGCGGTAAGCGATTTAACCCCTGAAGCCATATAGGGTGCTACCAAGTCTCTGATTGTCTCCGATAGATCAGACTGGAGACATTCTTCAGTCTGCAAAGACGGCTTTTTTCTTCTTCTTCTTGATTTCTGGCAGACTAGATGCTTAAGGCATGTTGCAGCCATCCACAGATATTATAACATATCCATAGGAATAGTCCAGTTTCCTTGATGTAGTCAAGGACTGCAACAATGGAGGCTTTGGCAGTCTCCTGGATGTATCAGGGAGAACTTTGATGATGCCGCAATCTCAAAGCTGATTGGCTGTCGCGGCACAGTGTCACGCGATGTCGCTTGAAAACTTAAAATCTTTCAATGTCAAGCGACACACCGGTGAGTCAATGGACGTGATTATTGCTTCATTGCGTTGCAGTAAGGGACATCGCATGTCATTGCTCATTTACATTGATTTTGAATGAAAGCTTGTAGCTCTCGTCGCCTCAATCGTTTTTTTGGTGTAAATGCCCGGTTATGACCTCTGTCCACTTATCCCAAATACATACCTTTTTATTTTGCTCTACTCCAACATGTTAGAAGCATATTCCATCTTTTTAAGTGCTACAGTATTAGAAACATATCAAGCAAACCACCCTGCCTTTAAAGATCTGCCACACTAAAGACTAGTTAATGCTTAGGAGAAGTCAAAAATAATTATGGCATGCTTTATCTTCTTCATATTCTTTTGCACACCCTTTTCTCTATAACAGATAAATGCTCCGGTAAAAAAATGTTGTGACACCTGTTCTGTATAGCTCTGAATTCAATATGAGAATACAGGCCATTTGGCTTATATCCAAATGTTCTACAACCTTAGCAATGACATCCTCTATATACCCACATTCAGTGAAACAGCACTCAAAAATCAGATTTTGATGCTTCTCAAAGTCTTGAATTGACAGAGTAGCCTGACCTTTCACACATTTTGCACCTGTAAAATCACTCCCTGGTGTAAAGGTGTTTGGGTATTCTAGGGAATTGTCTGGATTTAAATGGATCAGAAATGGCAGAACTCTCCTGAACCGAAACTGTTACGCTCCATAAATGCTCCATAAAACCTGAGCTGCTGGTTGAGCTCTGCATGGCAACACACAAGGTGATGATTCAAGGGTCCCAAGCTAAGCACAAAACATATTAACAGGACACTTTTTATTCTATATATTTAAAGGGAACCAGAATTGTGTGCAGCTCACAGGCTTCTTGTATTTTCTAGTCTAGCTGGAGGTTCTCAATGGGGTTGTTTGGGAGGGCTTACTGTAATTCACCAAACATTCACAACTCTTAAATATGGGGTAAAAATGGCTCTTGGTGTCTATGAGGCATATAGTGCATCTGTCAGCTCCTGTATTAGTAACTGCTTGGATACAATTCCCCGTAATTTAGTCTTGGTTGGATGGACTCCAATCCCAATCCAATTGACTGCTGTATAAATTGGTAACTAGTTCATATCAGGGAAGAGCAGTGCCTGTGCAAGGATAACATTTAATTTCTACGGTAAAATGTATTCATTTGGTTAATTACACTCAAATAGAGAACTGGAATGTAATGATGAGGAGAATTCAAAGTACCGAGGCCACCGAGTTCCACTGTGAGCTACAGCTTACTTTTACAAGATTTACTTTACATGCGACAGAACAGTAGGACAAGGGTTAAGATTTACAGTACATACATGTACAGTATGTTCTGGCATTACTACTTTTGATTGTGGTCTTCAAAAGGATGTTTTTCCATTCGATAATTAAAACCATCCATATGCCATCAACCATAATTATGATTCATGCAGCCATCCATCCAACCAGCCATCATTATCATGCATTCTCCAGCCATCTGGTCATCATTATCATTCATCCAGTCATCTAGCCATGCATCAACCATCCATTCATATATAATTCATGTAGCCACCCTCCCATCCATCATCCAACCACCCATCTTTCCGTTTAGCCATAATATCATCATCCATCCATCCAGCCACAATTATTATTCATCCATATATATCTATATATATATATATCTATATATATATCTATATATATATATATCTATATATATATCTATATATATATATCTATATATATATCTATATATATATATACATATATATATATATATATATATATATATATATATATATATGTATAATTATATATATATATATATATATATATATATATATATATATATATATATATATATATAAGCCATCCAGTCATGCAGTCATCCAGCCAGCCACAATTGTCATTCATCCAGTCATATATCATCCAACCACCCATCTTTCCAGCAATATCATTGATTGAGCCAGCCATAATTATCAACCATCATAGCCATATAGCCATATATCATTCATCCATTCATATATCATTCATGTAGTCATGTAGTCATCCAGCCATCCATTAATTGTGATATATATAATCTATGGAACCACCCATGTAGTCACCAACCTAGCCATATATCATCCAACAACCATTATCATTCATCCAGCAATCTATTAATCTAGCCATATATCATTCATCCCTCCATCCATCCCTCCATCTATCCATCCATCCATCAATCAATATATTACCCATTCATTTATGCAACCATCTTTTTATCCATCAGTTATTATATTTATTTGGTCATCCATCAACCCTTTCATCCTTCTGTCCATCCATACATCAGTCTTCCACAGAGTTTGTTTGTTATTGTTTTATTTTACTTTTTGCTATAATTCCTTATATATTTCTATTCAAAAATGAAGACAATGTAAAAAATAAATAAATAACAACCTTCCAAATGATGGATCATGGGTCGATGGATGAAAGGATGGATATTTTAATTTTCTTGAATAAGTACTTTTCATGTGACTGCTGCAATGCACAATTGCCAATCTGTTGTCCTTAATTTGAGTTGCAATACATTTAGAAATAAAAAAAAGAGCCAGAGGGAGGGGAAACGATAGAAAATCACATAGACAGAGGAGGAAGATGATGAATTTGTATAGATGAAAACAACATCAATGATGGCATACATTCTTCAGACTGTGTAGATTAGATAATCTCCCTGTATCCACCACCCCTCACTTTTTGCTTCTTCTGCCCTCAACATATCAATTTCATTCTATTCACCCCATTCTTTATGGCCATGACGGTTGAAAAAAAACTCAGCCGAAAGCATCAAAACAAAACTAATCAACATTTTTTGGGCCATTAATTGCATCCTGTGTAGACCTCACATTCCCTCCACATACACACACTCTCTCACACACACAAACACACACACACACACACACACACACACACACACACACACACACACACACACACACACACACACACACACACACACACACACACACACACACACACACACACACACACACACACACACACACACACACACACACACACACACACACACACACACACACATACACACACACACACACACACACACACACACACACACACACACCAGACAATCCATCCCTCACTGAGATAGATAGATTGTTCTATGTGTAGAGGGGTATTTAATGTAAGAGGGGTAGACCTGCCAGGAGATTAAAAGGCCATTTTACGGACAAACAAAGTCATATTAAACTATGGGTTTATCTCCACTGGGCAGGTGAGAAATAGATTCCATCTATCATTCATGGTGAAACACAGTCACGCCGACAGATTACTTTTAATGTTTTATCTGGCTTCCTCTCTATCTTTGTCACACCACTTGATGTCTCGCACTGCCTCTCTCATCTTGAAGTCTGAGCAAAATCCGTTGTATATGCTTACATATCTGTTTTTGTTGGAACAATGGACTATAATAAAACGACTCATGTGTACAGCCTTAACATATGGACACAAGTACATTCCACAAAAGTATGTGGACACTTCAACATGACATTGCTATGTGATTATTAACTATCTCAATCTAAAACAGTCCCCTGTAATATGCTGCTATGATGATAGCCTATGCTTGACCCAGAAGGTTTCCCACTGATATCTGGAACATAACTGTCTGCAAGAATTTGAACACAATCCTCCTTGGTGAAAAATAAGGACTGCCTATATGTCCGCATACTTATTTGCCATCGTGTTGAAGAAATCAATTATGTTAACCCACTTGTGAAGCCTATATAAAGCAGATAAATACATGATCAGACAGATGAGTTAACAGCTAACAGTTAGTTAGTTAGTATTTTTAATTTTTTAATTCCAGTTTTGAATACAAAAGAAATCAGAATCCCACTGTTTGTCCAGCAAATAGATGCCATCTCTGTAGCAATGCATGCAGACAAACACAAGCAGTCTCTTTTTGAAATTGTGGCCTCTATTCACTCTGTCCTCTCTATTTGGTTGTTACTCAGAGGGAGAATGTGTTCGGCCCAGCATGGAGAGGCGCGTCTGATATGCAACACAAACAACACTCCCCTTCCTTTCTCAGTCGCCGTCTCTTCTATATTCTCATTCTCTCTCTTTCAGTTTGTCTTCCACACTTTGTTTTCATCCAGCTCATTCTTCTCCTTACATTTGTCTGATCTGCCTTTCCTCAGAGCCATTCTGCATCTACCGTCTGCTGACTTTCTCACACAGTGTTGTGTGTTTGGCCGTGCATGTCTGCTTGTTCGTGTTCCCCAAAAATGTATATTTCTTCATAGGGTCAGCAACCAATCAAAGGCAGAAGACGTAGTATAAGACAGTGAATCTCCGCTTAAGAAGGTAGGTTGGTGGGTGTAATAAGCCAAATCAGGCGCTTTTTTTCCCCAGTCCTAACCAATTCCTTTTCACGCCTAACCCTACATCCACTTTTGTAGGCTAAAACCAGTCCCGTCATGGTGGTTTTGGTGCTTAAACCTGACCGACACCAAAAGCAACCGTTGCGGTCCACTTCCAGTCAATCGCCTTCTCTCGGCGGACTTCCCTTCACGGTTTTGTAAGATATCATACGAATTGTGCAGGACTTTTAGTAAGATATCCTACGAACCTGTTGATGAGAATATGTTGTGAGGTTATAGGTTCTAACTTATTTGATTATTTTGTCTATTTTAACTAAAACTATTTAGTTATAGTTTAATATAACTAAATATGTAGATATTTTAAGACGTAGATGCAGAGTTTATTTTCTCCTTAGAAGAATGACATAGTCAAGCATGCTGGAGGAATAAGAAAATAGATATTTGATATTGTGAGTGACAGGAACAGTCCTCTACTTGAGGCCCCAGTTTTCATCATTGGCTATGAGTATGACACCTAAACCTCTGGTTGAGCTCGGTGGGCTATAGTTCCAATGTGGTTTGCGGGGATTAAAGCAAGAAACAATCTGTGAGCTTGAAATGTCCAGGAAGAAATGTGTACATTTAAAAGTACTCTATTATTCCTGAAATCAAGCATGGTGTCTGAGCAGTTTAAGCTCTGGGTTTGACAAGGAGGATAAAAATGTGTGGAATGAAAAAAAGACTATCTCTGATTCTGATGCATCCATTTTGCTACACGGGTTTGAATATTTTCTTTAGACTGCCCACAGTGAGCCTGACCATTCCAGGTGAGGTTGAATGTGTCGCCTTGTAAGTATGTGCCTTATCACTGTTTTTCATTCATCTGTCTTTCACTCATATTTCCTTCCATTCTCTGTATTCTTTGCAGGATCAGGGGAGGCTTGTGCCTATCCCAGCATGCATTTTAGACATCACAAAGCTAACACACACACACACACACACACACACACACACACACACACACACACACACACACACACACACACACACACACACACACACACACACACACAAATATGTTATTTATTTATACATTTTGTGTTTATAGTTGGGATGAATTCCGACAGGTGGACTGCATGACCTTTGAATAAAGAGAATGTGTCTCCTTAAACCTAACGTGATCAATCAAGTGTGTGTGCTCTACAAAACAATGTGCACAACATGAGCAGATATCAGTCAGCTGGTGTGTAATCTTAAATCTCTCTTCAGTCTGTCTGGTGGTGTAGTGTGTCCTCGGCCTAACCACATTATCTGTTCGCAGCAGTGATGTCTTCTGTTGCAGCCAATTCATTCTAACTGTGTCACACTTTCAAATTACTGCACAACACGTTACCTCCAGGGAGTCTCACCCACAAAAATATCCAGCAATTTTCCCGACACATAAGATTGTATGATAAAGCCAAAATGCAGGAAGCAACAGTGATTGTTATCAGACGAGACAAGGAGGGAGGGAAGCAAAATTCGGGTCATAACTAGAAACTTCTTTTGTCTTCTCCTCTGTTACATACATTAAGATCAAATTCTGTATTGTAGCATTAGGTGTGCAATTTGTGTTGTGAACTTTTTCTCTAAATCTGCAAAGCATCAATTTTTTAAAAACCTAAAAACCCAGTGTGGTTTATAGCTTGACCTCCTTGCATGTGTTATTTTATCCACTTGGGGTCTTTTAGGTTTTCATAAGGCCCTTGGGTCTCTTTAAGCTCATAAAGGGACCATGCAGCCCCTCAGTAGATTATAAAATGACATGAGCTGCTTCTACATTTGTCTCAGTGTGTAGAGTGTAACCTCACACACAGCGGACCGGCTCAATTAAACAAAGATAGTCTAGCTGGTGGGTTATCAGAGATGAGAGAACGTGCTTGTAACCACTGATAATGTCTTGGGGGTCTCAAGTTAAAGATACAGCAGCTTTAATCTTAAAAAGGAAAGATTAGACTTCCACAGATATTTCTGTCATGTTCTCGGACTTAGAAATGGATGGACGGAAAGAAAGACAGAGGTTTCTAAGGGACATTCCACTGATATTTCACAATAAGATCATTGTACTTGAACTGTAAATCAGGGCGATTTTTTTTAATAGATGGTCAACTATTGCGACACTACCCGGAGAGGCATTAAAGGGATTACTGGCTAGACAGGACCCATCTTGTATAAACATCACGTCTCATTCTTGTTGTAATTGGAGCGACTCAGGGCATGACCCACCCTACTCTTCCTCTGATTGACTTACCTGATATTGTTACCGGGACCTTTAAGCTGCAGTCGACAAGTCTGGCAGATCGAGTTGTCACCTGAATATTTACAACTCTTACACCCCTCCCCCACTACCACGATCTCCTCTTCTACCCCGCCCATCGAGTGCTCGTCAGTGCGCATGCACCAGATTCCTGTGAACGCGCCGGTGTCTTCTTGTATCAATAAACAGCATGGTGTTGACGCTACATGTAGGTAGGCTGCCTAATTTACTCATAGACAACAACTGCTAACGTAATTTAGCGTATGCCTAGCTTGAGGGGTGTGCATGTGATATTGTAACATGCACAAGCGGGAGGGGGGATATGTGGCGTACTCACGAACTGTGCCTGACAGCTCAAACAAAACCCTGCAGTGAGTGGACAGGATGTTCCAAGCATGGTGGATTTTTGCAAAACAAACAACATCCTTGAGGTGCATGTAGAGATTCATTATTTTTACGTATTTATGTTGTTCGCATGCCAAGCTCTCAACAGTTTTACACAGGACGGATCCTTTCTAGCCATGGCCTACCAAATGGGAGGATGCCTTTCTTTTGGATCCAATGCCCAAGCTACTTTTAAAAGTCAATCACCAATGTCCAACATATGCATTGAATTGTTTAAAAACATCTCTACTGAGAAAAGAATACAGACTACTAATGGCTGACACGAACTTTCATAACATTAACCATTGTAACCCTGCGCTATAAGAATAGTGTATAAATAACCAAAATCATAATATGTTCGACAGCAGACCATGGATGTGTTAAGAGAACTGGATACATCGTTCGAGGTGGATTCGGTTAAATCCTATGAGAGTTGCTCACTGGCGCATAAAGCCGCGTCTAAAATTACCCTGGCAATCAGCACTACTTCCACACTGTTGGGCCCATAGAGGAGGCGCACTAGACTTCAGATGGCTGAGCTCCATTCGGCTCCAAAATGTTATTGGACTGAATGGATCACATTCTGGTGGTGAAACAATTCATTCTGCGAGGGCCTGAAAAAAAATGCATCCACTGAATCACAGACATCCCTTAAGTCTTTGGGAAAAAAAGTATTTTTGGATATGTAAGGGGCAAGAATGAATGTCTGGCCAAGGGAACCTAGATGTCCCGAAACAAATATCTCAATAACTATTGGGTGGATTCTCCTGACAGCTTGTACAGACAAACAGGGGCAGATGAAGATGTCCATGGGCCCTGAGGCTATTCTGAGCAGAAAAAAAAGTAATTTGGTGCCATGCTTGCATGACAGGAATCTTACGTGACCCAAATGCACAAACTCCCGGTTTATGTGCATACATTTTATTAAAACACAAAGGAATTTACATATTAATTATGATTTACCTTTATTTAAAATCATCCATCTGTTGTTAATTTTCTTATTATTTGCACTATACTCTTTTGATGCTGTAACCCTTTAAATTTCCCCACTGTGGGACTCTCTACAGGATTGTCCATATCTTAACCTGGCAAAGTTATTAAGAACAAACTTGAAAGATAAGGATTCGGTATGTAAAAGCCTTTAGTCTTCAAGTCTCTCAAGTTGGGACAGAATTCTTAACGCAAGAGAGGGGATTTTGGGGTGCATGTTGATGCCAAGTGAAGATGATATGATGATATAACTTGAAGAGCCCTCTGATTGTGTGTCTGACTGTGTCTCTTTCTATCTCATAATGTTAACAATAGTGAAATAGAATTCATGTGCAAGAATCCAAGTTTCATGAAATTGGGCCAGTAATGTTTCTGCAATCTTGCTGAAAAACAGACAAACAGACCAAACATAAAACCTCCTTGGTGGAGGTAACTAGACACTAGTAGCCAGGTCTAAATGGGTAAAAGTAGGGAGCAAAGTTGGGAAGGAGAGTTAACGGGATGCAATGTAAAAAGGACGAGTGATATAAGAGCTACGTAAGAAACAGGAAAATAAAGTAAAGATGAGTGTTCCTGCTTTGCTCTCCAGGACTCCCGCTGTGTCCCTTGCAGTGACATCAGTCTCGTTAAAATGTACCTTTTACCATGTTAAACACACACGCACACGCAAATGCACAAGCACACGCAAATGCGCACACACACACACACACACACACACACACACACACACACACACACACACACACACACACACACACACACACACACACACACACACACACACACACACACACACACACACACACACACACACACACACACACACACACACACACACACACACACACACACACACACACACACACACACACACAAATATCAAGTCTCTCAAGGCATGTCTTATGCAACACCAGAGTGTTGTCTGCCAATTGAATTATGCAGAGTGGAGTGGAATCATCTTCAGTGGTTCTCTCAAAGTTCCACACACTGAAGGACACACACACAGGCTCTCTCACCAACTAAATCACATGTGGTTATGCATATCCAAAGCTCCCCTCCATGTCTCCTCTGTTGTTTTTTAGTCCCTGGTGCGACAGTGTTTGAAGTAGAGTAGCTGGAAACCATTTTAAATCTGTTCTCTCTGTACCCGATATCAAAGACACAATCCTGAATTTGTTTGACCATGAAAAGTCTGCATATATACTGCTTTTCTCTCACAATCCTTCGTTAGTAAGTATAAATAGCTAGTACTGTAAATACATTATAATAGGAAAGGATTGTTTAGGGATGTATTCACTTAATGTTTTGCAGAACCTACAGCTGTGAAATGCACTCACATGTACTTGTTATTGACATTAACTCATATTCTCTAGTATCCATTATCATTCAAGAGTGACAGAACATGGGCAGCATGGTGGTGTGGTGGTTAGCACTGTCGTCTCACAGCAAGAGGGTTCCTGGTTTGAATCCGGGCACGTGTTAGGTCAATTGATTACTTTAAATTGCCCGGGGGTGTGAATGTGAGTGTGAATGGTTGTCCGTCTTATTGTGTCTCTATGTGCCCTGCAATAGACTGGTGTCCTGTACAGGGTGTACTCCGCCTCACGCCCGATGTCAGATTGCTCTTGCCCCCTGCGACCCCATTATGGACAAGCGGTTGAAGATGATGGATTATGGAGTGACAGAATATTCACTGTTCAATTTTTAAAAAGTCAGACACATACACATCTCAGCTCACGTTGACTTATTTGAAAAAGTATAGTGTTTCCTGTGACATATTGCATGCTAAATCAACAGTCTCAGAATTCAGCGACTCCATTAAGGAGTTATTTCCCAAGATTTGGAGTAGTGTGGTATGTCCGAAATATAGACTGTATGAAAACAGTATGTCTCTGTGAAGTCACCCAGTATTCTGAATAACCGCTGCCATCTTGGCAGAATCTGACATCGCCTGATTTCCAGCTATTCCAAAAATGGGCAAAGAAGTGGCGTGTGGATGGAGCTGAGGCCGGCCAAATGGACCCTGGTTTATGAGCTGGCCATGGCACACACTAGTCACTCAAAGCAGCCACTTCCTTGGTAGTAAAAATGTGCAGGTACTAGACTGGCCTGCCTACAGTCCAGACCTGTCTCCCATTGAAAATGTGCAGTGCATTATGAAGTACAAAATACGACAATGGGGAACCCGGGTTGTTTAGCAACTGAAGTCATGCACCATCAAGAATGGGAAAGAATTCAACCTACAAAGCTTCAACAATTAGTGTCCTCAGTTCCCAAACGCTCATTGAGTGTTATGCAAAAACCAATACATTTTATCAGTTTGAACATTAAATATCTTGTCTTTGTATTCAATTGAAAATAGGTTGAAAAGGATTTTCATATTGTTGTATTATGTTTTTATTTACTTTTTCCAAAACGTCCCAACTTCATGTGAATTTGGGTTCTATTTTGACAAGTCAAGGCTATATTGAGTAACCATTTAACCTAATCTACATTATAAAAACACAAATGAGTGACTTTCATATTTACAATATTCATAATTGAACTCAGCTCCCCCTAATGACATGTGGGACCATATGTTCCCCGGCCCAATTCAACTGTTGATGATGATTATTACATTATTGGGGACGATAGGCAGGTCTTCTGTGTTGCAGCTCCCCCTCTTGAATTCGAGACAATTAGAGACACATTATTACAAAGACGACTTCCCAGCGTTTTAATATTACTATAATAACTTAGGTGTGCACTGGTTGCCTGATTCTGTGATGTCATTTTAGGAATCAAGCTGGCCTAAATATAATAACCCACTTCGTATCCATTTTAAGAAATTAAGATTTTTTTCTTTATCAACTGGTCAATGTGTTGATCTTGGTCTTTCTAGGTTTCTTTTTAATACACGGATTTACCCTGTTAATCTTTTTCTAATGATCCTGAAATTGCTATGCATATGGCAAAATCCAAAATTCTGTTGTTTTGAGTGCAATGTAAATCAAGTTTAGACTGACTATCTACTGATTATCAATGCTTTCTCTTTATCACTTCTCTCGTTTTCTTTATGTTGCCCTTTTGCCGTGGTGTTTGTTTTTGACGTTGCTGATTTAAATGCAGGAACGACATTACAATGAAAGAAAAAAAATCTTTCTCTTGCTGTGGAGGAGTGGGTTTTACTCTAGACATGCTGATTTAAATTCAAGTCTGACAGAATGATTTTTCACTGTCTATATTTTCTGTTTTCCTTTCCCCCACTTTCCTTCTCATCACAGGGGAGTCTTGCTCTAAAGTAGCTTATTTAAATTTGTATAACAGCATGACTCACTGGTTTGTTTTACTTCTTAACTTACCATGTAGTCATCTTCTTACTCTCTCTTTCTCCCGCTCTCTCTTCTGTGATTTTCAGTTCAGTTCAGCCTGTGCTGAATTAATTTTTTTTAGCCAAGGGAAGGAATGATGGCAGTTTTGACTTACGACTGTGAAATAGGCACAAAATTGGTTTGACCATTGACCATATATTATTGTGTATTGGCCCCCTGTCCACAACCCGGTTAATGTGACCTCTGAGCCTGAATATAACAGAAAATGTCTTTCTTCCCCTCCTCAGATTTCACGTGGCATCTATGACATGGATGTTTTTAGATGCCTTTAGATGTTTCCTCTGAATGCTGGCCAAACAGTGTATAGGCCCAAACCATGTTTCTCTTCCTTTTAGAAATATGAAACCTTCATGGTTTAAAAATTTGTAATGAGAAAAGTTATCTGCAGTTTTAAAATCCTTTCAACATTTTTACAGACTGCTCTTTTCTAATGGCACTCTATAGAAACTCTGTAAAAGTTGCAGAAGGACTGACTAATTTTTTCGATTGGCACTTTTGGCTGCACTGAGTCAAACCATGCTGTCCTGAAAACAGCGCCTGCGATGGACACTGTAGAGTTGGCCGAAGTGCCGACCTGCCTACAGCTGGGTTTGCATTGATGTCTTGCCAATGGCAGCCAACCCCCAACTCCCCTTCTCCCTTTCAAACAAGCCTGTGTTGTGAGACTCAACTAAAGTGTGGAGCTTTTAAAGTGTAATTCTATTGCATTCTATGATCTTTTTCGGCATGAATATACATCAAATAAGCTTTCGAGACAGTTTTTTTCGTTGATCACCTATCAACAGAGAAATCCTGGACATTTGTTAACAGCCAGACATGGCTAACACTAGGTTTCTCGGGGCAGAGCGCTAAACCATCCAAAATGGCTTTTTTTAACCACTAATATTGCTCAAAATAGCACCAAACCTCTGCAGTACCATGATAACAGTCCCTACACGTAAAACAAAGCACCAACAACATAATTAGTGAACCCGGAGTTTATTTAGCAAAGACTGTTTTACAATGCTACAAGGATTGGCACTCTTTTTGGCTGTTAGCAACTGTCTGGAATTTCTCCGTTAACAGGTGATCAATGAAAAAAACTGGCTTATTATCTTATTTGATGTATATTCATGCCGAAAAAGACAGATCCCTGTGGGAACTTTCGGATATCTGCTTTGTTTTACTCTATATGTTAGCATAACAGGTTACTTCTGATGAACCTAACATTTTTACAGATTTTACTGCCTTATAATAAAAGCTTTTAAATAACCAAATAACTGGAGACTTTTATTGTGAAGAATATATACACTATAGCTATGGATCACGTCATCAGTTAAAGACACTCTTTCAAGTGGGTAGCCCTGTTGTGATGGAGATACATATCCCTGCCTGCTTGGCTGATGTGCCCAGTCTTACCAAGTCAAACCCAGCCATATCAACAGATATGAATGCTAAAAGGACTTAGCAGCCTAGTATCTATCCTCGAGTCTCTCAAGGGACCAGTATGACCTGCAACGCCAGTGTCCCATGACCAACAGGGGTGGGCGAGCATGCTCTCCCATTAGCTAGCTAATCTGCCAGCATGTGTACTGTTGCATAACCACTACAGACTGACGGCCACTGGTAGTAGATTTAAGGATGCCGTTTCATTAGTATTAATATCAAAATGATACATGAAATCCTGGAACTGATTAATAAAACTGACACTCGCTGTCTTTTAACTGCAACGGCATTAAGCTCTACCATCTTTATTATGTGAGGTGATTTCTAAGACAGGCCAACACATTTAATAATTTGAGGGAAGATTCCGTGGACTGTCAACAGATTCATTTTGGGAATAAAATAAAATGTCGAGAAAAAGTGAATTTCCATTTGTTGATAATATTTGACTCCAAATTGGGAGATTATCTCTTCACTGTCAGTGGCCATGGGGCATCATCTGAGAGTCATTGATCACAGCAGCCTGGAAACTATTTAGGGTTATTAAGTACATGATGAGTTCTATCGACCTATGAACTGATCTCCTCAGACGTGACTCTCGGATACAAATCCGTGCACCATACCTCCCCCTACTCAGCCGTTCATTCCTTGTATTCCTTGTAACTGTGACCTGTCACTTAAATGTTTTAAACAGGAACAAAGACAGAAATGTCACTGACTTCATTTTCAATTTGAATGCATGTGTTCTTTTCACCCTCATGAAGTACAAATGATACACATCATTACTATTACTACTGATTTTGGATTGGGAAAAGTGTCAGAATGGAAATAAGTAGAGGGTTCAGCTATGATTAAAGGTATCACAAATAATCTAAATCCTAATCCAAAAAAAAACACAGTCTGCAGGGGCATTCTTCTCATTGAGCCTCCCCTGTCCCTGTAGTCCCAAAAGAGCTAAGTCCCAGACCTCTTGTCAGTCTAATTCTCCCTCTCCTCCGCACACTCTCCTTTATGTTCTGAGGGAGAGGGATTTCAGACAGAGAGACTCAGATGGCTAAGTGAGGATAATACTGTCATTAAAGAGAGAGAGCAGCAAGAAAGAGCTAGAGATTCGGACGGAAAGTGGGATGGGAGAGAGGGATAAAGCGAAGAGGGGGAGAGTGGAATCAAAAGAAGGCATTTATGAAAGACTTAGTGGGAGAGAGCAAAAAGGTAATTTTTATTTTTCAGGTTTTAGCAAAATCCACTGATGTCTGCAGTGCCTGCAAGTGTTGGACCCGTTTGCGTTTAGTGTTGGTCTGTAAGCACCTTTGTGCCTCATAACAATTAAAGAGACAGATAATTGAAAGAAGACAGAAGGAGGGATGGCAGCAGAGAAGAGGACGAGAAAAGAGGCGGGGGAGAGAGGAAAGGATTGAGAAGTTACATTGACTGGTGAGATACACAACCCCTGTGTGTCTCCTATGGCGTCCATGAGTGTCCTTTATTTGAGAGATCACTGATGGCTTTTTTTTTCTAGATTTTTTTTTTGGCAGTTTTTCATGCCTTTTTATTAGATAGGACAGACAGGAAATGGGGTGAGAGAGAGGGGGGGAGACATGCAGCAAAGGGCCGCAGGTCAGAGTCAAACCCGTGGCCGCTGCCCCGAGAAACATTTCTCACAAGGGGCGACTGCTCCAACCACTGTGCCGACGGCCGCCCCTCTCAGTTATTCTTAGGCGGCAGACCATTAAATTAGAATATTAAAATGACAAAAAATACACCAAAAACTGGTGATGTTCTTAGCCAATCGCCAATATTCAACCAATCATCCAACCATATACCAAGATGTTGTCTTACTTGGCCCATCTTTGAGTATCTTTATGTAAGTGCACTGTTCTCTTCATGTGTTCAGTCATTGTGGTCTCTCTGCTCATGCTGACTGCCAAGTCTTGCTTGTTTTCTTCCACACAAATTGAAATGTGACAAATTATTGCTTCAATAGTCAAAAACAGCCAAAAAGCCTCATTATGAGCATACATGTTTCATTAAATATTAAACATCTTAACATCATGGTGCCGATAGCAAATTTGCATCTGTTTGCTTCAACTTTTCATGAAAAGAACAACTTTATTTATTTTTTCTTGCTAGAAGATGATGCAATTACAGCACTTTAATATAACTGTAATAATGTCAATTGTATTCTAACTATCAAAACAAACAATGAATATACATAACATTAATGAAATCTTCAAATATTAGAAGTATTATAAATATACGAGAAATATATTCAATATAAGATTGTAATATTCTGAATTCCTCCATCCACTTATGTGTGGACCATTTATTATTATTATTTTTTTTCCATTTTGCTTTATTGGCAATACTATTGAATGTTTCATCCAAGTGTGTCTGCAGGGTTCCTTTCTGGTATATACAGACTGTTATTCCCTATTGACAGTGTGAAAAGGTGGAAGCCATTAGCAGTCTTTCTGTGTGTTGTGTGTGTATGTTTGTGTGTACATTCTAGAGAGTTGAAGGTCGAGGAAAGGAAAGGCAAACATCATCCACACTTGTCAATCAAGACCACGACAGAGAGAGAGAGAGAGAGAGAGAGATAGAGAGAGAGAGAGAGAGAGAGAGAGAGAGAGAGAGAGAGAGCAACTTGTCTGAGAGACACAGAGGGCGTGATGTACTGATAGCATTTGACAAATGGAGAGAAGACAGGAATCAGGACAGACAATAAATATTTGAACCAGCGCCAAGCTTACATTGCAATTGCAAAGAACTGCTTTAAAAAGGGACATCCCCACAGACACACCCAAACACCAAGGCACACTGTAACCCAGATTCACTCCTCTGATCTTGGTGTCTGAGTGTGTGTGTGTTTTGCAGCTTTTACCGCCTCCCTTGCTGCCAGTTCATAAAAAAAGGACTTATAGGCAGCCAAGTAGCTTGTGAATATACTCAGTCATGCTAGACTTCCATGCTGCTTTTATGCTTCCAAATATCAATTAAATGTAGGGTTAATGTGGACAGGAGCCACCTGTTTTTTCATGCACTAGTAAAATTGTGAGATTTTGGGCTATTTTGCTTTCATAACACAGTAAGAACATCCACAATAGACAATTAGGTATTTATTTCACTGCATTTGAATCTGCAGATTTCTCCTTATGGTATAAATGATACAACGACGTTGTGATTGGACATTGAGTTGATAAATTGTGGGTTCTAACAAAAATGTGTGGAATTTTACAATATAGTCTCTACACTGCAGATACTCATGAGTGTTTATGGGGGGGGGGGGGGGGGCCCTAGTTGTGGTGTGGTTAGGGTTAGGGTTAGGGTTAGGTGCTGAAGAGGGAGATTTTTTATTCGAGTCATTCGGCTGACTTTTTCTGGCATGTGCGAGAGACCTCCTGGCACCATTCATCTGCATGCACTGCAGTGACAGAGCCGTTTAAAAGTTTGCAGTTTCCCGAAGCTAATCAAGTAGTGCTAGCTTGGTTAGTAAGTACCAACCATTAAACGGTGATCAAGACATTTCTAAGTGACTTTTTATGACTTGTTACAGTTGTAAAGGAGATATCAGCTTGAATATTACTTTGCCATTGTTTTATATGACCTTTAAATAAAAATGTTGAAAACAAATCGCTCAAATACATTTTTTTTTTTCAAAACTAAACTAATAAGAGTAGATTTCAGAAATGTGTAAAGTCTAAGCAGTGTGTTCACAATATTTGGTGCTGTCATTCTCTCAAAGGACACAAAGATGGCTCGAGATAAAGCCATTCTACCTGTTATAATGTGTCAATGGCCCAAGACAGCTGAGTGTTTGTATGGGGCCATATTTCTGAAAAGATGGCTGGAGTACTTTCTACGCGAGTTGTGAACCATGTCAGAAGAAGGTATACTTAAAGAACAGTGTGCTGCAGCAGGGAAGAGTGATATTGCTTTGGCAACAGAACCATCAAAAAGATCTGCAGGCCTGAGTCATAGTAGAGCTATGACAAAGATGTGCAATGATATAAAAACCCTGACTGGTCGCTCTGCAGAGGAAAGCCTTAAATGCAGAGACTTCAGTAGTCAGTCCGTCATGTTGTAAATGCCAGCCTGGAATTCACTGAGTGCAGGGATGCTGCCATGAAACCCTGTGTCTCTGTGATACCTACAGATGTCATAATCATTCCAGAGCACAGCACACCCAGGGGTTGCATTTGCATGATATGACAGGACACTGCTGGATAGTTCTCTAGTGTCTCTTGAGGCATTCGACTTGTGGCTGGATGCAATGTCCTGGTGGTTCAGAGGTGGAATTTCTAAGGGAGCATCACCCGCTGATCACAAGCTTAAACTTGTATTATGTAGGTTAAAGGCTATTTTCCAAACATACCTATAAGAGCACAACAATGTTTATTTGTGAAAGAGCACCAGCAACTTATGAGCACAGGGAGTGATGTCTGGGCATTAAAAAAAAAGACAACAGCTTTGGGACTAGGTTTGTGAAGATGGTCGCCAGCAGAGAAAGCACCATATGTATGTTACTACTGTTAAAATCTTACAGTATATTAGGCAGCAGTGAGCCATTTACGACTACATTAATGTTTGTTTGTTTTTGAATCCTTTTTTTTTAATCCTCTCTATAAAACGTGTGAAGATAAAATGTGTCTTTCGAAAATACAGTAGACCAATCTGCATTAAAATGCAAATAATGTGGCCTGGAAATCTAACTACAGTATTATTTCATCCATTTTTAGGTGTCCAATTTTCTCGGTTAGGGTTAGGGTTAATCAACAAATTATAGATGAAAAGAAAAAAAAACTGTTCATTTTGAATTGTATTGTTCACAAATGAGCTGTATGTATGCAAAAGAAAAAAAAAACATTTTCTGCTGCAACAACTCCATATTGTCTTTGATAAAATATTGCTAAAATATTTTCCAATGAAAAAAGACAGACAAGATGCCAGGATGTGACAAAACAAAAGTTTTAGGTTGAAATCAAATCCAGAGTATGACAGGCTGAAAATGAAAGGGTACAAATCTCTTCCAGGGTAACCTTGGGACTTGACTACTGTCACATGCCACTGGGTTTGAATGAAAAAACCTGCACACTCCTGGGCTTTCACACTACTTTAGCATGCAGAATGTAGTGTTTTCAACGTGAGAACAATGGGTAAAAATAATGCTGACCAAAACTCTTCCATTCTTCTAGCAGAAAAAAAAGAAGATGAATGTCCCCAACATTTTGTCTCTATTGCATCCATGCAGACACCAACAGTTGTCCTGATCTAACAGGTTTTTGTGTTGGCTCTTTTAATAACATGTTCAATATTGTTATGTCAGCTGGGATCGGCTCCAGCCCCCCCGTGACCCCAACAGGGACAAGCGGTTTAAGATGAATGAATGAATATTGTTTAGGTTGCAGTGTATTTGTCGGAAGGTTGAATGCCAACAGCAGCAGAGTATCATTAAAACCAGCAACAAAACACACACAAAGACAACATCAACTGAGTGAACACATCTAAGATTGCATCACCCATCATTATAATCATCTTACAGTTATAACACAGTCTGGAGCCTGTAAGCCAAGAGGTTTGTTGTTCTGTTGATGCACTGCATAATTGATGATTCAATTCTATTTTATTTATAGTGACAAATCATAACCAAAGTTATCTCGAGGTCTCGACCACACTATGATTTATTTATTATTTACAGAGACCCAACAATTCCCCAATGAGCACAAGCATAGTACAGTGGCAACGAAAACCTTCCTTTTAAAAGGCAGGAACGTCAAACACACCCGGGTCTATGGTGGGCAGCCATCTGTCTTGACCAGTGCGGGGTAGAGAGTAACATATTCTCATCAACAGGTTCGTAGGATGTCATAAAAAAATTTCTGCAGAGAAATTTGTAAAACAGTGAACTAAAGTCAGTCAATAGATGGTGACGGACCAGAAGTCGACCGTGAAGTTAACTGCTTAAAGCCATCAGACCGGAAGTGGTCTGCAACAAGAACACACCCAAAACACTGTTATGTGACGGATTTTATAAAAGGTGACGGTTAGGGTTGTAAGAAATACCAGTGTCTCAGTTAACTGCCAGATTAAACTATGCATCTGCTGTTTCCAGTGATACATCATTTTGGTCTGATTTTGAATTCTTTCCAGGGCCTTATTGACCGTGATTATAGGTCATCTTCATGACTGCAATAACAAACAGTTTACAGTTTGCTTTTCTGACAAAGACCCACAAATTAAGTCAGACGCTCAAAAAGGTGCCTCAGCTTCAGACGGGCCTTGAATGGTTAAATTCTTGGCTCACTTTATTGTATCACAGATTTGTCACTTCCTTACGGCTGAACCAAACTTCCTTCACACCTCTACACCTCGCCCAACTGTGATAGATCTAGCTGTCTGAATGAATGACTGCCTGGCTGACTGTCTTAACTTACTAGTTGGTTGACTGATTTCTCTGTGCATGTATATAAACCTGAACTGGAGGACTCGTGCTTAAAACAAGGCACCAAAATTCCAAGTGATCAGGTGTAGATCATCCTAAACCCTGAACTATGACCAATGTTTGGACATCTTTGTTGAACTCACACACCATGTCTGGCCATATTTAAGATAAGGGTGTTGATGCCCGTGCAATATGCAATCAACACTCCTAATGTATTTGGTTTAAAACTGTCAGTAGATGATAGCTTAAGACTTTTTTTGGAAGAACTGGAACAAAGTAACAACAGCATCTACTGACCCCGACTGACTACCCTTTGTTTTAGGAGTCAATGCCAAAATCTTATTGATTTAGTTATATATCTGACCTTTTAGTGCCTCGTGTTCCCCCTCTCTTCCTGAGATCATCATTTTCTCATGAATCCGACATCTGGACATAATCACAAAGTAGACAGAGACTTTGCTGTCGGGGCTCCTAGACTTTTGAATTAATCATCTGAAAAGACCAAAGCTGCACATTCTTTATCTTATTTTAAAGCATTTTTAAATGGCTTTTTAAAAGCTCATCAAGCTCAGCACAGCAGGGAGTGTGTAGAGACCATTATAATTCACCCGATTTGGCATTGCAGCGAGTGTGGTGTTTTATCTTTCTCACTATAAAATACTTTTTAATAATTAATGTAATAATTGTCAGTATTTTAATTGAGGAGATCTGTTAGGTTGGATAGAAGTATCTTCTTCAGAATGATTGAACCTGCCAAATCTTTGACCATATGAAGCATTTTAGTTCATTGCATAATTAGCTTCAGCTGCTTCCTTCACGCTTTACCAACTGCTTGGCTCCAAGTAATGTCAAATCATATTCACGCAGGTGTACAGCACAGCTATTATATGGACTTTTCAACATTACTTTGGGGATATGCACATGCAAACCTCCCTTTTAAGTGTTTTATTTTTGGTATTGTTTATTTAGTTTTGATTTAAGGTAATCTGTTCTCCCTGCAGAATTACAACTGCAGCCTCGATTCTTTAACAGCATATTAGTTCATTGCATAAAATAGCCAAGTGTAACTGGATATCCACTTTCTATAAATGGTCAATTTTGTAGTTCTGACTGAACTAATGTTAAAGTCAATATCAGCCCAAATACATTTTACTTCCCCTATTGGTTGCTTTCCAAGAGTCATATTTTCACTGCAGGGATTTCAGAGTACATTAAGAATTGGAGCAACAGTACATCAGTAGATTTTATGTCATTAAAAATAAAGTGCATAAAATATACTAGATGTCATCAAGGGTGTTCACTTTCTACATAAATCTCAAGATCCAGCTATCTCCTATTGCTCCAAGGTCTTTATACAGTATGTGCAGGACAGCTGGTCGCCAGAAGTCAAATAAAGTATCAAAGACCAGCTGTCCCGATATACTTGTCTTACCTGCCCACAAAAGCCCAAGAATCAGACTTCACATGCTAATGCAAAAATTCAGCCAGCAGAACGTGACTGCTCCTGTGATTGTCCTCGCTGAATGATGGATACAGCTGTCTGACCGAATGACTTCCCTGTGTACGTATACGTCACTTTATGTGTACTGTGTGCTTTTTCTCTGAGTGTGCAACTGTACCCAGCTGAAGATGAAGGACACATTTCCATCTGAGGGACTCGTGTGTTTATGTATGTGTGTGATTGTTTGGTCTGTGTGACTCTGCAGTGGTGAAAGATGATGGATGTGTACGACAGGTGTCTTGTAGTGGATGGATGGCTGGTGTTTCACTGGCGCAGATGCAGGAGGCAGCCAGAGTATCAGTGACTCTCTGTGGCAGAAATAATAGCCCTGGGGCACATCAGTATTCAACTCAGGTGACAATTTTGAATAAAGATACTGTGAAAGTTTTTTTAATGATGCTTCTGGGGAAACTGGGTCATGGTATTGCAAATTGTAACAGGATATGGCAACAAAAACAGAATTTAAGCAAGTTTGGAATTGCCCTGTGCCCTGCACACTAAAGCGTATTAATTGTAAAATATATGAATTAAATTCGTACTTACAGCATTAATAGAATAGAACATATGATGTGCAAGACTCAATACAGGACATGGAAGTTGACTTGATGTGGTTTGTTACACAGAAACATCTCAGAAGCTGTCATTTGAAACTGTATGGAGAAAAACAATACTTGGCAGGTGACTGGATGAGCCACTCGTCTATAATCATCTAACTTCAACCAATCAAATCAACAAACCATATGACATAGTAGGAGAGCGCCATAGAGGAAACAACAAGCTGCATTCTGAGGAGGGTTATCTAGCATGTCTGTACACGATTCTTGTCATCTGAAATACTATGCAGTATCTCTTCAGTAACTGATGTGTTACACAGAACCATCTGAGAGGCGGTCATTAGCAACCGTATGGAAAAGTGACCTTCAAAAAAGTACCTTGCAGATGATTGGATGTCATTCTTTGCTCTTCTTTCAATTAAGAAATATTTTCCAGTTCTAATAAAACTGATGCTACTGCAGCATCTAGGGGTGATTTCACACCTGATTCTAGTTCACTTCCCTGGTGTGCACCAGATGCAAAAATGTATGTTTTTTTTAAATAATTTTTCCAGCTGATCTGGTTCGCCTTCACACCTTTTCATTTGATCTGGTCCGAATCAGTTAATGATGTGCTGATGTGGAAAAAAAAACCCACATCACTCATTGGTCAGATGTGTCTGGGGCGGGCGCAATAATGCACATCTTGAACTGTTCTCCGATTCGTCAGAATTGCCATGTTGGCAAATGTTGATGTCAACAGAGTGACAAAGTGATATCACAATGGAGAGACAACTGCGGTGGTTGATTTTGGCGTTTGTCCTCAGTTATTACATTATTACTCAAGCTTTGTCCGTGGTGACTCATGCTGGCGTGTTGTTGTTGTTGTGGGGAAGTACTCATTACATAATTCACAGAGCTGCCTACATGAGCTGGATAGGTCCAAAAAAGGCGCATTGCTTTCTGTAGTTAGTGCAGATCCAGGGCTGATCACATTCTGACCACAAATGAACCGCACCAGAGTTCGCTCGGAAGCTGACCAAGACCACCTCTTCTACCAGGTCCCGGTCCGCTTATTTGGTCCACTTCTGGTGCGTACCTGAGTACGATCGCTACATTACCACCTGCACAAACGAACCGTAGCAAATAGGGGAGCACACTTCAATTCAACCGAACTAAAAAAGGCTGGTGTGAAAGCGCCCTAAGTTAACCGTTTTAGGAGCCAGCATCGGTCTTTTGAACGAAGATACCTAAATCACGGCCATAGCTGTAAGTAGCTCCTCACAGAATACTGATTGGTCAGAGCCGCTGGTGGTTTGGAGACAAACAAACGCATTACTTGACAAAATGGATTTGTGATCTTTTGAGAATCCTGGTGCTTTGAAAAGTAAACTGTTTACACCTTCCTCTCTGATTTCTGTGTAGGCTTACCCATCCACTTACTTAGAATAAATATGGCCAAAATCACTATATTGCTAACAAGGACACAAAGAAAGTATAGGTCCAGAATTAATCAGTTTCCACTCTAGTTAACAGAAACAAACACAAAGCATAAAACAAGAGAGAGTGAGACATGGGAAGTAGCAGAGAAACCTGAGGGAATGGGATGTGATCAAAAGTACCAAATGAGAGCTAGCAAAGGGAGGAGGAAGTGACAGGCAGAAGTTAGGGAGAGAAAAAGAAAAGAGCAGTGGGAGAGAAACATAAATTAATGGAAAGACAGAGACAAAGAGCAAGTCAGCCAGTCAGAGTGAAAAAGAAAAAGGGTAAACAGAGCGTCTGAAAAAGAAGTAAGAGGGGAGAGAGAATCAATCTGCCATCGCAGGCTGCCACAGCTACAGACTGATTACAGCTGCCTGCAAAACAGCCTGTGGTGTGTATGTGTGTGTGTATTGATTGGTCCCAACCCTTTGACTGTAACAGCGTGAGGTGTCCATGACTTACCCAATCACTGATGAGTAGAGCCCTGCTCACTTCTTAGTCTAACTTCTCACTCTTTATCAGCAGGCTTCTTCCTAGCTTACTGAAGCATCAAATGGAATTTTGTGCAGGTACACATTCAGCAACAAACGCACTCTGCAAATGAAAATGTATAGTATGATCACATGCACACACACACACTGAGACAAACACAGGCTTTTCATGATAGCAAGATGGTGAGTTTTCACTGACACACTGCTGGGTGGCTGCCAATTGCTTGACTCAATTGTCATTAACAGAACCCAGGAGATAGAGAGAGAGCGAGAGGTACTGTACTGGTGTACTGCAGTGGAAGGCACTGGTGAAACCCTGGAGAATAAGCTAGAGAAACAATCTATGGTCGAGCATTTCTCTTTTATTCACTGGGACTACACTGGGTTTTCTAGTGAGTGTTAAATTATATTGAATAAATTCCTGACTCCTGCCAAGTCCAAAGAGCATTTCTTTTTTTTTTAAGATTACCTTTTTGGCTGTTTTTTAAGCCTTTATTACATAGGGCAGGCAGACAGGAAATGGGGTGAGAGAGAGGGGGAGACATGCAGCAAAGGGCCCGCTGCCTTGAGGACCTTCAGCCTCTTTACATAGGGCGACTGCTCTAACCACTGTTCCACCAGCCGCCCCCATTGAGCATTCTTGGTCAAAGTTGTCTATAGTGTCTTGGTGTCCATTAGTGTCACCATTAGTGTATCTCCATGTGGCATGCCCCAGAAAAAACCTGGAACATGAAACAAGAATATTTGAAGAGTTGAGACAAGTCACTGTTCCTCGTTGCCAGTTGGATATGTTAGCTTTATAAGGGTTGTCTATGATTGTCTTACATTACAGATCAAAAGGCCAGCACCAACACAGTGTTTAGCTGTTGCTTTATACTTTACAACTTTGCTCCTGTGGCATTCAGTCTCAAGCCCATTCCTCACACATATGTACTTTTATTTATTTATAAAATAAATAAGAGGTCCCGGGACGCAGGCATTGCTCACATAAATAGTGAATAGTAAATGAATGCATTCATTGGGGACCATCTTGAGCTGTGATTAATACAAATTAGGTGTCAGTGGCTGTTCAAATGATTTATTTCTTTAGTAAAGTACATAAAATTTCATCAATGTACTTTGCTTTTCATGAGCTTTTTTCTTTAATGTCAATAATATTAATCATTTACAAATTATATTATTTTCAATAACAAAGAAATAATAAAATGTCAACAACAACCATAAATCATCATAATAAGTTACAAATCAACAAGGCAACTGCAGAGGACCAATACTTAGATCACAAGTACTCACATTACTTAGATAGAAATGATCTAGATATTGTATAAAAGGGCCCCAAATGATTTCAAAAAGTGGTTGTTTACCTTTAATAATGTAAGTAATGAATTTTTTTTGCAGAGTTTTGGACGATTCTTTGACCTATTTAATGAACTTTGGTTAACCGTTCTTGTTCCAAAAGAGTGAGGTAGCTCTATTTGTAAGCAATGAACAAAGATTTAAATCAACAATATATTTTTAGGTGTATGATTTTTATCAGGATTTAGACCTAGAATGAAGAGCTTTGGGTCAAGGGGTAAATGTAAGCCCAATATATTCTCCAGAGCTTGTTTTGTTTCCCTCCAGAACTTTATCATATACCCAAACACAGTGAAAAGGTTTTATCTAACACATGAGCATGTGATGAGTTTGGTCTATTAATAGGATGTGGAAGACTATTTCTATACTATATATCGCCAACCTTGTCCTTTAAAACTAAGGGTATGTCCACACGTTCCAAAATGATCTTCTCCCCCCCCCCCACTGTCCTAAAAAGTTTTCCGTTAACACTGCAATGTCTCAAGAAATATCTGTGTACACATGAAACCATTAAAACCAACTCAAAAGGCTGTAGTACACATGCTAGGCCTATATGTGGCATTGTAACTTAATACACCAAAAAAGGAAAAGAAGAGACAGAGAATGCGCAAAAAGGTTCTATGTTGTATCCAAACCCAACACAACAAGAAGACAGCAAAACCTGTCGGTGTGGACGGCCCCTCAATAAATAAATTATAGGGGACAAAGTGCAATTAAAAAAGACTAGATAAATTCCATCATGATGTGCATGAGGAGTTTAACTTCTGCTTGGGCTTCCACTCCACTGAAGAGCAATTAGCTACAGACAAAAAAGATGATACATGTGTAGGTTGATGGGAGGACTACCCTTCCTCACATTAATACAGTAGTTCCCAAACTAGGGGGCGTCATCCCTAGGGGGGTCTGGAGTTATTAAAGGGTGACGCAGCAAGGCTAAATATAAATTCTGCATGATTCTGCACTGCCTCCAAAGTACTGTCAAGTTTGTGAAAGGACTGCCAAGTACAAGTAAAGCAGACGCTGAACATATTTGTGTCTATGTAAGGAGCGGGAAAATGTCATGCATTATACAAAAATACTGATTACTTATTAAATGTGACTTGAGACATAACTTGGACTCGCTCTCCCAAAAACTTGAGACTCGACTCGGACACAAGATTTTAGACTTGTGCACAATATTTTTATTTATGTACTTTTTGGAGCATTAACATCAGGAAAAGAATGTCATTCTATCCTGCGTAAGCGGCCACTATGGTGACCATGGCGGCCCCACTCCACAGATGATACGGAGAGCATCTCACCTGCTGCTGCTGCTGACCGGGGTGAAGATAGTTCTAAGTTTGATATTCAACGGATCCACCCAGTCTATCCGAATATTCAATTTAAAACTAACTTCACCCCGGCCTGCTGCTGCGGTTACATTACTGTTTGTTATAGATTTTGGCTTTTACAACTTCAGGCAAAGCCGAAACAAAAGAATCCCTGAATGCAACGTCTGGTTAAAGTGCAGCTGCATAAACTATCAACGTTAGCTTGCTACTATCACATCAAATTCAAGGATGATCCACCTACCCCAAACTCGCTAGCAGGAAGTTTCACTTTGACAGGCATTCCAATGCACTTTTCCTAGTTGGAGGTCCGAAACTTCAAGTATAGTGCAAGTGAAACGTAGTACGGAGGACAAGCAGGAGGCTCTGCAAATAATTTTATTCTGACCGAATAAGATGACTTTTGTCAGAAATATGAGAATTTAATTTTTTTGAGTTTCAACACCTGGCAGACTTCTTTTACATTTTAGTGTGCCATACACTTTACAAAAGAAAAGTGGAAAAATGCCAGAAAGGTAAGAATTGCTTTACCTAACCTCAAAACACTCACTCCCTCTGTGAATGGGATTTCCAGTATTACTTCTCTTTCCTGTTGCCAGTCATGTGCACTGACTGATAGGTTAGCGTGTAAATATCACAACAAAACCATCGCCCATTAGTTGTCACCTTAGTCACTACTAATGGCTGATCATTTAAGAGACACAAAGCTGTTTCCTCTGAGTCATAAATCAATGTCTCAGATGGATTGACCTCTGCGTAATTTACTTACTAAAACAATGATTCAGCTCTGAAAAAAATCATACCCGAACAGCTTATCAAATAAAGTTGCAGCAGAACCATTGAAATTATTTTTGCTAAATGCTGCAGTGTGGAGTCATAATTACTGCACTACGGGTGACTTAAGTCAGCAGATATTGGTTCTGCCAAATAAGAGTGTAACTGTTGCTGTGCACTGTTGGTGTACATATTCATTAAAACAAATGTTTTGCCTTTTTAAAGCTGAAGTTGATAACTTTTAGAAGAGTACATTTTGACATATTTGCTGAAATTGTCCCTTTATCCTGACAGTATTATAGCTAATTTCCCCATTCATGACAACTGTATGGGGTCGTTCATTTTTTTCTTTTTGCCCATTTTTGAATTAGTCGGATACAGGTAGAGTCAGGCACTGCCAAGAAGGCAACAGCAAGAGCTTCACAAGGGCCCTTCAGAACCCTGTGGGTGATGTCACTGAGACTCCATACGTTTGTCATAGAGTCTATAGTTATTCATCAGGATTTATCTTTGTTGAGATATTTCAGTCTGAACTGAAGTGGCGGATCAACTGACTGAAATTGCCATCCCTAGAGCCATGCCTTTAGAATTGCTAAGGATTCACAAATGAATAATAGGTGACAAGATAAGCTCCAGATGACACATTCTGTCAATGACGTTGATTAATGCAAATGAGACAAAAAGTTAAATACTTTATGTCAATGATGTCTGAATCTGCCACAGTGCAGCTCCCAAAAACAAACAAAATAATGAAACAATATATACATTTTTAAAGCATCTCAGAAGATCCCACACAAACATACATCCATACACAAGATTTACCAACCCACATTATCATGCAGTTAGCAAAGCTTCCAAGCGCCATTATATCTGAAATGTCTAGATTATAATGGTTACAGAGCACTTGGAAAAAGTCCGTCTGCATCTGAGTCTTAAGCAACACTTGAGACAGCAAATTATGGCAAGACAAATGAATACTCAGACATGAATACTCAAATGAATTAAAGCGATGCATTTATATTTTCTTTCTGTGTTGGATTTGGTCACTGAATTTCATCCACACGACATCGTTTGTAAAGAACAGCTGATGAAATCTTTTTGAGTGTCATATCCACCCCTGACACTGCTGAGCTGTAATGTCATCACAAACCTCCTCATTCGCCGGAGAATGGGGAGCTCCTTGTGTTCTCAATCTTCAACTTTCAAGGTGAGAGAATATCTCCTGAGATAAGTAAGGATGAATTTATCATCAGCATACAGCAGTTTGTGACTTAAACCCATTTCAGACCAAAGATTTGCAACGAGATGAGTTAAAACTTGCAACTACTTGCAAAGTGCAGGTCTGCAATATTCTGCAACCTTTTCAGTTCAGACCAGTGAGACGAGAGGAGACGCTGTATCATCTCCATAGCAACGCCTCTCTGTACTTCTGTTCTAACCGCCAACTTTTCAGGCTTTTTTTTCGTAGCTGGATATAAATGTAGCATTATAAAATATAAATGAGGACAGAGGTAGTAAGATACTTGCTTCAGCTGCATTTCTAGTAGTGATGAAACAGCGATCAAATCCACGTTCAATTTCATTGCTTTGTTCTTGATTACGGCACACCCTCTCCTTATTCATTGTATTGCTCGCTCGCTCGTCTCTCTCTTTTTTTTATCTCTCTCTCTTTCTCTGTCTATCTCTCTCTCCTGAGTCTTCGTCCATAACTGCCACTTCAACCAGCTGACAGCTGTTAAGTGACTTGACCAACGAACTTTGCCAAGACTTATGTGGCTGTTGAAACAGATTACGTGTTTTGCGGAGCGAAAAAAAATTATCATCTCTTTTTTGCTCTCTTCTCGTGCAATACATGCTACAAGTATTGCAAACAAACACGTTTGATGCCCTGTCACTATAGGTTAAAAGTTAACTGTTGATCAGATTCACCACATGAAGAAAATATACAATGCAACATTTGAAGATAACCACAGACCTAGCAGGTTAAATCTTCAAACAGACAGGCACCAGTGCGGAGGGCATTATAGCGTAGCTCCTTAAAGGGGTGTGTGTGTGTGTGTGTGTGTGTGTGTGTGTGTGTGTGTGTGTGTGCGTGTGTGTCGGTGAAGAGAGATAAAATGGATAAATTATGTGTTTTGTACTGCTCTTTCCCTCCCCTCCGCTCACTATTTTCCTGTTTTTGTGTAGTTTAAGTATTTACATATGTAAAAGACTGTTCCTCAGTATATATACGTTATATGATCATAACAGAGATGAGCCTCATAAGCGGGATGTTAATGTAAATCCATGTAAACACACTTTTGAGATGCAAACAGAAACTTGCCACATTAAATAAGAGACACAAACACTGTTTTCCAAAAATGAGTCTATAAAAGGTTGAATATGGAGAATTAGCTGAACAGCGCCATCTAGTGTCTTAAGATTGTAGTTGCAACAGTAAAATATAGTTCCAGCAGTCGGATTGCCAGGTTCGTTGTGTCAAGCGATAAGCCTGCACCAAGTGATGAATCATACCGGGTAACGACTAATTTGGACCAATCAATTAATTCTACAACAGTATTTAACATCTTCAACTGGAAATCTTTCAACTCGCTATAGTGGCCGCTATTGGCTGGTACAATGTATACAGAACGCGACAGAAAGTCATTGTCAAACCCATCAATTTTTAAACAAAATATTAATTAAGACTAAATATAATTTTTTATGTAAAAGTAATACTTTCATTCTATACTCCTCATAATGCTCCGTGGGTCTATTATTATTTTGTTTTTAAATATAGCTTTTAATACAAGCGGCCAAAATGGGTTTTCTCAGGAGGGTGGCTGGAGTCTCCCTAAGGGAGAGGGGGAGAATCTCAGACAACCGTGAGATACTCGGAGTACAGCCGCTGCTCCTTTGTGTTGAAAGGAGCCAGTTGAGGTGGTTCGGGCATCCCTAGGGAGGTGTTCAAGGCATGTCCAGCTGGGAGGAGGCCTCTGGGAAGACCCAGGACGAGGTTGAGAGATTATATCTCCACACTGCTCTGGGAGCGCCCTCGGGATCCCCCAGTTAGAGCTGGTTAATGTGGCCCGGGAAAGAGAAGTGTGGGGTCCCCTGCTAGAGCTGCTGCCCCTGCGACCCGACCCCGGATAAGCGGTTGAAGATGAGTGATGAGTGAGTGATATTCAACCTTTAAGTTTACAATTACATTTGTAGTGGATTACTAATAACACCCTCTTGGTGAAGTGCTTTAGTTCGTGCCTCGGCACTGTATTGAAAGCACCATCTTTTTGTGCATGTGAAGACACGCGGCGGGCCTGAACACTGTATTTGGCATGCTAATGGCATGCTTGTCCTAGTCAGGGCATACTCACACTGTCCTTTTGGCCGGGGCCAAAACCGGTTTTTCAGCTAAAGCCTAGTACCTTTAAGCAGTGTGAGTGCACCCGCTCTGCGCATAACTGCGGCCAGCGGGCCGTCCACGGCCCGCTTGAAAGAGGTGGGCTTTAGCGGAGCCGTTTGCACATGTACGAGCACGAGCACGAGCCCTACGGCAGTAGCGTTATGTCCGCCTGTTCGGACATGTAAATAGAAGGACGGACCATGCGCGGACATTTAACAACAACAAAAATGGCGGTGAAAGGTTCACGTTGGTGTGATGCGGAGGTGGAGTGTTTACTGCAGATTTGGTCAGATAAAAATATTCAAAAACAGTCGACAAGACGCACAAAAACTCTGAGGTCTGTGGAAAGATTTGTAAACAAAGCCACACACACGCGATCAATGCGTGTGAATTGTTACGGCGTGATGGCGTATGGACAGCAAGAAGCATTGGCCGGCCCTGGCAATGTGAGTACAAACGGGGCTGGGGCGCGGGGGGGAGAGGGAGGGGGGACAAGTACCCTAAAGCCCGGGTCGCGGTACGGAAGGACAGTGTGAGTACGCCCTCAGTCACAGTGTGTGAGCTTTATACTTTCAAGCTTGCTGTATATAATAGGTTCACTAAGATGTGTACCCATACCTTCTCAGAGAAGGGTTAAAGAAAAGTGAAAAGCACTGTCAAGACTTAAATTATTGGTCAACTGAACAGAACGGAAAATCTACCCACTGCCACAGAATGTTGTTTTTTTAAAAACAGTGGTGTTAATATCTATGATTGATCCTTTTAATCTCTTTCATCCCCTGATACTGCAAAACTTTACTCCAGTGAAAATTGTATTTGTTATGAATAATGTTCAGCAGTGGATTAATACCCAGTTAATGTGCTTGTGAGGATGGTGTATGTTGGGTTGATTCAAAGAAAATTACAGTGTTTGTATTCATTGTAATGAAGGATCACGTCAGCCAGTACAAGTACTGCTTATTAATGTCTTTTTAATGATGTTTTCGCACAAAAATAGAATGGCACAAAGGAATAAGCTACATCAGGCTTTGACTGTTTTTATCAGTAGGATCAATTTACTTTTGGTCTTTTAATAGGATTAATTGAAAATAACAAAAATATAACATATCAGCAGACTTAGTCTTTAAAGGGACAGTTCACCCCAAAATCCAAAAACAGATAGTTTTCCCCTTTTAGTGCTATGTATGTGTGTGTGTGTGTGTGTATGTGTGCTTACATGGACATGAATAACCCGTTTATCATCGGATTATTAGAGTATCCTGTTGGTCCCGAGTCTGTGCAGTGGAAGATGAGGGACCCTCCTGCTGCTGCCCAGCAATGCCCTGTTAAAAAACGATGACAATGTGTTGATACTTCATTCATTCATCTTCAACCGCTTGTCCCTGTCGGGGTCGCGGGGGGGCTGGAGCCGATCCCAGCTGACATCGGGCGTGAGAAGGGGGAAAACCCTGGGCACATAGAGACGAACAGAGACAGAAAACCATTCGCACCTATGGGCAATTTTAGAGTCATCAATTAACCTAACACAGGCATGTCTTTGGACTGTGGGAGAAAACCGGAGAACCCGGAGAAAACCCATGCAGGCACAGGGAGAACATGCAAACTCCACACAGAAAGGCCCCAGCCGGGATTGGAACCAGGAACCCTCACGCTGTGAGGCGACAACGCTAACCACCATATCACTGTGTCACCCGTGTTAATACTTCAGTGTAGGCTAAATGTCACTCTATATTCCACCAGAATGTTAAGAAATGTAAATGGAAAGACAATCAGTAACAAATCAAGATGTTACCTCTGTAGGCCTTTCTGGATCCCCCTCTGTAAAAGCAGCACATACGGTTTCCTCTTCATCCAAGATGAGTGATAGGTTTCTGTATATTTAAACTACCATTTGATAAAATCTTTGGAGCATTTCCTACTTACAGTAACAAGGTCTGTTGGGGCATGAGGGGGCTCCACCAGGCAGATAGCACCATCAGAATCTGTTGGGACAAAAGTTAAAAAAAGTCCTGAAAGGGAAATAAATATTTTTATGAATAGGCTTTTAAAAAAAAAAGGAAAAAAAAAGCATTTACAAAAGCACTTATGTCTTTGGGGGGTGAGCTCAGAGGATGAGCTCCTCTGCCGTCGTTAGAGATGGCTGTGCTGGGCCACCACCCATTTTACGGGAATCTACTTTCTTTCTGTTAGCTGAGTAGAGCTCTGTGTAAGTTTAAATAAGCTTAATTAATTTACATGATAAAGATGAGAAGACATTTATTTTTGTGAAAACAGCATTATGTTGGGGATAAAACAACTGTACGGTCAAACATCCACTTATGGTAATATTTACTCTACAATGTAAAACATGCTCAAAATAAGGTATCACCATGAGATTGTGCTGAGGTTTTACCTGTCTGAACTAGTAGGGGAACTTCCCTTTCCTGGGCCACATTAACCAGCTCTAACTGGGGGATCCCGAGGGGTTCCCATGCAAGTGTTGGGATATAATCTCTCCACCTGGTCCTGGGTCTTCCCTGTGGCCTCCTCCCAGATTGCCGTGTCTGGAACACCTCCCTAGGGAGCGACCAGGGTTCATCCTTACCAGATAACTATTGGAAAATATTCATAACCATATTGCACAACTTGTGCAATCCAAATGCTCACACACCAGGACTGATCTCATTGATCCAGTAATGTCACTTAATATATGTCTCACATATTATTTCAATTTTGCTTGATTATGTTTTATTCAGGCCAGCTCATCCTTTGCTAGCATATATGGAAAATTACCTCAGGAACCAATTTATCTGGAATGATCCAAACCTAACTTTGCAGTAGAGCACCTTTGGGTCCAGTGCTAGTCTCTGAAAAGCTCTATATGTCAAGAAGAAGCAGTGGCTATCCTCTGTAAGCCAGCTCCATGCAGCAATTTGCTGGAGCAATGTGACACAAAATCCCATTTCCCACTCTACAGTGGTTAACAGGATAGACACAGAGAGAGAGAGAGAGAGAGAGAGAGACTCTCTCTCTCCATCACACACACATTTGCTTTGAATTGCTTTCAAGCCCTTTTCCCCTCAATCTCGTCCTCTTTCTCCCTTTAGTGTATGCCGTCTCTCGCACTCTTTAGTCTCTCTCTTGTTTCCTTGTCTTCCTCTACCTCTCAGCCTTGCTTTGAAAAACACCCTTGTTTTCAAGCTAATCTTCTTCTTACCTGTTCAGCCTTCAGTATTCTAGGTGTCTGTAAGATAAATTCAAATTGTGACGTGTGATTTATTAGGCCTCATGTTTTTGTAGCTTGGGCCACTGCTTTTATTGGTTATAATAACTTTGTACACACTTTGTATTTTGGTGTCTTTTTTTATCCCATCTCAAACTAGTTCAAAAATGCTGCTGCAAGAGTTTTAACAAGGTCAAAAAAGAGGGACCAAATAACTCCCATTGTTGTCTCTCTATGGTCCCTTTTAGATATATGAATATAGGTTTGTCTACAAAGTGTAGCTTGCCCCTCATATAACAGAACTCCTGTCCCAAAGCAGACACCAGAGATCTTTTGACCAAAGACTTCTGTCCATTCCTGAGATCCAGGCCCACGTCTTCACAAAAAATCTTACAGTATCTGTCATCAGGTAGGCAAACAGAGGAACAACCTTTCCAACAACTGTGGAAACTTTTTTATTAATCTGAGAAATTATTTTCACATCTGTTGTTATTAACCAGATAATGATCAGCTGTGAGTCTCAGTTTTTCTGCAGCGAACAAGTAGGACATGTGTGTGTAGAATAAAGCATTGGTATAGTCTTTGAGCATGTGACCTGAGCACCAACTTCAGCACAGTAATTTCCTAAGGGGCCTCTGTAGCTGGTTGTGGTCTTAATGTGCATGGTGTGACCATGTGCCTTCCACAATGTCTCTATTTGTATCAATAGCTTCTCTATTCTTTTGGTTTCATTATTTTATTCAGTTGTTTTGTCTCCTTTCTTATCCTCTATATCCCCTGAGATCAAGTGTTTTTTGTGTAGTGCTGTACAAATAAGGTTGACTTGCATTAGTTTAGAAGTCTATACAATTGTGTTTTGAACTCCACGCCACACAGACCCGAATCACATTCCTTTCCGACAATGAAATGTGAGTTTGTCCTTTCCAGATTCATCCTCTCTCAGGGGTGTTTAAAAAAAAAAAAAAAACTCAATCCAAATAGAAACACAAGTTAAAATGCTGGATGATGTTTGAGGAATTGCAGCTTTCATCTGTATGTGTTTGTGAGTGTGTCTGTGTGTGAGAGAGAGCGAGACACAGAAAGAGAGAGAGAGAGAGAGAGAGATGAGGCACAAGAGACAGGTCTGTATGGAATCAAAGCCTTTTAAGACAGCTTGTATGGACAGCTGTGAGGGTCACTAGGTATGTTTGTGCATGTTAGTGACAATGCTAAGGGCATGTCAGGAGAATTGCAGGCATCTGAAAATGGTCTGCCCATGCCTCCAGGACGACTGAACACGCACACACACACACACACACACACACACACACACACACACACACACACACACACACACACACACACACACACACACACACACACACACACACACACACACACACACACACACACACACACACACACACACACACACACACACACACACACACACACACACAAATTAAACTGCGATAAGGTGAAGTGTTGAGGAAATATTAATTTATCATCATCATCAGGATCAACTTCAAGCTTTTAATTGGGATTGGGTTGCGAGTGCAGGAGCTCTAGCAGGGGACCCCAAACTTCCCTTTCGCGGGCCACATTCACCAGTTCTAACTGGGGGATCCCGAGGCGTTCCCAGGCCAGTGTGGAGACATAATCTGTCCACCTAGTCCTAAGTCTTCCCAAGGCCTCCTCCCAGCTGGACATGCCCGGAACACCTCCCCTGCCCAGGCAACTTGTTCCTTTCAACGCAAAGGAGGCGCAGCTCTACACCGCTTCCTAACGGAAGGCTGAACTTCTCACTCTAGCTATAAGGGAGATGATTAATTTATTCGTTTATATTTTTTCCCAATACCACAAATATTTCAGATGCTTTAAGAGAATGGATAGACTAATAGATAATAATAATAATAGAATGACATATTTTAATGTAAGCTGTCTTCCAATGTTATTCAAATGATTTGATATTTTCCGGCACTTTGCTACAAACTTTATTTGGAAATGAAAGCACAGTGAAATATTAGACCTTGAGGCAATCCTGATGGACTATATTTTTTAATAAATACAAAAGAACTCTGATATACAACACATGTCTCGCCCTGTCTTTAAAATTCTTAGATATCGAGAAGGAGGCTCATTAAAGCAGATTCACAGTCAAATGTAATGACTCATACATACATAATGTGATAATAATAATAACTTCAGTGACAAGCACATTCTGCATCTATACTCTGATGGTAATAACTGATCATCTCAAAATGAATGCACTGTCTTACCAGATCTGTAACATATTGATCTGTGAAGGAAACAGCAAAGGGTGAGCTGGCAACAAAAAGCAGACTGGGAATTTGCTTTCGAGCGACAGCTTTTTGATGCATCTAATTCAAACACAACATATATGCCAATCAGTGCGTTATTAATGAAAAACATACACCCACTCTCCCACTTTTATTGTCTATGCTGCTCTTCTGGACTTTCTTAGATATTCCACAACATGCACTGTGTTTGCACTTCTGGTTAGTTGCTAACTGCATTGTGTTGTCTCTGTACTTGTGCATTGCATGATGACAATGAAGTAGAATCGGATCTGATCTAATATGGTATCGAACAACTGAGCATTATATTTTCACTAAAAAAACAATTTTAACCTTTCCTGTTTCAAATATTTTAGTGGAGTGAGCAAAAACAACTTTTATCTTTAAATTATGATGGAGACAGAATTGATGAGACATATTGATGTAAAATCACAGCTCATCTCTGCATGATGTAGCCTGCTTACATTTGTCTGTAGCTCAGCACTATTTCATGTTTTCTGGCTCTAATTGGTTGTAAGTCTCTCCAGTTGCATCATTTTGGATTTTGATCTATGCCCATTGGCAAGGTCCCTTGGTAATCAAAACATTGACAGAGAGGTTCCAGACAAATTCATATTTGCCGTTTAGTATGTCATGCTAGCCTTCTGAACCCATCTGCCAGAGATAACACTTTCTGTTGCTCCCTCAACAACACATTTTCTAAAATAAACCATGCCATTGTTGCATGCATGTTGCACACTTCTATCAACTGGTCAAAACTACAACATCAAAACTGAATCCCAGCCTAATTTCAAACTTGGATTTCAAAGGATTATTATAAATCTTTCTTTAAAACTAGGAGCCGGCCGTAGATGCATTCTATATCCTCCTTCAAGCTTCCCCAGAAACAGTCAAAAAAGGTGTTTGCCCCTTTATCTTCTGGATGACTTGAAACATTTTCATACACATTACTCAAAAATACCTGACCGACATACAATATGTTATGTGGACAGAGGCAGCATTATCAGGACTCCCATGTCTTCTATAGCTTTGGAGGTGGAACACCTTCAAACAAGTGGATAGTTTTTGTGACATGTTTGTTCTTAGCTCTTTACCATTTTCTTTATACAAGGTGCTCCCCTAACTGCTAGCCCCAAAGCCTCTATATTGAATATCTTTATTTTTAACCTGCCTTGTTCAAACCCACCTGATCCTATTGATAAAGTGGAACACAACTCTTCTGAGTTCAGAATCAGTTGTTAGCTATCATTGTATGCAGATGACCCCCTGACGTTTGTCCCTGAACTGAAGAAAATCCCTTCAACTACACATCTACATTTAAAGTTGTGAGGTATCGTTTAACAAGTTGGACTGGGACTCCCAATGCTACTCAAAATCAATGTTTGGATATCAGTGACTGGACATTGAAATATTTGTTGAACTATTTGGGTATCAACATTTTTATCCAGGCTGTATCCAGGCTTGTTCACTTTGGACCCTTTTGAACTGAAACAGAGAGACCATATTGAAACTGCTCTACAGAATATTTAGCATCTTTCTGTGGAATACATTGGAAAACACAAAGACTTGAGGACTAGGCTTTCACTCATCATTTCTTGTTTTAACACTGTATTCAGCTTGAGGCACTTTGCAATTGCCTTTCATCTGAGCCTCTACCTGAGTCACTTTTGAACAGTCCTTATCTGTATCCATGTCCAATCCATTACTTGACAAGTCAACTTGCTTCTGAAGGAATACTCACACCCTAGGTGTTTCTATTTGACTTTATCACTTCTTTCAATCTGACTATGGCTCAGTTGCAGGATGTGGAGGGATGAACTGTTGTATTTAAGGTCATACTAACATTATGTAATCTGTGACTTCACATAGGCCTATTCTGGAAATGTCACAGAATCATCATGATATGACACTTCAGAATTGCTACACACCTTCATGCAAGTGTTAAGGGGAGAGATCATTGACCAGATTTTGAGATCTCAGAAATGTCAGAAAAATGCCTAAACCAGTCTTGTTTCAGTTACTTTACAGATGATATCGTAAAGCTGTTAAACTTTGAAGTGGATTTTGTTGGAAATATCAAGATGGAGAGGGCAGGCTGCCTTAGACAGGATTTCAAGGTTTTTGAAGTTAACTACATACTTACAACATTTTAACATACCATGTCTTTCTCTCCTAGCCTACATGTGCTCAGAAACCACATTCTCTTTAATGATGCAATCTTACTGTTCTACATGTTTATGGCTTATTTTCTATCATCTGTTATTTAATCACTGTTAATGTGCTGTATGTGTTTAAGCATTTATCCAGAGTTCTGCTAGTACATTATGTACTATGTGCAGAAGATTTAAGATGTCAACTTTTTTTTTTCTGCATTTACAGGATTACATTAAAAATAATTCAAATATATACGATCGAGATCATCTTAAGAGGCTGTACTGCTAAAACAGTGGTTGATGCTTTTATGCTTTATGCTTACCCATACATTTTATACTGTAGCTCTCAGTAGTTCCCTGTCAGAACATTTTTTCTGATGACGACTTTTTGCATGAATGCAAAGGTTTGTGTGTATGTGTCTGTGACTCCACAGTGAACTGGGGTTTGTTTTGATATTCATAACAAGCACCATCTGCAACTATGTTTCCCCCTGGGTGTATTATTGTGTCTATCAAATGCAATAAGACAAAGCCCAGAACACTAAACATAACTCTATTGCATACATTTGTTTTTGTATCGGCAGCGTCAGATGATGTACCACTTATACAGACAATACATTCAATACAGTCAAGAAAATGTGTATTAGATTCACCCTTTGTTTAATCACATTTGGGTTGAAATGTGAGCAAACTAGATAGAAGGTGTGGCTGGAAATAGAAAACATATAAGCAATTAAATTGGATATATAGAAGGAAAACAAATGTGTAAGTCAATTTTGCATGTTTTACATAATTACAAGACAAAAGAAAATATAAGGGAATAGAAATCAGATTTTTTTTTTGTTTATCTCTGTTTTGACTGCAGTGTCCATCTCATGAAGAGTAGGTGAGCCGTCATCATCTATTGGCATTGAATCACCACAAAAAGGGTGAAAATGGTAGGCAACAATCTCTCGTGTTCATATGAATTATGACAGGACCACAGGAGGAAGTCTGGTGACGTAGTATAAAGAGCATGGATGAAAATGGGTACTGTAGGAACCCATGCTTAATCACATTACCTGAAGATGGGTTGTACTGATATCAATGGAGATCATCCCCTCTCCACTGGAGTATTTTTACTCTTTATAGGGAACTGTGTGAAATCTGATTAATAGATAAATGATGTCACTTGAGTTGGAGTCGGTTAGGAATGATGCTATAAGCTACAGGCATCTCTGCTGCAGGCTAGAGGTTCAAATCGACATTATTTTCTATTGGCAAAACACATCAAAAAATTTGAACTGTCTGCAGTTTTGCATTTTGGGAAAAAGTAACAGATTCTGCTGCATCATCAAAATGTATTGTGTGTATAGAAGTGCAATGTATTATTGTAGTAGCTTTTTTATATGCACGGTTTATATTACATATAACATCTTGTGGCATATTCATCAGCCCAACCTCCATTCCAGCATCCCTTTTACTGCACTGATACTTGCTTATGCTCAGAGTTTAGACATCAAATAAAAACTGTACATTCTCTATACATCCTCGGTATTTACATATAAATCCATTTAATGAGTTGGCTGTCTGAATGAGTTTTGTTATGGTTCACACAATGTAACAAACACTGGATTATCCTCACCAAACAAACAAGGATGCTAAGGAAATATTAGCACAGTGCAGTATATTTTATATGCAGAAACTCTATGACACACACACACACACAAACAACCTTGTTTATGTTTTTTTGTTATGTCCTGTGATGCACTTTGACGCACTGTTGTCATGTGTATTAACCTGGTGTATGCGTGTTTTTAAGATTGTGGGCACACTCACTTTTCTGTCAGTCTTCATCTAACTGCTTGTGGCACATTGTGTGTGTGGGTGTGTGTTGTTATGTCGGCATCCGTCTAACATGTTGTGACACACTGGTCACATGTCTGCGTGTGTTTCTTTTTTATCTTAGCAAGCGTCAGACATGTATGTTTTTCAGTAAGTGTGTGTGTGTGTGGCTGTCTGTCTAATCTCTGTATGCATTTAGTTTATGAAGTTTTTGATCATTTCACTGTATGTGCAAACTCCTTCATCTTGAGGATTGGTAATTAAATTATCCCGAAAATAACAATGGCACATACACACACAAAACGAGGTTAGAGAGAGACCTGAGGAAGTAAAGCTGGAAAAAGGAAAAATGAACAGTATGTAAAAAGATAGAACATGCAGGTATTCACTGAAGGAGGAGGTCAAGAGAAAAGGATGTAAAAAGGTCTAGGAAATTGAGGAAAATTATGGCGAAAAGTGCAAAAAAGGAAAAGATTTGGCAAAGCATTTAAATGCGATAAAACAGGGTGTTGAGGAGAGAAATAAGGAGAAAGAGAGTGAGTGAGTGGGAGGATCATGGGAGAGTTGGAGACAGAGAGATTGGGTTTAAAATGCCAGGAGACAGTGTGCGGTAAATAAAAAGCTCTTTATGGTCAGCTGAGCGATTTAGTGGATTATCCCTTTACAAAGGTCAATGCCGGTTTGGAGAATAACCAAAACAACAACAACAGAGAAAAAAAAACATTCTGACTCAAGCTGAAAGTGGCATGACCAGTAAACAAATATGACAATGACAAACAATGACAGCAGCTTAACAGACGGCACCGTAATGAAGTGAAAAATGAAGTGAGAGCCAATGAAAATGGACTGTTTGAAATAACAAGCTTAAAAAGTACAAAATCCCAAAGCCCGAGCTTTAGCTGCTAATGAAAATAGAGAGTAATGCAGCTGGACACAGAAGGAGATACAAAGGGCTTATGACAGTCTGTGAATGTTTTACTAGAAGCCTCAAAGCAATTGCAGTCAAAAGCAACTGGACTTGGTTATTTGTCTAGGAAGACGTTTCACCTCTCATCCAAGAGGCTTCATCAGTTCATGTACACATCTGACCAGGCTGGGACTGGTCCAACTAACTGGTGTGGAGATCCAGGTATTTAACCTCTCTCAAGGGCGATGATGTCACTGGAACCCTTTGTGCTCCAAGTGCCAAGCCATCTATGTAAAAGTAGAGAAACTATCGCTCCCCTAACAGGGGAGGAGGTCTGAGACACCACTTATCTCCAATTTACCATGCTGCCCTTTCATCCCTTCCCGGGAGATTCAACAATCTAACCTCAAAGACCAACTGTTCACAAAAGGCCTCCTGTGACTCCAACGACTTTCGTTAAGACTCAATAGAGTACTAACGAAGTCGAAACCGACTTCCCACCAACGACTGTCGCTCTAACAACGGTCGTTGGCACTTGGAGCACAAAGGGTTTCAGTGACATCATCGCCCTTGTGAGAGGTTAAATACCTGGATCTCCACACCAGATAGTTGGACCAGTTCCAGCCTGGTCAGATGTGTACATGAACTGATGAAGCCTCTTGGATGAGAGGTGAAACGTCTTCCTAGACAAATAACCAAGTCCAGTTGCCTTTGACTGAAATTGCTTTGAGGATAACGATGACCTGGACAAATAAGAACATTCACAGGCTCGTTTTACTAGAAGATTTGCATAATATGTGGCGTTCTGTGGTGAGACTAGGAGTGGAACTGAGCCAGAATGCACCATGATGGCGTTTTGTAACATTTACAGCGGCATTCCCGCTGAGATTTGGGTAATTTTGGAAAAAAAAGGAGGAAAAAATATATTAATAATAAATATTTTTTTAACAACCCAGTTCCTAGACTAGCTAGGCCAGGGGTGTCAAACAAACATTTTATCCAAAATGAAATAAAATAAGACATCATCAAAAACAAATCTATTGTAATTTAAACATAAAGTATAGTGCAACCCTCTCATTTAAAATATAATTATTATTAAGTTATGAGGACTGGAAAAACCTCTTGTAGACATCGAGGGTGAATTGTGAAGAGGGGTGGAAATAGAGTGATCAGAAGGGAAAAGAATGAGTAGAATGAGCAGAGGAGGATCATTGAACATATTTAATCAGAACTAAATGAGGGAGAATGAGTGGGCAATATGGGAGGAGACGGAAATGGATTAAACTGGAGAGAGACAGAGGCGGGTCATTAAGAAGTCTTTAGTGGAATAAAGTGAGACATTATCATTTTAATGCACGACTTAATATTCATGCTTTTGAAATAGGTGGGAGGCACGCATATACAGTATACACATAGCTACCATATCTTCTTATCCTCCGTCTATTAGTCACTCATTGTCTTTATTTTTATTTTCATCCCCACTTCCCTTATAATGCCAATCTTATTCCCATTGCATTGCTTAACATAGGGTTTTGTCTGAGCAGGATACTCCCACTGAGATTGTTCATGTATTATCCAAAGGAGACCTGGCAAGCAGTCATTCAACTGGAAAAAAACAGAGAGGGGAAAAAGAGAGGAAGATGACTATAAGAGGAGAAACTTTTGTCTGATTCTACAGCTCTCAGTTCCTGATGTTATTAGCATAAATACACAAACTGGACTTGTATCCATTTGTCCTTACTGTCATGGTTTTCACACAATAGCTCTTTTTGTGATAAAATAAACTGAATGTGAATTTAAATAAATTATGAAGCCTCCATCTTTCCTATTATTTCAATTTGTTCAAATGATATCATTGTGTATTTCCTGCTGCTGATTGAAGACAACAATAACCACTTTATTTTTATGGGCCAATCATTTTAAAGAGTGAAGAAATGTGGCATCCAAGCGTAGGTTGTGGCATAAAACATCCAACTCTTTGGGCATTCATGTGGAATGGTTATATAAATATGGGCTAGTGTATTAGAACAACACTTAAAGTCTACAACCATGCTAGCAGCTCTGTGAGGCTGTAGTACAGCACAGTGATGCTTTGAGCTAACTGCTAACACATCTTAGTTTAGCAAACTTACAATTGCTAATTATCACTTTACTCCCTAGGATGATGGGAAGGTAAGTTCTGCAAGTATTTTTGCTGCAAACTGAATTATTGAACAAAAACTAATTTTGACCTGACGAATGTGAATATGTGTACCTAATTGTATGGCAACCAATCCAATAGTTGTTGTGATACTTCACTTCAACCTCATTGTAGCACTAGAGGAAAAGGCAGAGGATTATCTATGTCATTAAGTTTCATCCTTTGGGAACCATCAAAAAAATGGACCTGCACGATTAAATAATTTAATCCCTATTCAAGTTAGCAGTGCACCAAACCGGAACTAGCCGGCTTAGCCAGCTGAAGTCTCTAGTGTGCCTGCTCTATGGGCCATGCAACACAGAAGCAGTGTCGATCATCTGGATATTTTTAGGGCAAAGGCCATTTACACCCGGGAACAAATATCAATGTAAGCTATATGTATCCATATGTTGGTAGTAAAGGGTATTTTCAGCCTGGTTTAAATATCAATGTATACTATTTGAAACGCTACCTAGCTATTTTTACCCATTTTTTTTGCCTCACCCTAACTAAGTAGTTTTGTTGCCTAAATCTAGCAAAGTAGTTTTGATTAAATCCAACCAAACTGCAAAAATAATGGGTCAACATCATTTTAAATTGTGTCCCAGACTAAATTTGAACCATGGTCTCCTAAGAGTAAGTCCGAAGCTTAACCCACTTAACCACAGTTAACTACAGCAATTACACACTTAGGTGCTTTTTGAGGTAGTAGATGAGGGGTTGGGTGTAACTAGTCAGATCGTGTGGCAAATACTATTTTCACCTGTAAATAGACACTCCATATATTTAGACATTGAAATTGAACTTTTTTGGCTTCATGCCCCACTGACCAGATTATATAGGAATGAAAGGGTCTCCACCTCAAACGCTGTATACACTTCTCTTAATACATGCATGGTTAGACCCAACAATCAAGCCTGTAGACAGCATGGGTGGTGTTGCATTATACAGAAATAAGTGGAAGGGTTGTGGAGTGACGAACATGCTAACATGCTCAAATAAACGTATGTGTTTTATTTTTTACCATACTGCCCAATTGTTATAGTTTCCACCGGGGAAGTGTCTTTAGGTCTTATGAGCCAGGTGTCCTGTTTAGGAAACATGGACTACAAACCTGAAAGGATCTACACATTACCTTAAGGAGCTGTATGTGAGAATGTGAATGTCCGTATCTGTTGGATTGCACATTTAGTCAAAGATGGATGTTGTAATTGTATGTAATCCTTTCATAATTGCTGAAAAATTTCCAATCAGAAAGAGCTATTCTTGATTTATAATGTGTGCATGTAATTGCCATTTAACCAGAAGGTCTTTTAAATTGTGTGAAAAAGCTGTGACCTTAGCGCCACCTGTGACATTTCAAAGAAACATATGCGTTTTTTTTGTGAAGGGTGATTTTCAGGCAAGCACTCCACAGGCCACTTACTGGTCTTAAGGGCAGAGACATTCTAATTTCATAAATAAATTACATAAAATGTGACTATGCATTAACCTCAGCGAACCCTGTGACATTTAAAATGGGTGATTCACTGTTTCTCTGTTTGGGCTCTGTCTCTCTTATACACAAATACACTCTCACATCTATAAACTCAAGGGAAAAATGTGCATATTAGAAGGTTGGATTTATACAAAATATCAGCATTACGTTTGGCTATTCTATTATAACACGTGAGTTAAGTAAATCCTCTTTCTCAGTCATCCCCGGAACCATTCAATGGCATAAAGAGTAACACAGAACATCTCACAGGCAGCAGACTAATGCCGTGTTTCCCTACACATGTGCTGGCTCGGCTTAACTCAGTGCATCAGCCCAGCACAACAGGGCTGCACGCTTAAAGGTGTGTTTTCAGAGCAGCTCTAGCGCTCTGTATTTTGGACGTTTTTTGTATTTTTAAACATCAGTATTCTAAAAGAATTCCTAATTTCACAGAAACCCCAGAGTGAATCCAGTGTTTTGGATGTTATTATCATATATTCTGCTCTGATTTTATTTCGGCTCTGCATGGAGTCTGTGTGCTGCAGTTGCCTGGCAAAAGGCAGCAGGGGCACGGAGGTCTCCAGGGACCACTGGTAGGCAATGACCTTATATTTTTAGTAACATAATATGAACCTAAATTTGCAAATATGTAGGATATCATGACAGTCGATCCTTTTCTTATGTCACGACTTCCACTGGCACTATTTAGAGGCTGGCGAGCATAAGGGAGCGGCTGTGAACGCATTTAATTCCCTATAAATTATTCACAATAACAGTCTATTGTTTTGATATTTAAATGCTTTTACTGTGAAGCGGCAGGTTTTACATCAGCAGTAACTAAGTACTTTTAAAAACATCTTTCTCTCTGGCCAATGTCACTACCAGACCCATCTGCTTCCCCCTAGCATCCTGTCAACAGATGAATACAAGTTGAAACAGTGTTCTTTTATTTTTTGTTTAACTTTCAGGTGATGTAGTCCCCATCGGTCTCCTTCCTTAATGTCCTCTCTCTGTCCACTCCACCTCCATCCACATGACTGAAGTGCTGTGACTTGTGACACATCCCATACTCCCCCAAGATCAAAGTGAGACAGACAGCAAAGAAACGTAAACAGAACGTCTTATGCTTTATAATTCTGTTCTGCTGTGCTTTCATCTCCAAATATCGTTTGTAATTCACATTCATAACCACACACTTAAGTAACACTTCAATCAAAGCTTGTCTTCTTTGTATGAAACCCTCAGCCCCTGTGGACTTGAAGGGTGACCGTGTAGTCCACTAGACCATCTCCTTTCATAACTGCAAAAGTTAGACAAACTAAAGGAAATGCAGTACTGCAGTACTGCCGTGGAAACAGAAAAAAAAAGTCAAGTGTAGGGTAATCAGTACCTGCGAACCAGATTAAACATCTACCCATACTTGCATCTACCCACATCCATCTTTATTTTGGCTACTTATCACTCATGAAGCCACTTTTACCTAGAAAAGCAGAAGGTCCATCATCACATTCTACCTAAGTGTGGGTCATGGGTATGGATTTATCAATGATAAACTAGATGTAACTGTAGCCTGAAGACACTCACTCACTCAGACGCACACAGTTTAAAATGAGTCTATTGTGTTTGCAATGAGAGCTTTGCTCTTAGCCCTCAGTTTCTGTTCAGGGCCAAAGAGCTGTTATTACTGCGTGGGAGAGGAGGAGGAACACACACACACACACACACACACACACACACACACACACACACACACACACACACACACACACACACACACACACACACACACACACACACACACACACACACACACACACACACACACACACACACACACACACACACACACACACACACACACACACACACACACACACACACACACACACACACACACACACACACACACGTATATTGTGATGGAATGATGAGATCTGTTTGGTCTATAGAAATGTGATGAGCATAGATTCAGACATGACCAAAACATTACTCTTGATTTAACTCTCTCTCCTACGCAGTAAACAAATGTGCATTTATGAACTTTTTTTTTAAAGAAGCACTATCCTTAAGGATTAGACAGGACAATTAAAATGGGTTAAAAAATAAGACAAAAAGTTCCAATCCAATATGAGATTGATCCAAACAATACTAAAATAGATAGAGAACACCAAAGTAGGCAGCTGCATGCTGCACCATCAATTAAAAATCAGCACAAGAGTTACCTAATGCCCCAGATGGTTTGTTTCACAGAACACTCTCAGAAGCTATCATTGGAAACTTTTTGAGAAATGTCAGGCACCTGACATGTGATCGGATAAACCATCCGTCAAACTCTTGCCAAAGTCATTTGGGAGAAAAACCAAAAGATCTTTTCCATCAAGAAAAGGGATAGCCATTGTGCTTACACAATTCAAGCATATAATGTACAAGCTGGTAGTCAGAGGGCAAGCAGGGTGTCTCCTGTTACCAAATGATGAATAATTACATATTAAAGGAGATGCCTGGGAATGGATGAAAGAAGAGGTAAAGAGAGAACATAAAAAGACCATAATCATGAGAAGGAACTGCACTTGCAATCAGTGTTATCAGTCAGGTTGAAGCAGCCAGCCAGTTTTGGAGGTTTTAACGAACAATAACAGCTGGCTAACGTTAGCCTGGTAACTGCACAAAGCACCACTTTCAATTCAATTCAATTCAATTTTATTTACAGTGCCAAATCATAACAAAAGTTATCTCAGGACACTTTACAAAGTAGGTATAGACCACAGTCTATGACTTATTTATGATTTACATAGACCCAACAATTCCCCCAGTGAGTACGGTGGCAACGAAAACCTTCCCTTCCCTAACAGGCAGGAACGTCAGACAGACAGACAGACAGACAGACAGAGATACACTTCTGGAGATGCAAGCAACCACAAAAGTAACAGTTAATATAATTATAGCTAAATCGATGTGAATATGATTTACATGTTATGGCAAATAATACAACAGAACAGCAAGAAACTGGCACAGCCAGGGTGACAGCACATGACAATGACAATAACAATTATGGTGGTAAATATGAAGTTGAATTAGTAACATGCATTGATGAGACATGAATGATACAGACAGACAGGATAAAAGCTTGGAGTATCAGGAACCGTATTATCCCCCAGCAGACTAGGCCTGTAGCAGCATCAGCACCGGAGGCAGAGAAGGGACAGATAGACGAGCCCCAGTGCCCCTGTTCACGACTGACCAGGATTAGCTTGGCTTGAGTGGAGTTGAGCTCACCAGAACCAGAGCCACCACTCCGTCCTCCCCGATGGAGCACTGCCACTCTGCGGGGCAAAGGCAGAAGGTGGAGGTGTGCCCATGACTTGGGATGGCTCCCTGGTGATGCCAGCAGGACACGGCGAGTGCTTGTTCCGGAGATCCGGTGGTGAGGGAGCCAGTCCACAGCAGGGTGGTGTTGGCCGCGGCCGTCATGCTCCGGTCACCAGCTCCGGAGGCCCTATGATGGGTGACTAGCTTTGACTGGGTCGTGGCGATGGTGGAGAGATCCAAGAGGATTTTGTCCCTCTCCTGAGGTCAGCCTTTAGGCAAGAGACACTCTCCTTGAGTTTTGAGAGCGTGGGGAGACAGGACTGGCACATGGCCATCATACCTGCAGCCTGTGCTGGGGATCCGTCACCCCAGGACACAGAACAACCACAGGGAGGTGAGTTTAATTCCGGTCCTAGAGCCGAACACACACACACACACACACACACACCTGAAAAAATCCTGGTAAGATAGCGCTGAGGCCGAGAGTAACTCAGATTAGCAGCTGAAATTAGCTAATAATTCTGTATTAGCATAGTATTATTGCCCAACACCATACCAGCCAAACTAAGTATACAACATGGCAGTGTGAAGTATTCATTCTTAAAATGTGTTGAGCACAAGTTCAAAGATTTTTTTTTTGAATGACTCTGTAGAATCCTTGATTAAAGTAAAGATGAAGCGTCAGCCCTTCAGGCAAATCAATCAAGGACGAAGGCTTTTCTACTTTTAATATTGTAATATTGCATTGATCCTCATAGGAAAATTATTTTTTTCCCATTCAATCCATGCACATCACTCATGTGGCAGGGAGTCAATATTTGGACAGGTGACATACCTACAGCTTGAACCTGGTTTCTCAGTTTTCAGTGTAAAGCTAATGTTTATTCGACCACAACTAGGCCTATCCAAAGATGACATTTGTGTTATTGATGACATACAAAACAACCCAGAACCATATGTCAAGACTGTCTAACTTCCACTCTTCTCTAGGAGAAAAATTATAGGTTATAGTGACATAACTTGGAATATTTAGCTAATTTCAAGCTGGGGGGGAAAGAGCCATGCTTGATAGAGATGCATCAGTGCAGTAAAAGCAGATAAGCAGGATGAGATAATACACCATCCCACATTTTCATCATGAACTCCACGGACAAATGTGAATGACTTGGATACTAAAACTGTAATGAATAATTCCTCTCAACAACCTCCCATGCCTGTTGAATAACTGATTGGTGCTGTGCAGGAAGGTTTCGACTTTGTTTATTAAGTGCTGTACTTCACACACACAGTTGATATGCAATTCATAATACAGATAAGCAAAAGCAAATAAATGGAAGGAAACGACAACAAAAACAGTAAGACATGATTTGTGCCCCCATCTGACAGTGTTTTTTAATTTTTGTTGTTGTTTTTATGTGCAAAGGCAGTAAGAGAATATTGTAACCATGGTTCTCTGAGTGAAGAACCTCTCCACCAGGGACATTTTCCACATGTCCTACTGTGAGTTTATATCATTATTGGCTAACCTACCTGTAACCAGCCTGAAGATGAGCACCAGTCCCTGGAGGCATCTTTGCAGGGCGCAAGGATAATGCTTTGAGTGCTAGGAGACTCCTTCCCCAGGGTGCCATCCCGGTTAACAGGTAGAGTAGAGCTCCACTGTGAACATATTTAGTGCAACTTGAGAAACCACCACTAGGACCAAGAAAGGTATTCTCTAGAGTACAGTATGCTGAGATACATTCATTCATTCATTCATTCATCTTCAATCACTTGTCCCTGTCCGGGTCGCGGGGGGCTGGAGCTGATCCCAGCTGAACATCGGGCGTGAGGCGGGGTACACCCTGGACAGGACGCCAGTCTACGCAGGTCACATAGAGACGAACAGAGACGGACAACCATTCACACCTACGGGCTTAGAGTCATCAATTAACCTAACACGTGCATGTCTTTGGATTGTGGGAGGAAACCGGAGAAATGCTGACAGGGAGAACATGCAGACTCCACAATGAAAGGCCCCAGCCAGGATGCGAACCTGGAACCTTCTCGCTGTGAGGCGACAGTGCTAAACACCACACCACAAATTCTACACACAGTGGGACTGCATAAAAAGTTAAGATACAGAGCAGAAGCAAAAATGATCACAAATGCATGTAACTCACTCTGGGCGGTGTAAACTTGGGTAAAGAAGTGCAAGTTGTTTTTTAACCTGAGTGAACAATTTGTGCTCATGCTGAACCCTCAAATTGATTCATAAAGTCTCAGCATGAGCAGAGTGAAAAGAGCAAAAAGAATGGAAAAAACAGAAAGAACTGGATTTCCTGGTGAGCTCTGAGATTAGCCGGAGCATATAACTGTCATTCAACACTGAACAGCTACAGCTACCATTCGTGCAGAGGGTACATTGGATGGTTCGGGACAAATAAACAGAGACTGCACAAACAGTCCAGTGGTTAAATGCATGCCCTCTAAATTCTGGTTGAAGCAACCTAAAATGATGCAACTCAGTTTGGGTGTAGACAACTCAGTTGACTCATAAATTCAAAATTCAGATCCTCTACATTTTTCCAGGCAGCGTAGATGGACTACAGAGGCGCTGAATACTGTCAAGACATAAAATTAGTCGCCAATTGCTTCCCCTAGGTCCAGTACCTGTGGTGCACGTACCACATTTCAGTGCAATAAATCAGGTAAAACTTCATTGGGCCGATTAAAGATATCATTAAGCAGCTGTCGGGGTGCTGAATGCGGTCTACAATCACCAAACTGCAGATTTCTTCCACCACAGAAGTGTTCATAGAACTCCCAGAGATAAAAACCAACCATCTCTGTAGGCAACTGTAACTGTCTTATACAGGGTAGGAAAGGGAAGGCTGTTCTTCTTATAAAAACACATGTTTTTCCCATGCACACTAGTGGTGCACAAGTGCTTTTATACGGTACACTGCCTCCCACAGATGGTTCAACATGATGTTGTATGTTCAATTCTTGGACACAACAGTTCAGCGAACATACATTCTGAGGTGACGTAATATAATGAAGAACAGTAGACAAACCTAAGTTTTTGCTCAACGCTTGATGATTGAATTAGTAATGCTTTCTTTGAATAATTTCGCAGAAGTCTTTGTGATGCCTTTTGAAATATGTATGTGCATTCCCTACGAGTTGTTATGCGTAGTAAATTAAAGCCTTTTTCATAGTAGCCCTCAGAAATTCTCTTTGGTTTCAGCGACGTTGCGGTTGTCTTTGTTCTTTCATTGTTTTGCTGTTTGCTCCTATGACTTTATTCCCATCCCCCCTCTATGCCTGTTGTAATTTTGCATGGCTAAGCCTCATCAACACTTGAACAATGCAAGGGTTAAAATAGCTGACATGGCTGAGCTCCAATGGTGATAACTGAATAGTTCAATGCCATGTTATCCCATTGAAAAAACAAAACAAAGGTAGGTAGATCAATCAGTTTTCTCTACAATTGAATATAATTGAAGGAGAAAAGTATCAAGTAGGTAACATTCAAGTACACCGGTGCCATTTGTATGTTGCAAGAGAGATTTGGGACACAATCCCTGGTCCTCTTTCCAAAATGCTTTCTGAAGTTTAACCAAAGCTGATATGAGCCTTCAGAGTTATCATCAATCATGTATTTTTTATCCTGGTATTCATCCGTAGGTTTATTGTGTTGTGCCCCAGCAATACGTGGAACTGCCAGGTCATATTCCTTTGCAGTGAATTGAATTTTGTAGTAAAAAGACACACATATTGAAGATAAACACTCGATTTTGCAAATACAGACTTCTGAAGCTTCATATCAACTTCAGCTGAACTTCCGAATGAACAGAACAAAGACTACAGGGTTTGTCCTTAATTTCTTACAATGCTTCATGTCAGAGTGATCTCTTTATGGCCAGTGTAGACTGGAGGAATGATTATAGAGATCAACAACCCTTTCAACATACAGTGCATATGTTTGTCCCTTTGTTCCAATACCCATACCACCATACTGTTATGCCAGAATAAGATTTAAGGTGCTTCAACAGTATCCTGTTTAAACGGTTCATAAACTTTTGCACATGTGATATTTCAGGTTTTTATTTTTCATGAATTTTGCTGAAGATTAAAAAATCTTTTTTTGCTTTGTCATTATGATGTATTGTGCGTACACTGATGGTGAAAAAGATGGATTGTATATTTTAAATTGAGTCTAAAATGAAACAAAGTTTGGAAAAAGTGACGGGGTTCATAATTTTTCAAAGCACTGTATAAAAAGAAATATCTGCATTTTCTGTCAATGTCCTATACAAGCATACAGCTGATGCAGAGAGGCCTCCTTCCCCTCGCCAAAGGCAGACCACACTGGAAAGTTTGCAACAGAGACGCATGGACAACTCTACAAGCAAAGAACTTTCAACAGCAATAGCTAAATGGGTGGCTACAGCTTGCAGGCCGATTAACATTGTGGAGGACGAGGGTCTGTTGTACAATGTGACTCTTGCTGGGATACATGGGGTCAATTGTTTTGTGTTGAGCTGCTTAACGAAACATGATGTTTCGTCAACCCCTACAAGTGTTAAGTTGGTATTACGAAGTAATGCTTTCACCCTTTCAACATATTGAACATATTTCAACGTATGTTTTCCAACAAGGTTAAATAGCGCATATACGGTAAAATTTGAGTAACAAGACAGAGTTAATCAGAAAGTAAGGTATTCTGTCTCTGTAAGCTTGCAGCTGAGGCAGCTGCTGTGTCAGTTGAGAGCAAACAGTGTCCTAATAGGATCATGTGAAGGCTCAACCTGTCAACCACTGAATACTACAGAGAGAAAACGAGAGGGAAATAAAACACATACTGTGCACAACTAGAGGCTAGACCTCTGGAGAGCCAATTGGTGTTTAAAGACATGTAGTCACTTCAAAACCATTTGACATTTGCTGTAAACTGCACCTACATTTTCTCCCAAGGCACTCAGAAGCTTCTCCTGCAGCTCCACAGCAGAAACAATAGTACACTCGAAACTGCCGACTGAGAATGCAAATGATTTCCTATAACATGTTGTTTCAATTGAGCAGGGTGAGCTTCCGTTTCACACACGAGCGCTCAGTTCTCGTGTAGTATTTTGTTATAGAGATTCTGATTAGCTCCATTCAGGGTTAGATTAAAGTACAGCCATCGTGCAGATGAACAACATGACACAGCTTTGAGTTGAGTTTTCAAGATGAAATAAATGTAGTCACATTTTTATTTTCAGTCATTTTAATTACTTTATATCAGCTTAACTTAATTAAAGGAAGTACACAGGTTCAAGGTTCGATAAACACTTGATTACACACACTGTAGCGTAGAAAGTTACTGCTGCTCTCCTTGCCATTCAGCTCTGCCCGTGTGCTTTGTATAAGTGTGTTAGGTATCGGCATGGGTGAAACTTACACGGAGTGTATGCAGGACAGGAAGCAGCCGTGATGTTAAATGTCTATTCACTGATGATCAATCAGCAGTAACTAGTGTGGAAGATGGTTAGGAAATTACTTTTGTTTATAAGATTTAAGTTTTTATAAATGTTGTTAAAATGAGGTGAAAACAAGGCAACTAGTGTTGAGTTCTTTCATAACATTTTCCAAATATCAGTTTTAACTTTGAAGCCAACATCACCGCAAGCCGTTAAAATTCTAATACCGAACATTTTTGTGAAATCAAATAGAGTTTTGATATTATTTATGGTTTTTTTTTCATTAATAACCATTCCATGTATATACATTGTACGATTACCACCCTATGTAGCAGTTTTCGTGGTGAGTGGTGGAGTCTGTCATGTTTCCAATGGACTCAAATGTAATCCACTGTTACTCTTAAATATGCAAACACTAATCTTGTAGGTAAGACGGGTGTTCATTTTTCTTGCTTAGATGCCTTTCACCTAAAATGTGACCTTTTAATAAGCTTTAATCATCATGATTAAAACATTAGTTTTAGCCGTGCGGCATTTTAAAAACAACTATCAATTAAAATTGTAAATCTGTAAATCTTTGAAAAACAAGATGTTTTTCTGTCCATTTCATTCAGCACCATAAGCAACCCAATCAGTGATTCTACAGATGGTGTTTTCATGAGGTGGCACTGGACAGCTTTCTGTCTTCCCCTAAAATAATCTTCAGCTGTAAAAACTCATCACTGTAGCACATCTACAGGTAGATACTAAAGTCGAACTATTGAAATAAGTTTGAATACTTTTCCAACTTCGTTCCCAATGTTCTTTCAAGATAAAGCTAAGCCGTCATTCCCACTTTAACCACAATTTTAGTAAACATATCACTTATCAAATATACTGTATAGCTTTATTAAGGACTACTGGAACTATGTTGTGAGAAAATTGATCCTAATGTTTTCTTGTGTGTGCCTGTGTAGATGTATATACTTTACCATACTAATTTAGCTTAAATTGATTTCAATTTCAGCAAAATGTGTTTTCAGTGAGATAAAGTGACAGCTCGCCTGTGTCTTCTCCCCCGTACCGACCTCTGCTGTATGATTAGCCACTGTGGGACTTCATCAGGGCCCGACTATTGATTCAGAAGCAGCTTAATGAAGGTGACATTTCAACCCGCCAGTGGAGCCCATGTCATACACTCCCCAGAGGGCAGGAAAAGGAGTGGAGAAGTAGGAAGTCATTGATGGGTCTGATTAGCTGACCAATTTGTCCTGTATCTTAATATACCATAGTTGTGTTTGTGTGATAGAAACAGTTTATGGTTAAATGCCCAAGAGAGTTAGCTAACTGCCTTCAATTGCTTTTAAATATAATGAAAACATGGCATCCATTAGAAATGATGCAGAAAACATTTGGGCTGAGATGCATCAGCAGTGGCACATATAATTTGAAACTGTCATCTTTTTGTGTCTTCATTAAAACCATCAGTGTAAATAGTTTGAAAAGCTTGACTTCCATGACTCACATTAATAATTATGAATTAATAGACTTGCAATGCTCCTATCTCAGCCATCAATGTAAGAATTAAAAATTAGAAGTTTCAGATTTATTTTCACCTTTTAAAATAAAACCCTTTTAACTTGCACTATTATCCACTTTAGCGTGATATTTCACACTGTGGAATTCAATATGAAGAAACAACATTAACTTTGTTTAAGCTTAAATAACACACACAGCCTTTTTTTTTTGGTGGCATCTCTCCTGTTCTTGGTCACGTGTCAAATGCTGTGTTTCAATAGTGGTTAAACATGTCCTGGTTCACTTCAACTCGGCACTTGCCCTCAGGAGAATCACTTCCGCCATCATGAGTGCTAATCCATATGTCTGAAAATCTGAAGTGAACTTTGACCCCGAGATCGACCTTAGAGGGCTGAGTGATCGAGTTAACAATGATGGTCAATCGAAAGGTGGATAGTCCCCACAGTGCATTGCATTTATGCATTGGGTGCAAGAGAATGCATCCATGGATAGGTGGCAGTAATGGACATAAAATGCCGCGATCACTCAGAAGAATATGCATGAATTGAGCAACTTTTCATCATCACGAAAAAAAATCACACATGGAAAAGAAAAAAAAATGCTATTTTGCAATATATCATAGCAATAATAGTGATTATAATCATGATACAGATCACAAACAGAGGTTTCTGAATCGAGGAAGGATGCAGATACAGACTTTCAGAGTGCTGACTTATTGCAATCATACGTAGAACACGCCTTCATCTCATTGGAATGGGTCTGAAGGTATTTCTGAATATTTGTAAGAAGCAGTATAGCGCTAATCCTACAACTGGTGGTCAATCCATGATAGTTTGGGCTGAAAGTGAAAAAAGGCAGGTGCGTTCCATTTCAATCCCCCGCTCCTCCCCGACCCAATTTCGCACTGCTCTCCAAATGGCCTCTGTGTGACGTATGCTGTTACGTAATACCAAGGAAACTGAAGGAGGGCTGAAGGAGTGTTGAACCACTAATGAAATGCAGAAAGAGTGTTTGCACATGGCACATGGAACATCTACCCTTATATAGTGTCAGGTGGTGTTAGCATATGCTGATAACCGATTATGATCAAGTGGGATTCATTATTCAGTTCACCATGGTAACAGCAGGAACATTTGGTACATCTGGAGTTGACTTCTCTTGAATTTTCTGTGAACAGAAAACAGAGAATGTTGCTGCATGAGACCCATTGTCACCATCACTGTTAGAAGGGGAACCGGCTTTCTCAAAATAATAATTATAACAATGACACCAGCATCAGTTTCAGAGTTGTATTGGCTTTGGTCTAGAGGGGTAGTTCCACTGTACACTGCACATCCTTGCTTGTCAAAGTGTTTACCAGCACTCAAATGCAGGTGGTAAACACAGAGCACAAAGCAATGTGCTGCTTTATCACACCTGTGTGAAGTGTGAAGTGTGTCTCTGCCTTAGAGAAAGACAAAATGCATTCTCTCAGATCATGTGTATTGCTCTAGAGCTGTCAATATGCAGAATAATACACTATTCTTTAAGGACGTTTTAATGGTCGAAACCACGCCTATTATCAATCTGCCAACTTGACAGCCATTTTATGCAGTTTTTATGCAGGGTTTTTAAACTGGCACTTGTCTCAGTGTGAAATGTGGTTGTAAAAAATGTGATGAGCCAAAACCAACCGTGAGGTGGTTTTATTTGATTTGCCTACTCATCTGTATCTATACATGAGCTCCACTTTTAAATAATTGATTCCAACTGACCACCCCTTAATTCATTCTTTTCACTTGGATTTTTAGTATTATACAGATGCGGCTGACATGCTGCAGAGCTCAGTAAGAGGACCTGACCTTCCAAATCCACCACCTCTAAAATGCTCAGTCCTGTGTGTGCTGAGGAGTTTTTGTGGAGGGCCGACTTTGCCCCTGAATTTTTTTGGTCAATGGTGGCAGGTTTGTGTGTCTGCGCTGTAATCTGCTGAGCCATCAAGAACACTAGACTGTTTTTCTTTCAGTACTGTGTTTATGGTAATTCTGTTTTAATTTGCCCCAGCAGCACAAATTGCTATAAACAGTAATGGGACCCAGATTGCTGAAGGTGCAACAAATGTAACAACCTTAACCTCTATAACAATCTTTCATATATAACTCCCTGCTTTGCCAAACAGATTAGTTCAATGGCACCATTCTAAAACTGCAAAAGGTTTTCTGCATATTGTTTGTTCCACGACCTGCTAAATGAACAGCCATGCTTTTAATTAGCAATTTAATCTGACCATAGAGATTAGTCTAAAAGTGGCAGTATTAAAAAGCAAGTTGGCACAGGCATCCTGATGGGCACTTGATATGACAAACTGGATGTCCCTTTATGAGCTCAGAGTGACAACGAAAATGCTATGCTCATAAACAATCATTTCAAAGATATGTTTGTCTGTGTGTCAATTAGTATGCCCAGTAATTACAAGCAGTAGTAGGAAATGGTGCATAATGAGTAGGAAAATAAAACCTGAAATACCTGATTTGTCATAGTGGATTTTAATACATGGCTTTTTAATGTAGAAACAAATTCCAAAAAGTCAGAGTATTTACTTAAATTAATGCAAATTATTCTGCTTCAAATCCCATTAACATTGGCATCCACTGCATCTGCTTGAACATTATTTATTTATTTTTAAAAAGTGGTTTTATTTAAAGCTACTGTACTTTTATTGAAAATCGATGCTTTACAACCTTGTTTCTAATCGTAACCAAGTTGTTTTGATGCCTATCCCTAACCTTTTGTAGGCTAAAAGTGGTCATGTAAAAATAGATTTAGGGCCTATTGTAATCCTGTCCTTCACCATCTCGTAGTCGACTTCCATTCACAGTTATTCAGAAGATATCAAACACATTTTTGTGCAGACATTTTCATACAATATCCTACGAACCTGTCGATGAGAATACGTTGACTTGACAGGCAGATAAACAGACGGAAAGACACTATTTTTCCCAAAAAAGCTTTCTCATTCTTGGTGACTCCTGGTAGTCAGCACCTCGGGGAGTGACTAACACACTGTGCAGAATGTTCTAAAAGATCCCCCTGAGATATACAGGGAACACATCGGCACAACTGGGCTTGGGGAGTAACAGCATACATGGAACAACATCACGTAAGTATGATAAAAAAAATGGAAACTATAATCTGATGAATTAGAGAGAAAAAAAGATTGAAACATTTATTAAAATGGAGATTATTATAAAGAATGATATACAACTGTAGCCTAGGGTTATGAGTTCAGCGTATGATTATAGACTCTGAACGAAGACAACAAACTCTTTATTGACTTCCAAATTGCAAATTCCAGTGTTGTCAGGTGAAACCATTCGGTCATGGTCTACAGGTCAATACCTAAATTTGTTTCATGAAAGTTGTTCCTTAAAAACACAGTGAACAAAGGACACTTGATTTTTGATGCTCAAATTTTAAGCAATTTCAGTCAAAAGCAACTGGTCCGATCCTTGACCAGTCCCAGCCTGGTCAGTTGCGTACATTAACAGATGAAGCCTCTTGGAAGAGACGCCTGCCTAGACAAATAACCAAGTCCAGTTGCTTTTGACTGAAATTGCTTTGGGGATAACGATGACCTGGAAAAATGAGAACATTCACAGGCCTCGGTAAGGTTAGATTGTTCTGTTGTCTTCAAGAATACACAAGTGTGTATTAAGTTTAAGAAAATGTTGTATTGAAGTTTATTGTTTCTTGGTTTGCATATATGGTATTCAGATAATCTGAAAGTAATGAAAAGGAATCAAGTTGTGTTACTTTAATATTGTGATACTTAATAACTACATTTTTCAACAGGTAATTACTGTAGTAATTGTGCCGGAATACATTTTTAAAGTACCCCTTGCATGCTCGTAAACCCTTGTAGCCTACATGTAGCCTACTGTTGATAAATAAGTGTTAAGGCTGGAAAAAACAGTGGATTGAAGGGAACACACAATCTGACTGAAAGATTTAGTGTAAAAAAAAAATGTTACTTATTCAAGAAACCAAAAACAGATCTTCCCCTGAGGCTTTGCAGAGGTTGTTTTTGTGAACATCAGGTGATGATTTAAAATTGTCTTTCAAAAGTCAGTAAGCACTACAAATGTTACAACTTTGTAAGGTTGATGATGAAAGTACTGGAAAACCATTTATGTTATTTGTTGCAAGGGAGAAAGTAATTTGATATTTTCTCCTCCGTGTGTGTGTGTGTGTATTATTTTGTTACAGATTATAGCTTATATAGTGTGTAAAATGTTGTATTGGAAATTAACAAAGACAAATTAAGAATGAGAGATGAAATAATAAAAAGGAACAGGATGAACCTTCACTTCAACTAAACATACTTTAAGGTCATTTTATATTCAGTTTTACTTTCATTCATTTAAATGAAGGCACTTGAACCTGTCAAAGAATGAAATCGCAAGGGAAAAAACCCAAAGAAACCAAATTCTACTATAATGTGATGTGAACGCAGCCACGTGTGGGTCAAAGGGAAAGCTTTTGTTTAATTTATGTGACCATGCATATAGTTGTAGTCCAGCCTGCTCCCTGTGAGAGCAACATGAAAATCTCTCCTAAAATTGTCAGGTTTAAAGGATGATTCATGGTGCTGAAACATTTCTGGCCTCTGGTCAATTATCTGTTTAGGACATTATTTCAAATCAAGTTCAGCTCATCACTCTTTCATCTCTGAAATCAAAATGACCTGCAAAACCAGCCTGGTCTCACCAAAAGGCGTGTGAATGACACGCTATTTATCTTAAGCCATCTCGCGTATGATTACAACGCATGTCCTGTTTTTTGCGTGTCATTTCACGCCATGTAGTCTCAATTGACTTGTATAGTGCAGAGATGGCGTTGTCATTTCACGCACAAATGTCATAGAGGGAAAACCCACGTGTTCGTATTTCTCCGCTACTTTCCGGAGAAATACGAAGTGGTGGAGCTTTCTGTCAGAGGGTTGTTTTTAAATCAATATTTCATGTGAAGGATGGCTGAAATAACGGGCGTGAAATGCCCTAACCCTAACCCTAACCCTAACCCTGACCCTAACCCTAACCCTAACCCTGGGGAACTACAGGCGTTAAATGACACGCGAAAAGCTTAATATGCGTAGACACGCACGCGAAAAGTCATGCAAGTCATGAAAAGTGGCGTGCTATTTATACGCCCTCCCATGAGACCACGTTGGCAAAACAACACAAATGTTGTACTCAGGCCACAAAAGATCAAGTTAGATCATAAATTTGTAGGGTGACTGATGGATTTCCGTGACAGAATTTTATAGAAATGTTGGCATTGGAATATGTTTAAATACTAGAGTTTTTATTCATAGTGAATATTATTCTGAGAATATAACATAAGTTAAAGGTCCCATATTCTGCTTATTTTCTGGTTGCACTTGCATTTTGGGTTTCTACTAGAACATGTTTTCTAATATCGTCTGTCAAAAATATGCCTCATTTTAGTGCCTGTCTCTCTAAGCCCAACTCCTGAAAAAGCCGAGCCTTCTCTGATTGGTCAGTGCTACCGGGTCTTCTGCATCTGCGATCTCAGCATTTCTGCAACTTCATTGCGCCCGGCACCGAAGTAGTACTTTCTACCAATATATATATGGTTGTTACATCACAACCATACGGAAGTCCTGGCGGCTCATTTAAAGGCACAGCGTTATAATAGTTTCACAGTATTTATAAAACACCTCAACCTGCATTTTATACTAATTAAAAGAAATGCTCCTTATAATATTATAAAAAACAGAATGCTCACTTTTGCAAGATAGAACGTTTAAATACAGTTGAGTGGGTATTTTTAGGCACATTGGAAGAGAAAAAATACTTGAACACAGTGTTCAGAGGTCAGAAAAGCAGACCTCTTAATGGGAAGATGAGAGTAACAACCATTCAGGGAACCTGAAACCTCGAATAAGATGCCCATTGACTCTTATTATGAAGCTGGCTTGTTAGTATCCCAGGGAGAAGACCAGATGGCATGTAAAGCAGGGCACCACATTAAAAAACTGGCTCCGTCAACTTTCCCTGAGTAAGACAGAGTATATAGTTTACATGATGTTGCTTACCAAGTGCACTTGGAGATAACTACATTTATAGACTGTGGACTCTTTAAAACCACATTGCATTAAGTATTTTGTACGCGGCCAGCTTCTTCAAATGAAATCAGAGCATGCAGAATTGATTTTCTTAATGGTATAAAATGGATGGGTGCCCCACTCACTCCAGTAAAAGTGATGTCTTCTTATCTAAAACACATTAAACCCTGACATTTTGGCCAAGTAGGCCTGTCAGCCTTACACACCAAAGCAGTGGTCGAGATATGAAGAGATTTTCCACTTAATCCAGGATAATCAGAATGTCAACATGTCTATTCCATACGTTTGTGTCCATAACCCTTGTGAGACATTTCCACATAATTCAGCTCAGTTTGTTATGTCTGGAAACACTTGAGTCATTCTATTTTGCATTTTGACGAGATTTTGATTAATCATTATAATGCTGTTCTAATTAAGTGTGAATTATCCAGTTTTACTGATAGGATGAGAAGTAACAGTAGTTTGTGTTGGATGTGGTAACATCAGTATTTGCAACACACTGATTAAACTGCTCTCTCAGCAGCAAAATATAATGGTAAAGTATGCCATGAAATGCCATATTATATTGTAAAAAGACTGGAAGGAGCAACTAGAGAGAGTATGGGTAAAACTGCCACTTGGGGCTTGGGAGACTGGGTTTCAAATCCCTGTTGGGGCCGATCTTCAGTACCTACAGACGATATTCCAGCGGAATAGGACAGGTCATAAGTAAATGAAGGTCTGAATGTAGCAGCTTCAGTGATACATTCCCACCTGCCCAATCATAAGTAATGTGTCATGAGGCAGCACACAAAGAATTGTCAGCTGCAGGCCATGCTTAAAGCTGTTGGTCTGTCCCCACTCTCTGCCAGCTTTAGCTCCACATAATGCAACCAGCTGGCTAACAGAGTTGGGTCCAGCCATGTCACATTATGCCAACAGGCCATGCCTCCTTTTGTCCAATGAAGACATGCCTCTTCATGTAATTCTCTGCTGTTAGCTAAGAGGCTTTCAGAAAAAAAATAAAAATCAACTAGCAAACGGTCTGAAATTTGGAGTTTTTGTATTGTAAGGGGGTTGAGGCTGGGAGGGAGAGGAAGTGAAAGACAGGGCTGAAGAGATCAGAAATGGAGCAGGGAGAAAAATGAAAGAAAGACGGCAAGACAAAATATGTAGACCCAAGATGGATACACCATAACAACGCAGCATAATAACAAATGAACTGAAGTCATTATGAGAATGTCACTTCTCTGAAGAGTATGCATTTACATAATATCTTCATGCTTCAGCAGGGTCTGCTGATGTACACTAATCGTGCTTTAATTCTTCTGTCTTTGAATACTTAAACGGGCACTTCAGTGAGAGCAAAAGCCTGATTTATTATGCACATCATATATTCTCCAATTTGCTGAGCCCAGGACCCTGCATGAGTAGACAGAGGGGACCAAGTCCATTGAAATGAGCTGGAGTTATTGCCATCCTGAGAGGACCCAGTGGATATTTAGGAGCCTGAATCAAAGCTCAAGTAGCATAGATATTCATTTCCTTTTTTAAACTCCAGTAACGACACAAGCTTCCTAATTTTGGCAGTTGGAATCCAATTTTGACGGGTCAATGATGGTAACAAAAACGTATTTTGAGCGTTTGTTTTTTTCACAATAACAGTGCCAGTCGGTTAAAGTTGAACATAAATAAAAAAAATATATATTTGCTAAGTAATCTGTACAGTATATAGACATGTGCATCTTTTTTTAAGGGTTAATCTTTCAGTCAGTAATTTCTTTAAAAATTATTGAAAACGTTGACACTGTTTCATTATGACACATTTCAGGACCATGTTGTAGAAAATTCAATGACTTGTACGGTTCTCATACGATACTTTAAATGTAACTACTGGCATCTTGTCGCTTGTACTATGTTCGTGCAATGGTACAATAAGACTTAAAACAGCATGATTACATGGTGGAATTTATTACATACAAGCGATCGAAGGCTGTTATATTTTCTGTCCTGTCCCGTATTTAAGACCCAGCTTTCATTTGAGAAAATAGGCTTGTACTAGTTTAGTGGCATTACATGGACGGAAACAGACAAATCATTAATCTCCATTTTGTGCATAATCATTAATTAGCAACTAAAATGTCATGACAATGACATACTGCCAGAGCCGTGTCATGCACACAGAATCAAGCGGTCCTATTTTACTTCTGTGATGGTGATATGGGTGTAAAAGGCAAATAGAAGGGATATTTGCCTGCTTATTTTACATGCATTTTATTTAGAAATGTTTAAGGGCCTAATGATTTGTGAATATTATGGTATTTGAATGTATGTTGCTTTATCTTTTATACAAACATTTGGGTCCCCATGTCATGTTTGGTGGCAGCATGTTGGAGGCGCCGATCCATTTCTCATCCCTTTGGTGTGGGAGTGTCAAGTGCTTGTGTGTTCAATCAACAAGTTGTTGCTGCCATCAACGACGCCTATTGCCACAATACCCACACACACCTTCAGCTGCAAATGAAGCCATGCCGGAGGGCAGAGGGATAACACCTGAACAATATACTTTCAATCACTGCTTGAGTCAAGCCAGAAGGACTTTGGAGAGAGCTTTTGGAAGCTTGAAAGGAAGATGGAGGTGCCAAATGAAATGATGACGCTGTCATGTCGCCTTAATCAGTGACATCTCGGCCAGCTGAGGACTATGATGCAAGACCAGACCCTCTTGACCGTCTTGTTTGTGGTGAGAGAGGAGCAAATATTATGAATTCATTGTGTGCTCATTTTTCAACTCTGTAGGTAAAGACATCACTTTGTGTTTAGTGAAACCACCTACAATAAATGTGTTATTATGTTGGCACTTGCCTTGCGGCCCACCCTTATAATACGTCAGAAACAAAAAAAAACACGTAAACATAAAAATATATATATATAATATACTATGTACTATATATATATATATATATATATACTACGAGTGAAATGCTTGTACTGTCGAGGCCTGCTGTGCCTATGGGCATTAATGACATTACAGATATAATGAAAGGATATAAAGTTTAACACTGTCTTGTTGAGTTCACCACGACTATGGGTCTAATGGCACTCAATCACCTTGTTGAAAGGGGGGAAGAGAGAAAAGGTATAGAGAATTGGGGGAAGTGCTGAAAGTACCAGCCTGAATACATCATTTATCAGAATTATAGGGGGAGACTTACCTTGCACACTCTTTCAGTCAAACACATACACACACAGTGATCCATGTGGGGAGCCAGTTAGCTGCTCGGCCAGCCGATCAGTTAAATGCTAACACAGAGAGAGAGAGAGAGAGAGAGAGAGAGAGAGAGAGAGAGAGAGAGAGAGAGAGAGAGGGCAACATGTCTGAGAGACAGAGAGGGCGTGATGTACTGATAGCAGAGAGAGAGAGGCTGTCGCACTAACTCCGAGTGGAAGTGGAAACTTTTTAGCTCGTAAGAAGTTGTCAGCAGAAACCGATGTGTGTGTGTGTGTGAGAGAGAGAGAGAGAGAGAGATGGAAACAGATAAATAGATGAATGGCATAAAAGTTAAAGTTGGGGGGGGGGGGGGGGTTGTTGAAGTAATATTTGAAATTTGAACAGGCTCACCTTTCTAGTGAAATATCACAACATCAACAACAAATCTGTTTTTACCCAGGTGTACTGAATGATTAATCAAACTTGATCATAATTGTTTATTAGCAGAGGTAAGGCCCCTTTAACACTATATGAGGATAGGTGTTGTGCTGTGTGCAAATCCTCATGCCCGAGAACTGGAGAACAATAATAATTTCAGCAGCAGTGAAACTGACTTACAGTCCAAGAAACTTAAAGTGAATAGGATTTCCCAGGGGTGCCCACGAGCCCACCTGGAAGAGCGTGTGACCCATATACAGAGGTTAAGTCCTCACTGCAAAAGCCCATATTCGACTCCGACCAGCATCGCTTTGCTGCGTGTCACCCTCTTTCTCGCCCATGTCCTATCAACCTTCAGCTGTCCTGTCAAATAAGTTCAGTGACAGCATTGGCATACAGGGAAATACAAAACCCAGCTAAAATATATAATAATCTAATATATACAGTGCCAGTCAAAAGTTTGGAAATGCTTTCTCATTCACTTGAATGGGAAACTGTGTCCAAACCTTTGACTGGTAATGTAAGTATAATAATACAATATTTAATAGTATAAACTGAAATATACCAAATTCATGTTTTTTTATGTTCCTCAAAATTAAAATGGATGTGTCCTTGAGTTGGACTAACAATTTGTAGACTGTAAAGATGCATTTTTCTTATCTTGTGAAGTGGGCTTGCGACTGTTTGTAAAATGTTTTCTTACTTAAGACGAGAGCAAAGATAAGGAAACATTGCTGAATCCCGGATATCAATGGCTACTCACAAAATAAAAACAAATCTTGGATACGAATCAAAATAAGAGGACATTTGTTCATGTAACGCTTCCTGTATTGTTTCATTTATAAGTGCAGTGGAGATGTTTTTTTAACTCAACTGGCTTAAGTGTGGATGGAAATATGGATTCTACAGGCCCAAAATCTCCGCTCCTGAGCAAGTGATAAATGAGTCCCTGATATTGATCCACAGTGCTATCAACCTCAGCAGATACATCAAGGACATTTTGTGATATTGAGCAGTAAAAACTCTATTTATTCCCCCTTTGAATGGACTACTGTGGCATGAAATCATCTTATTGCTTCCATTTCGCTGTCTGCTGTGGCCCTCTGTGTTTGCAGTGTAACTGAGTGCATATCAAAATGCCACGATTGCTTGTCGTGATTCATTACAGATAGAGAAACATTGTAATGTGAGGGTATTTGTTGCTATTGGGATTATCGTTTATTCTCCATTGTAGCGGTAACTTTCTGATGTCAGGCCAATAAAGAAGGGAAATATACCGACAATGATTTTACTAATGACAACAAGGCTGTTCTGATACAGTATGTTGGAGAAGATTTAGAAAAATAACTTCAGATCACTAACTTTGGATCAGAGTAGAACTGCTGTTCCTTCTGATGGGAAGCAGTCGAGGACACGTCAGCATTAAAGATGTTCCACTCACATCTGCACTGCAAGAAATTGGAAGAATTATAGTGTGTAGTTCAGAGTGGGTACTCTCCCAGCACAAGAGGAACCTTGAGTAACATGACCGCCATTTTAAAAACCTGCAGCAGACAACGCAAAACATAAACAACAGCTCTAAATAAAAAAATAAAAAAATAAAAAAATGGGAGAGAAGCGGGACAAGTAAGCCGACAATTAAGTTCAGGCTGAGCATATATGGGAAATACGATGTGATTTTGACTCGACAAAAAAGGGGAAATAAGAATTGCCTTGTTAATAGAAATACTGGCCAGTTCATATCAATTCTGTTTTATCAGCAAAGTTTAAACTCAGTGATAAAATCTGCTTTTTTGATAAAAACACATTACCGCTTTAGGCATTTAGGGGAACCATCTCAATTAAGCCTTGTTCACAGTGCTATGCAGCAACCTGCCCTCTCGACCGTCTACCTTCAAGAGTGTTTACCAAAAAAAGCAAAGCGCTATTAAAACTTGCCACTGGGAGGTTACCAAGCAAAGTTCGGCACACTCTGGGCAGCAGAGCAAAATATGCTCAAGAATACGTTCATAAGTTCAAAACTGTTTGCCTCTTGCTGCCTCCCACTCATTGAAATGACTGGAGGAGGCGAGTTACCATGCAGAGGTGTGGAAGCAGCTTAAGGTCCATGGCCCATTTACATCCCAAACTCAAGTGCTCATTGCTTTAGAATACACATAGAGCAGTTATATAAAGTGTGCTCATTGCTTAAACATATTATGCAGCACATCTGCAACGGCTTTGTGCTTATTAGGGTCCTGAACCACTTCATATTTACATTGCAGGCGATCAGTTGACACTATTCTTCTGAATGACTTACGGGAAACAAAGTATAAGCTTCAAATCCAAGATCCTACTTGGATCCCACTTGTCACATTTTTGACCCAGGCTCTATGACATAGTGTGCCCTTAGACTGTGCAGGGGATAAGCAGACCTGTGCAGATACCTGTTGCCGGTGATCAAAAGTCACCATACGAAAAAGAGCTCATCATTAGTAAGGTAAAGACTAGCTTTATCTACAGTACCATCTGTAATTTGATCTCTTATGTTCTAATGTTTTATCACACTAAATATCCTTTAGTTTCCCTACTTACATCAATATGTTCTTTCTCTTCTATTCTTGTCTACGTCATACTTTTACGCTGCTGTAACATAGTTTCCCACCACTTTTTCTTCTAACTAATCTTATCTTCAGGGGATGGGAGGGACTTCATACTGTACATTGTATACAGTGGTTATCTGGAAATTAAATGGAAGGTTTGCCTCAAAGAAGTGCACACTGATACAGTATATGTATCTCAGCATCGCTAGAAATTTAACAGCTAAACTGACCATTTTTAACCATTTCTAGATGATTCAAGTATGAGTTGTTAAGCTGCTATCTTTTGCATTAAAGGCCTACACCCCCCCACTTAATATAATTAAATAAGTGGGTGAGTTTTTTTTTTTTTTTAAACCTTTCCCAAACAGTTGTCACAGGAAAATTGGCTATAGAGACCAAAACTGTTTTTGTCCCAGGCTGTAAATATGTTTCTTAACTCAAGTTTTTTGAAGATGATGCTGCTTGGTTTGAACTTAAATTTAGCACACAACACAGACATACACTTCTAGGACTAGCCAACTCCAATCTTCAATATCATAATTATATTGATTCTTAGCTCCATGTATTCTATCGTCCGCTGCAAAGTTGCTGAAATGTTGCCACATAGATACAGCCTCGGCCTCAGTATCATGTTTTTACAACATTCTTGTTTTAAGGCAAACAGTGTACAAACCAACTCACTGAGCTAATGTTAGCTTAATTACATGGCTAGCTGACAAAGTTAGCCAGTGGCAGTTGTCTTTTCAGTTGGAACAATCAACTGTGAAAAATGAGAAACCTGCTTTACTCTGCCTATAATAATGAACCCATTGTTTTGACTATTGGTAAATATTTAGTTCTAAATCAGCTACAGTTATCATCCTAAATGGCATGTGTGCCATCTGAGAAGAGTTAGCTTGACAGGCATAGCAACAATAACTGAAGGGGACAGGGCTTAGCAAACCCAAACAAATTTGAGAGAATGACTATCATTGAAATAGAAAAATTGGGTTTACTCTTATTATAACGGTTACCAATTTGACCTGGATTTCATTCTACCTACATTTCTACATTTTTATGAATGTGCAACAGCTGGTTTTAGCAGCATACTGTAATTTTGTGAGTAAGTTCAGATAACAGTTGAGGTATTTTCATCTCCCAGTGACCCACCTTTGTGCCTGACAAAGTGTTTGACAACCACAGCTGATTTAGTTTGATAGTGCTCAGCAGTCAAGAGAATTACCGTGTGCCTAGTGTGATGTTGGCAGCTTCTTAAGCTTGTGTTCAGACAGTGAAGCAAAGCGAGGCACAGAAATTGTGTTTGGTATTCTGTATGTGTGTGTGTTTGGCATTGTGTATGTGTGTGTCTGTCAATGTGCTTTGTGTTAGTTTTGCTCTGCTGAGCACCGCTCTAGTTTAACACTACTCTTCTTCTTTGTCTCAGTCGTTGAGACTCTCTCCGTTTGTTCTCCCATGGCTTCTCGCTGTTGTGCTCTTTGTTGTTTTTCTCTGACATGTATCCCTTCCCATGCTCTTTATTTTTCTTTTTTCATTGTGAATGAAATGCTGCAGGTCAGTGCACAGTGTACAAACCAGGCCACTGCAGTATCAGCCGATATTAAGGTGTACAGAGTCTTTCATAGGCCATGCACTTGTCACGACCCTGATCTGTGAATACTGTTAAATTATTTATCCACTATTATATTTCAGCCCAATAACTGCTTTTTCAACAAAATTGTCTGATTTTATGGAGGATATAAAGCTGCCAAAATTTGCCTTATGAAAGATCACTAGAACTGCTTTGTTATGATGCGTATGAGCATGAGGTTGGCTAACACTGCTCAATCCGTAATTCTTTCGGGTGAACATTACAGTGTGGTGAATAGTATTAATGAATATGCTGACAAACATGTGAGCAAACATTGCAGTCACTGGGGTGAAGCTAATGCCCCAACTACCGCTTTAAAACTGAAAAAAAGAAAGAAAGTAGAGTAGAATCAGCCCTGTTTGGGTAAAGCACATAAATGTTTAGATGGCTAAGAAATACCACAAAGTAGTCTAACTGCCATAAAATCCTAGTTCTCCTCCAATTTTCTCAAACTAAACAGTGACAAAACCGAGGTTCTTCTCATTGGTTACAAATCAACACTATCCGGTTTTGGATAATGTTGATTTGTAACCAAACAGTTTCTGAATAGCCATCGACAACTCCACTGTCTCCCCCTCCCCACGGGTCGAGAGTCTGGATGTTATCCTCGACAGTACTCTCTCAACCCCCATACCACTTCTATTCTTGTTCATAGCCTCGTCACTTCTTGCCTCGATTACTGCAATTCTCTTCTCTCCGGTGTCACTCACAAATCCCTCCATAAACCAGTTAGTCCAGAAGTCAGCTGCCCGCATCACTACAAGGACCCCATCCATCCACCACATCAACCCCGTCCAACCAGCTCCACTGGCTCCTAATCAAGTTCCACATTGAATTCAAAATCCTCCTCTTAACATTTAAGTCCATCCACAGTCTCGCCTCCCCCAAAAAAGTGTTGTCTCATTCTTATATTAAACACCTTGTGACCCCTCACATCCAAGCACTGATGTCAATTAAGTACCATAGAGTGGAGAGAGTTCAGGGCTTAGGTTTTCATCTGTTCATTTGGAATAGGCCAGTGACTTCCTGGAGTCTCCAATGGTTGCCTGATAACAGGAAAAAAAACATTTAAATTCCTCTTGATTTCTGCTCCCTTTAACTGTTTGATGTTATTCTATTGTATGCAATAGTCATTTTTAGCATATACATAAATACATACATAACTATACATACATACAGTGGAGATCAAAATTAGAGAGCAAAGTATTAATACTTTTTATTCTAAAACACTGTTATTGTTCAGAATTTGATAGAATATCCACTGTAGCTGTATCACTGCTGTACTAGCATGTTATTTTTAAATAACCAAGACACTTCAAAAAACTTTATTTCGTTAACATTTACTAGTTGAACGTATATTGCTTTCTTCTCAGCATTTGGCTTGGATGAAGCACTACCAGTATGTGGTTTTGAAAGAGCCAGAAGCTGCTGCTCTGGTGTCACTGTGTCCATTTCCTGTTCATCATCATCACAGCCATCAATGTCTTTCAGGGTTTTCGCTGTCTTGGCCTTTCCTCTGACCTGTAGATGTGACTCAGCAGAGTGGAAGGGAAAAGGCAACAGTGACAGCAGAGTCGACGTCCCTGAAGTGAGAAAAAAACTTCTTGTGGATTGTAATGTTGTCGGTTTGACCTTTTCAGAAGCTTTACCCATGTGCTTTGATGTAATCGCTGACATCTGGATCCCTGGGTGTACATACTGCTTCTGCTCAGCGGACTGATGGCTGTTTGATTGGAGCGCTTGGTCCTGCTGAGAGGTTGAAGAGCATGCCTTAGAATATCCTGGAGCTGTATTGCTGGGGGCTACAGTATACTCTGTGGATGGTAGATGCTAACAAGCATTATGTCAGTGTCACTCTATAGGTTTCCTATGAACTCTGATCCTCACAGGTAGAGCATCCAACAGGAATATTGATAAAAAAATATATATATATATATTGTATCCCATTTGGAGGATTTGCTACTTTTGGGAAAGTATATTGTTTTGTATTTTAGCTTAGTTGCAACATACTGTATATGGTTATGCTTGGATTTCATATGACAAAGTGCATTAAATGATTATGCAAAGAAACAAAGTGGTTCCTTCCTGTGGTTAAAACTCTACTTACCATGTGCAGGGTGACTTTATTTTCATTTAAAGCCACAGTAAATAACAAATGAGCTGATGAGATGGTATAATAAGCACAAGCTTTTGCACTATTCAAAAGCACGGCACATGGTTTTCTGATGGACTGTGTCACGTGAACAGCTTGAGAGCTTATGTACGGATACACAGCAAGCAGTACTCTATTTACATAGCTGCCCTGATGGCCTTTTTTCATGTCAAGAAATGGTTACATCTGAATTCAGGCGAAATGTATTTACACTTTGTGCAGAAACAGGTCATGATCAATCATTGTTGACGCAAGCAATAGAAGATAAGCTCCCTGCTAGCTATGCATACTTAGCATGTTGGATATTCTATATAAAAACATTTGTCATTGTCTATTTCTGTCCAACAGCTGAGTGTGACTCAGTTTGAACAGCATCAGTGGGCTATTGCACAAAGGTAGCATTTAGAAATCGGGGATGAATGAAAAAGCCAGCCTTGAACTAGTCTAGTCTGATCATCCTAGCTTAATTGGTTGCACGTGTACCGAACAAGGAAGAGAAGGTGCAGGTGTGAAAACACAACAATGCTTAGCAACCAGCTGATAAACAAGTTAATTCATTATGATCTGGAACCTGTGCTTCATTACATTTCAAGATGTAGTTTGGGTGAGAAGTTCAGCCATCCGTGAGGAACTCGGAGTAGAGCTGCTGCTCCTTTGCGTTGAAAGGAGCCAGTTGAGGTGGTTCGGGCATCGAGTAAGGATGCCCCCTGGGCGCCTCCCTAGGGAGGTGTTCCAGGCACGTCCAGCTGGGAGGAGGCCTCGGGGAAGACCCAGGACTAGGTGGAGAGGTTATATCTCCACACTGGCCTGGGAACGCCTCGGGATCCCCCAGTTAGAGCTGGTTAATGTGGCCCGGGAAAGGGAAGTTTGGGGTCCCCTGCTAAAGCTGCTGCCCCTGCGACCCCACCCCTAATAAGCGGTTGAAGATGAGATGAGATGTAGTTTGATGTTTTAATCACTTTCTTGCTGAGAGTTAGAACATAAGATTGTCACCCATATATGTATGGTAAATATGCAGCTGGAGCCAGCAGCCAGTTGGCTAGCTTTGTATAAAACTGGAAGTAGGGGACCACAGCTAATTATCCATACAAAAAAAAGAATAAGTGCAAAAACAGATATTTGTGTTATAGGGGTTTAAAGTATGTCTAAGGCTATTGCTTGGTCAGGTCTGGATGGTAAGCCAAGATTTGCTCGTGAGACTTTCTATCCGACAACCTATGCTACCCTTAACCATTTGGGGTCAATGCCTAACCTCAACAATCAAGAAATATTGGGTCACCATCTAGGCACCATTTTTTTACTGTTTGCATGGCAACTGTCTGCACCCAGCCAAAGAAATACTCACAATACAGTACATCCCATAAAACTGCAACTTGTTTTTACACTGGTTTGGTTTTTGTATGGATTAAATTGGATAAATGTGTTAATTTGGTTAAGAGATGCTGGTTGGCATATTGGGATTCTATCTTACGACAGAGCTCGGCTAGCTTTCACCTAGGGCTGCACAATCTGAGGAAAATATCTAACTGAGATTAGTTCTGACCAATATTGCAATTGCGATATGACTCACGGTATTGGAGATAATTATGATTTTTTTCACCATTATTCTCACCAAACAAAGACATCTCTGCAGCACCACAGTAATTCAGAATGGTATTTTGATGGATGTTTTGCCTCTTAGAAACATTATAGAATATACTTCTTTTCTAACTCTTGGCAAGAAAGAAAATCATATTTGCCAAAATTTTTTATGAGGAAATCATTTGAGACTCCCATGAAAATCTAAATGCAGCTTCAGAGGTTTTCCAACTTTGAAATAAAATGACCTATTGTAAAAGTTTTGAATCTCTGTACATGCTTTAAGGTTTAAGATCCTATGTGTTAGCTCAAAATATTTAAGCTCTTTGATAGATTTAAACTCCGCTCTCGCTCAGGCATTATGAATGAAGCAGAGTTCATGTCAGGTATCACCTGGAACTTATATCTGTACTTCCTCTCAGCTCACTGACTGTATATCCATTTGCATACTTTGAGATGGATTTTGAAATCATCTCTGCTGGCTGAGCTCTCTCCCTCATTGCTTTAAATCCACATTCATCTCAAGCTAAATTAACTGCGCTGGATTCACCCTGTCCATTTAGATTGTTTAGTCATAATGACAGTGTATTAACAGATGCTCTGGCAGAGGAGAGGAAGGGAGGGGGGAAGATAGTTTCCAAAAAGCCCTGTTTTATTAATGTTAACACGGTGACTGGGCAGAATGATCAGTCTCCTTCAAGCATACATAATTACTATAGCACCCAGAGAAACCGAAATAGAGAGGGAGAGGGAGAAACGTCCAGACAGGTGCAGTGAGGTGAACAGCACTGGGGAAATGAGGCTCCATTAAGTTTGTCATCAGCAATACGCCACCTGAGGTCACTGCAGAAGATGACACTCCCTTTTTCGTCCTCCTCCCCCCCTCTCTGGCCTAATTGTTTGCATCTTTCCATCTCATATTCTAATCCTATCTCTCACCCTCCAATCATTTCTGTATTTAAAAGCCTCTCTATCCATAAGGCAGATTAAAGTGGAATGGAGCGTGTATTCAACCATCTTTCATCCCCAATTCTTCCCCTGCCCATCTCTATATTTAATATGCATGGCTCTCACCATTAAGGTGAATGGAGCGATGTACTCTGGTGTACTTCAATCCATCTCTGTGCCCATTACGCCTACACAATAAGGAATAATCTAAATCAAAGCCTCACTTTGGAAGACGGGGCCCAAAACTCACTTCATCGTATAATGAAGTATGAAGCGGCGTAGATGATGGTGGGAGTAAAACGCCGGGCTATACATTTTAATAAAGTGGTATTATCTGATTCTCTAAGGTTTGAGGTGATTCAAATAAAAGCGCAGCAGTTGACAAATTCCATATTATCCAATAATGTAAAAGGACAATTTATTTCCATGTTAAGATGTACATTATGTAGTATATGGAAAGTAGAAGTGAGATGAAATTGATAAAGGCAGTAACATAAATTGATACGACACCAGTATAATGAAATGCACATGGGGTATTGAATTCATTTATAAAGGTGTGGAAGTTCAAACATATATTAATATTAATTACTGTGTATGGGTCCCCATACAAGTGATTCTTAAAACAAATCGTACTGCCCTAAGAACTACTCAACTACTACATTGGGTGACAGCATTGACAACCAGAAATTAGGACCCTGATATTTACTGGTGACAGTTTTTAAATTCAATTCCCTTTATCTCGTAAACCTACATATCTGAACTTGGGGGATACTGAACTTCAAATGTTATTATCCTAGGTACAATATATAACTTCATCATATTTTACATCATATATATATTATACAATATTTGCGCTGCTTTTATCTCTGTGCATTCAACCATCTCGTAAAGGAATTGTCTGGCTTTTTAGCTGCCAAACGCTCCACTGTGCTCACTAGCTAGATGTTAACTTTGTTCGGTGGCCTAATATTACAACTTAATGACCGAGAACAATGCTCCTGTGCCTCACCAAAGTAAAGTCTTTGCATACGTCTCTGCACTCAGTAATAACTGTAGGTTAGCAGGACTCCACTAGTGTCATACACTCCCATACAATCACTCGAGTGTATTAAAACTAAAGAGGATAGACAGACGATACATTATTATGTTTTTTTCCTATTTAAAACATACTCTATTTAGATATGGTTTATCTATCACATAATAAAATAAAAAATACGATACCACATTTACCTTTTTAGGATAAAAAATCTGTAGTTCATTCATGAAAGCTTTCGAAGTGATATATTCCAAGCAAAATGAAATCACAATAAGACATTCAAGCCTAGCATGCACATATGTTTAAACACTGAATAGGGACATAAAGATGAGGATTTTGTAAATTTGTATGCACGGCAGAAAACAGTGTGACCCTCCTAATACCCAAAGGTAAAGCCTAACATCACTGTGGCTTTTCTTTTCTCTGTGGTTTTGCTCTTTGTTGTTATCGATTGATGCTGATGAGATGCTAATATTTGTGTAAATTCAAATATAGGCAGTGAGCGATTTTTGTCCATGTTGAAGCATTATTCCAATTAATCCATGGCTGCAGGCTACCACTCATGACCTATACATGTTTCCACTAAGATAACTCAATTCATGCCTAAAAAGGGTCAGAACATGGGAGAAAGGAGGATGATGGGCAACAGAAAATGATGGGGGTGGGGGGGGGGGGCAGCAAGAGGAGAGTTAGATTTAAATGGTGAGGAAGAACAGGCAGGAAAGGAGAGAACTGGCAAAGGAGGCAGGAAGATGAATAGAATGACATGTTGGTCCAGAGAGAGAGACAGAAACAGAGCAGGAGATAATAAATGATTGTAAATTACCCTTTATTACTGTGCAGGGTGCAGCACTCAGCATTCTGTAAACTGATGAGCCATGGAAGGTCTGTGTGAGAGAGAGAGAGAGAGAGAGAGAGAGAGAGAGAGAGAGAGAGAGAGGGAGAGGGAGAGGGAGAGGGAGAGGGAGAAGGAGAGAGAGAGAGAGAGAGAGAGAGAGAGAGAGAGAAGGCAGTATTCACATTTATCCTTCAGCCCCTGGATTCCTGTGCTGCCTGCTACAATTACTTTTCTGTTTTGTTTCATAGGATGTGTGTGTGTGTGTGTGTGTGCGTGCGTGCGTGCGTGCGTGCGTGCGTACGTGTGTGTGTGTGCGTGTGAAGAGAGAGCACCCTCTCCTCCTAAGCTTGCTCCTGTATTCAAATGTTTTATATTTCTAAAGCAATGTCATGTATATCATACCTGTCATAAGTCAAGTCACTCGTTGCTTAAAGTAAAAGTTTTTTGGTGTGTGTTTTTCTACTCTGTCTGGCATTTTAATTAAGTTGTCTTTTAGAGCACACAGGGGAGTCTGTGGTGCCACTGCATTATAATCCCCCCACCCCCTTTTTTTGTTCTGTAAACGTTCAGAAAGGGAACTTTGGAGGCTGTAACATCATGTCTTCAGTGTCATTTAACCCTTAGAGACCTACCATAGAAACGTTTTAGTTACTATAGGGGTAGATAAATGGTAAAATACAGTGTAAATGCCACATAAAAGTTGTATACATCATGTCAGAGCTGGTGACCTGGAGATAAATATGAGATGCAGCAGTGTGTCAACTTTTTCTAGTCATAAATCTGGAAAAACATTGTGTTTTGTTTATGTGCCTATGAAAACGTTTAAAGAGAGAGTGTATAAGGGCTTAGAACATTATGATGGGAGTATATCATGGCCATTCTCATGTTCTATTTTGTGTCACAAGTTGTTACAGCAATTTCTGGATTGCCATTTTTTAACACCATATTAAAAGACCCACACCTTGAGGATAGGAACATGCTGTGATTTGGTATTAAAAACGTTTGACATTTAGAGATTTCTGCAAGTTCAGTGTGGAGTTTGCATGTTCTCCCCGTGTCTGCGTGGGTTCTCTCCGGGTTCCTCCCACAATCCAAAAAGGCATGCACGTGTTAGGTTAATTGTTGTCTGTCTCTGTTTGTCTCTATGTGCCCTGCAATGGACTGGTGTCCTGTCCAGGGTGTACCCCGCCTCACGCCCAATGTCAGCTGGGATCGGCTCCAGCCCCCCGCGACCCTGACAGGGACAAGCGGTTGAAGATTAATTAATGACACATTTGAACTATTATTCTTTTTCTTAAAATTTCTCGATTTTTTTTTCAAGAATGGAGAAAACTGTTACTCTAATCCCCTGGGGATCAATAAAGTATTTCATGTTCGGATTATTCATGGGGTCATCCAGGTCAGTGAGAGACTCGGGTCAGTGTCTGACTGCTGAGGTTAAGGAGGATCCATTCATCTAACCAACGTATTCTTATGGACAGGTTCTTAGGACGTCGTATGAAAAGTAATGCACAGCAATTCGTAAAACCCTGCAACAACAAAACGCTGAGGCCCCAAAAATGGCTCTGACTGACTGCAAGGGGTTAGGTATGAAAATCACTTGGTTAGGATCTTAAAAAAGGCCGTGGTTTGGTTTAGTACATCCATGAACATGAACAGCCACCACCCGGGAACTGAAACCTGCTTCCCTGGGTGAAGGTCTGGTGTTTTAGGAACCAACCATCACCCAAACTGACAGGCTTTCAATATGTGGAAGACATACAAAGTTATTTCGCATTACTTTTTGTTGTTATGCGACCCTCCTGATTGACCAGGTCTCTTAATTCCAGCCAACTTGATAACATTTTCTGATAAAGCACAAATAAATCAAACTCAGATGTATGAATACAAATTAATTTGTCTTGCTTATTTATTTTTACTTTTTACTTCAAAGTAAGATCATTGGCTGAATCTTTAAAAACCTACTTCAATAATGTATAAGTGCACACAACACTTTTAGGGATAAAACATGGTTCATACTGCACATTGAAGTGCAGGCAGGTTTTCTACTAGCTTAACCCCACATCACTTTATCGATGGATGTGATTGTAATGCGGCAGTGTTGCTGGCTGATGTCAAATCTGCTTAACACTGCGAACCACCAAAGGCCTCTCTTTAAGTCTAGCAAAAAAGAATCTGATCCATCACTTTTTAAGCTGCCTTCATTCTCCTTCAAGAGGGGTGCACGCACACACACACACACACACACACACACACACACACACACACACACACACACACACACACACACACACACACACACACACACACACACACACACACACACACACACACACACACACACACACACACACACACACACACACACACACACACACACACACACACACACACACACACACACACACACACACACACACACACACACACACACACACACAGTCCTTGGTTAAGTGGACAGACATCACCTCCGCATGTCCTCTGGCTAACAAGCATAACAGATAGCTGTGGACAGAGAGGGCGTGTGTGTGTGTGTGTGTGTGTGTGTGTGTGTGTGTGTGTGTGTGTGTGTGTGTGTGTGTGTGTGTGTGTGTGTGTGTGTGTGTGTGTGTGTGTGTGTGTGTGTGTGTGTGTGTGTGTGTGTGTGTGTGTGTGTGTGTGTCAGCTTAGCCCCCCATAGTGTCACTGATCGAGAGTAGTTGACAGTGAACAGAGACTGGCTTTGTGGACACTGTGACAGGAACCCAGGATGATTTTACCGGATTATCTTACTTCTCTGACAGTTGGAAACTTTACAAAGTTTTGAATACATTTCTGAACAAGCCTGTCTAGAAACCCAGAAGCACAGTGGTATAGCCAAGGATTTGACTGGAGAATGTTTTTGTTTCATTTACAAAAAAAATAAGGAAGCAAGTGAATGGATTACTGAGGAAGTGATGGAAATATAGATAGGTTATTGAGGCTAAACTCAGGATGAATGTAGTGAATGGCAGTAGAAGAGTGTCAGTGTACTGAGCTGTGGGGCTTCAGATATACATTCATTCATTTTCAACCGCTTGTCCTTGTCGGTGTCGTGCAGGGGGGGGGGATGATCCCAGCTGACATCGGGCGTGAGGCGGGGTACACCCTAGACAGGACGCCAGTCTATCACAGGGCACATAGAGATGAACAGAGACAGACAACCATTCAGATCACTATGAATGAACCTGGAGAAAACCCACACAGGCACGGGGAGAACATGCAAACTCCACACCCAGCCGGGATTCAAACCAGGAACCCTCTCGCTGTGAGGTGACAGTGCTGACCACCACACCACTCTGTCAGATATGATGATCGATATCGTGTGACAATAGAAAAATACTCCTATGCTCTATCGTTTATTACCGTGTGTCACAAATCACACTTTTCGTCATGTGGACTACACTTTACGTTCTTCTGCATGGCACTGATGCAGACTGCTTCAGGAAGTTTTCATGAAAGCAACACAGACAATCATGGAGAAGAGAGAACATGACACAGAGGTAATTATGAGAAGAACTCCTTCACAAGTGGTGTAGTGGTTAGCACAGTGTCCTCACAGCAAGAAGGTTCCAGGTTAGCATCCTGGCTGGGTTCCTTCTGTGTGGAGTTTGCATGTTCTCCCTGTGTCTGCGTGGGTTTTCTCCGGGTTCCTCCCACAATCCAAAAAGACGTGCACGTGTTAGGTTAATTGATGACTCTAAAATTGCCCGTAGGTGTGAATGGTTGTGAGTCTCTATGTGCCCAGCGATAGACTGGCGTCCTGTCCAGGGTGTACCCCACGCCCAATGTCAGCTGGGATTGGCTTTAGCCCGGACAGGTGGTTGAAGATGAATGAAATAAGTAGAAGCTTTATATTCAAGTTCAAAAATATTATCAGCAAAATGTGCTTACAGTGACAATTGTAAAGTTGGGTTCAATTTCAGAGTGTTATATATATTAAATTATTTGAAAACTATAACTGAAACATTTAACACAGCATCATAATATTATGGTTGGTGGGGTGGGAGCTAATAGGACTACTATACATACAGTACTGTTGGGTAGTTAATCAATTACTATCATGTTCTCTAAACGTATCATGTTTTTTGTTTAAAAGGTAACTCCAGGTTTCAGATAAATGTAATTGACTATAAAGTACTAAATCTATAATTCTACAAGTATTAAATAAAAAGAAAAACAACACTCCACACGACACACTGCCACAAAATTAAACTTGAGTAAGTGTACTTAGTTACTTTTCATCACTAGTCTGTGGCTTGCTGTGTTGTATAGTAAAAAACTATACAGCTACAAATGTCCTTTTTCCAGTGGGAAAATACCACACACATCACCTGCTTAGAAATAGTGTGTGTTATGTGGAATTGGGACACAGCTCATGTGTCTGCAGACTGCCTTAAGCTCCATTCAAACCAGGTTTTACAAGGTTACAAGGTACCTTTAGTTCCCATTTTACAACACAGCTCAATAGCTCGATGTGGTTTCATAGCATGTAAGCAGCATTTGGGAATGTGTTTGAGTCAAAATAATGTTGGGAAATGCCTGTCACTGCATTATTGTAAACGTGTCAAACCTTCACTTTCACACTTTATAAAGTGAAAGTGAAAAGTCTGGAACAAACAACCAACAATTTTCAGAGATCAACTGATATCACTGATCAATTGATAAAAGTCAACAATGTAAAGGTGCAGCAGATGCAGCTACCTTTACATCGGGTACAGCATGGGTAGATAATGGAATTTATGTCACAGTGCCCTCGTTCACCCATGCAGTTTGGGGATGGATATTCATCTTGTATGTCTTCTGGCAGACACCATTCCCAAACCAACCATGTCAACCTCCTGTATGAATGAACATATAAGTCCACATTGCATTATGTATTTATGTGAAGGAGCCTTAAAACTACTCCATATGAAACAGAGCACAATTCTGACCCTGTTTTCAGTATGAACACTGCACATTTGTGGTTATTCTGTGCCGTAAAAAGTAGTAGTTTCATTCTTACTTCCTATGTTGACCTTGTTTTCACTCATGGGTGCTAAAGTTTGCTCCCACATCAGCCTACAGAGTTGTTTACCACTTCGAAATGCCACTCAACCTGAGAACAGTCTGCGTTACGCTGCTGCCCTGCGACTGCTGGGAGACTACCAAGTTCATCCTCCAACACACACAAACACAAACACACACAAACAGTGGAGGGCCTTAAAACCCTGAGACTGGGCGGTTTAGACAGACTTTAAGACCATTAAGGAGCTGTAGGATGAAAAGAAAATACATACACACACAAAAAACACAATGAGACCAGTTGCCAGAAATGAGGCACCATGTGTTCTCACTATGGCTGTTAATTCCTTTGAGACAAACATTTCTCGTTTGATTCTACTTGACTAACAGGCCAAGGCTTCCTGTCCTCCCTGTTCACTACTGCACAATCAATCTCAACTATCACTTGAATACTTTGATACTAAAGAAAATGTAACACAAGCATCTTTTTTCTATGAAATGTAAGCCCTGTAAGCTTGTGTTTCATATTTGGTCAAATTGTTGTAAATGAGTCAAAGAAAAGAATGCAAATTGAAGAGACTAGGCACTTTGAGTGCAAATTAAGGGCCGTAATTTCCTTCATAAGCTCCACTGCTGCACCTGCCGACCCTGTTGGTGACCGGGTCAAATCAGTTTGTCAAACTACAAAACTAACTACTTGTTGTTTTCAGAAACCCAACATGCACCTATCCCTTACCTTAATAAATAAATACTATATATTAAATACATTTTTTAAAAATGCTTTGTGTGTAAATGTGCTCTGTGGCAAAACCACAATCTGAATAAATAGGATTCCTGAATGAGACTGAGTAAGAGAAGGCCTCAAGTTAACCCTGGTAACCTTGCAACACACACACACACACACACACACACGGGCGCACACGCACACGCGCACACACGCACACGGTAATCTCAGTGGCCTGTCTAATATTTAATCTGACCCCCTCGTGCAGCTGATCAGTAGTGTGACACACAACTCTGTGACACTGTATGGAATTACAAACCAGGCAGGTGGTACATGTACACTCACTGTGCACCCTGCACACGCACACACACACCGAAGCTTAGTGTCATCGTTGACAATGCAGCTCCGTTTAAGTGTTAGCATGGCTCACAGGAGTGTTCTGACAGGTACTTATTACTGAATAGCTGAGTATCCCAAAAGTTGAAAACAACACTACCCTTTCTGCTATAATTTGTGACATTGATACATGTGCTTATGTTTATCAGTTAAATCAAGGAGATTCCTGTTCGTGGAGGTACAAAAACAATGCCAATTCGTCCTTTTCTTGAGGATACAACAGACATTGTGATTCAGTCCTGTTGCTAACTGAACCACTCTCTTTCTCATTCACAGTTTTTTTTTTTTTTTTTGGAGGTGAATTGTGTTTGTGAAAGAGCTCAGTGGGGTGATGACTGGGATGATGATGTGATGATGATTATGGGGTTCTGACCTCAGATGCAAGCCTTGAATAACAATAAGGCAAAGCGCCTTTAGTGAAGGTCTCAACAGTCCCTCTCTACCTCAGCCAACAACAGCAGCAGGACTGGAGGCACTCGTGACCGCTGACACAAAAACAAAAACTCAAATTAGAGCCAACAACTCTCCTTGTCACACTTTAAAAAATAGTGTGATATATTAATTTAATACATTCAAAATATTGCTGCACTTTCATTGTGTATTTCGTTCAGTCTGGCACTCATGCAGTATTCACACATGGGCTCCCTCCGAGATTAAACAGTTTTAGTACTAGGGAGCTGACAGGGTAAAATCAGTCTGATGCTAGCATACATCCCCACTGTTTAAATGTATTGGTGTGATGTTGTTGCGTCCTATTATATACAAGGCAGTGAAGCGTGGACTCTTATTTTGAAGGGTAGCTTTTTTTGTTGTCTTGTTTTTCTTTATTCCTTTGAGTTTTTTTTAATATGTATGACGACCCTCCCTGCTCTCGCTCTCCCTCTGACATCAGCAGGGTCGTCAGTAGCATTGGCACCACCTGGGGTGTGATGATCCTCCCTGCTCTCTCTCTCACTCTCACTCCCTCTGACATCAGCAGGGTCGTCAGCAGCATCTGCATCACTGCTTTTAACTCTCTCCTGCAGCTCAGTCAGTGTGGCTCTCCTCCCAGAGACACCTTGTTCAGCTTTTGTTTGGCGTTTGGGTTTCTGTTCATCCTTCTTACAACATTACACACACACTTCTCCACTCATGCATTCACCTACACCACTGACTAAACACGCCATGATTAGTTTAGGTTACTTTTTAAGTTACTTTTTCTTAAATAAATAATTAGTTAATTGTCTCATGTGTGCATCTCCTTGCTTTGACATGGCTGTGCGGCCCGGTTTGTGACAGTGAGGAAATTGTGTAATTGTAAATGTGTGTTTTTAGTCAGTCCGCAAAGTCAATAAATCAATTTAAATAAAAAACTGCATTTAAATTGACATCAGCACTAACTTATTAAAGCAGGGACATCCATAGAGCGGTCTGCATTATCTATGCATTAACATGAGTGATTTTTACAACACCATTTGTCCACAGATGATTTATACAGTGTGATGAGCTTCTCAATCAGTTCATCAAATTGCTGCAGCCATCTGATGGCAGAAGGACACATGTTGATAAATCTGAAGCCCCTCGTTTAGGAAGTGTTGCGTCAGAGCACGGGGACATCACGCACGGCCATTCACACATGCAAATGACACCAGGCTGCTACATTTTGAGACACCCACATAGTCCGCACACCCAAGCCCTGTGTTTAAAATGCAGCCCTTAATTTAGTATATTCATTTCATGTGGCAAAAATAGTCCCTTTGATGGTTCAGGCACGACAGGGTTGGTGGTTTGTAACCCTGACCATCACTGACTGATCACACATGGTGGTTGCTTTAACCTAACTTAAGTTGTTTAAGATTATGGGTGGTAATTTGTTGTTGCTTATTGAAACTAAGGTTATTTTGTTTGCTTCAGTTGCCTAAATAAAAATGTAGATAAAAGTTTAAAAAAAAACAAAGAGCAAAAAAATTAAAGTCTTTTCAATTGCAAATCATCAAATATGTTTTCTGGGTTAGCTTTGAGGGCTACAATCATGCACTACAATCATACATGTTTGCTGTGTCACTTACTGTATATTGCACCTAATAAAAATAAATAAACATATGCATACAGCAACATCCCAACATTTAAAAGTGAATAAAACATAACACATTGACTCTTTTGTCACTTCAACCCTCTATTTTCCTGCTGTTGCTCTGTTTTAAAGTATATATTTTATATATTTACAGTAAGAATATACATGTAACACATCAGCATTTCATGCCCTAGTGAAGTGATCTGGACAATCTACCTTTTAATTTACCTATTGCCTTATTATTTGCTTAGCTCAGAAAGGGTAGATGCTAGAGCGTAGTCACTGAACTAGTCACCTAGAAAATTTGGCATGCTACACAAGCATCCATACTTAAGCTAGCAGTTAGCTTATGTTAGCTATGAAGCGTGGCGGTCAGGGTTAGGTTAAAACACAGGGTGTGTTTCCATCTCTTTACCTAGGTTTAGCCGATACCAATATCTGATATTGGGCTGATACGGACTCAAACTTGATCGGATATCGTGACAATTGGGCCATATTCTTTTTCATTTTATTAATAAATAATAATTCAGTTAATCTGTTTATGTACTTGTTACATTTTGTTTTTATAAAGTTAGGAGTCAAGCCATAGTATTCTCTACCCATAAAAGAACAATCACAGTTAGTTCCACGCAGTGAGGCATACAGTTTATTAATTAAAGATTGGTATCTAATCAGTACTAGCCAATACCCAATCCGTATCAACATTGGGACTGAAAAAGTTGGATCTGTGCCTCCCTACTTACAGTATAATGTTATGACTTTTAAGTTTAAATTAGTGTGTAGATACTTACGCAGTGGGTATGATCTATCATCTACCCTCACTGTGAACATATAGTTTGACACCTCAGGGATGGTCAACGCAGAGTTCAGATTAAGGTACAGGGTTGGTTAAACCACAGGGGTCCTAGATGGGTTTGAGTTCTTCTATATTTACCACAAGTATATCAACAATCCATTCCTCATCTGGACAGAAAGCTTTCCCCTCCCTTGTGGGCTGGTTGTTGATGACTGTGCAAGTTCAGGTTTATTATGCTGCAGTCTTCATGGTTGTCTCACTGGCTTCAGTTGTATCCAGATTCATCACGTCAACATGTCCACCAAACCGTCAGGATTACAAAGTATTTTTCTATTTAATTAGCGGATTTTCACTTTGATCAATTCTCCATTTTGATCAATTCTTCTTGTTCAGCTTTATGTCAGCCATTTTGCCCAGGCTCATGGTTGGGGGACTTTTATAATGTGTTTGTTCATTGAGGAGTTTCTGAAAGTGTGTCAAACCCACACGTCTATTAAAGCAGCGTGAGATTACCACAGTCGTTAAAGGCCTTGAAAAGCAAATGCGGGGGCAGTGTGTGTTTGTGTATACGGCACAGAGTGGCTTGATTTGAAGACTTTGATTCCTCGAGTGCTTATCTGTCATTCAACTCGTAAAACAGTTCAAACTAAATGCCAATTTGAATGAAAAGAGTTGATTTCAAAAGTCAGTCATTTGATGGATTTCTATAGTTTCACAAATCCATGTGTTACGGACAGGTTTGTCTTTGATAGCAAAGTACAAGACTGTGATGTTGAATTGGATTAAAACGTCTTAAAATGTCTTGTTTAATGCCCTAAACAGGATCAGGGCTTCCTCTCCTTTGATGAAGGGATCAATGTCTGGTGTGTTTTGCACTCACTGATGTAAGCTGCTGTGGCATTCTGGGAAATCAAATCGACTTCCTGATGAGGATTCACTGTCACAAAGTTGAACTTAAGTTGTTGCAGCTTGAATCCAGAGGGAGGGGAAGAAAAAAAAAATACACTCATCGATTGTGTTATAGCTGTCAGGTGTTGAACACAGCTCACCGTTTGTGGTTTGATCTAAAAGGAGCTTTCTTGCAGTATCAGCGCAGAAGACCGATGGGCTAAGTTCCTATGGCCGTCATGTACTGCTGTACCGAAGGACTTGTCGTTCAGTAGTGAAGACAGGTAGACAAAACAGTTCACGTCTATGTTTGTCTACATTTATTGCCAGGGCTGTACAGTGAGGCATATCAACATCAACAGAGCTGCTTGTTAAAGGGGAGATTTTCAACCAGCATCACTTCACAGCACAGTACGGGCACTACAGCACCTGATCTGACACTGTAGATTAAAATGATGTTGGGATCTCTCTCCAAATACTTCCTTGCTATCCATACTATGTGCATAAATAATAGTTAATAATGATATTTAAAGCAATGTCTATATTTATTCTGTACTATATTCCATTGAAAGTTCCTGAGGAAATACTTTTTAAACTCCCCCAACACATAATTTGAATAGTATGAATGGACCTACTTGATACTTTTTCACTCTGTGCTACAAAACAGTAAACCTCTGAAGCGCCAGTGCTAATCGGACCGCTAGATGAAGTCTTAGCTCGGTTTATCTTCTGGCTACATTGGGAACGACAAAATATTAGCCGTTGCTGATGGGCTCTGAGATTGGGCAACCAATCTGTCAGAAAAGGATAAATGATGGTTGCAGCCATCGAGAGTTCTAGTGGCACATGGACAGTGGAGGGCTGGGACCCGAGGAAGGTTCACTAATGGAGTTGGCATGTCATTTTACCAGCTGAATTACTGTTCTAATTGTAGTGCAAAGGTATATACCTTCAATGCTGCTGATCTAATTGAGGCTGTGTGGTCAAAATATTGACAGTGAAGGGGCTCCCAGTGGCTCACCTGGTAGAGCGGGCACCCCGTACACTGAGGCTGTCATCTCCTATCGCATTCTCCATTTCCTGTCAATCTTCATCATCTCATCTTCAACCGCTTATCCGGGGTCGGGTCGTGGGGGCAGCAGCTTTAGCAGGGGACCTCAAACTTCCCTTTCCCGGGCCACATTAACCAGCTCTAACTGGGAGATCCCGAGGCGCTCCCAGGCAAGTGTGGAGATGTAATCTCTCCACCTAGTCCTGGGTCTTCCCCAAAGCCTCCTCCCAGCTGGATGTGCCTGGAACACCTCCCTAGGGAGGCACCCAGGGGGCATCCTTACTAGATGCCCGAACCATCTCAACTGGCTCCTTTCAACGCAAAGGAGCAGCGGCTCTACTCCGAGTTCCTCACGGATGGCTGAACTTCTCACCCTATCTCTAAGGGAGACTCCAGCCGACCTCCAATACAGGCATAAAAGGCCCAGAAAAATGAGGATGATATGTTTAAGATATATATATATTTTTTGTATCATGATGTTAATCTGTTGATCCATTGGGAATTGTGCGGTGTGCTCCCATTGGTACTTAAGTAAGGGTGTATAGGGGGGTGTATATTATTTAAAGGTGCTCTACTTGAAATACTGAAAAAGAAAGTTGGCTGGGATTCCTCCCCCATTTTTGAAATAACAATGTGTTCATATGCACATGCGGCCTGACCGTCTATCACAACAAACAGAGAAACTCACATTACAGCACAGACAGAGGGAGAGTGACTTCAATCTCTGCTCAAGTCGCCAATAATCCACTTTGTATTTACACCGAAAATATTTGTTTGCTGCCATATGTATCTGATTGATTGTTAAGTTAATATCTTTAAAATAATAAGTTAAAACAATGGTGATTGTAATCGGAAATCGTGACTTTCCAACTTCTGAGTCAGGCTTGTAGTAAGGTCAGAAGTATATTAGGAATGTGTGTGTGTGTGTGTGTGTGTGTATGTGTGTGTGTGTGTATGTGTGTGCATTTAAGAGGGTAACATATAGGGTACAGATTAGAAGTCGAGATGTGAATGAGTTTCAGGAAAGTTTACAAAAGAGCAAAAAGTGGAAGACGGAGGGCTCTGCGGAGCGGGTGCACTCACACTGACGCACTAGGCTTAAGCTGAAAAACCAGTTTTGGCCCTCGTGCGGAAGGACAGTGTGAGTGCGCCCTGAGAGAACAGGCTCATGTGCAATCACATCTCATCGCTGTAGAGCTAGAAACAAAATATCTCAGATGTTAAGGATTATGACTTAAATGCTCTGAAAATCGAGTACAGCCCTTTAAATGCTTGAATCGATTCCATTACTTAATTTTAAGTACGCAGAGGTAGGAAGAAGTTACTGCTTTTATAGTTGTATTCTTTAAGTAATGTGACATCATATCCAATTCAGGAAAAACAAAGCAAGAAAGCAGGAACCTGCAGGAATATCACCCGGCAGTCACAAACAATCTCAGTATAAAACGTTCTTTTAAACACAGAGATTTGTGATTTTTACCGGTTGGTCATTGGCTGATTTGTTTTCTTTATGGACACTTTATTTGGTAAAAAAAACACACATTTGTCCAAAACCACTATGCGCTGAATGAGCATATCTTGTTTCACGCAGGGTTTGAGGAGTGCAGAAATTCTCCTTAGAAAATGTATTGATGGTTTCAAGATTTATCCTATAACAGCAGTGCTACATCTGTGTGGGCGGCATGTCTTAGAACAACACACGCAGCTGTGTCATAGACGGAGTGGATTTCATGTAGCTCAGAAACAGGACTAACAACTCGCCCAAAGCCAGAGACAACAGAGCCAAAACTCCACTGTTATAATCTTGTCAAGAGGCACTCTCTGGAGCCCTTTCCTTGACTTCATATGGGAGAATGGCGCTGTGGATTCAGATTGTTTGCTTTAGCCTTAACAGCCGAGAGGCTTCTATTTCAAAGCCGCACTTACGGCTCTGAAGCAGAAAATGTACAGTTCAACCTTAGTACCGTCATGTGTTCACTAAGTCAGACCTTTCATGTCATCTGTGTCCTTGTCGGCTCCCCAATGACATCACAGGTTTAAATCTATGGTTTCTCAGCAACTTGGGCTATATTATAGGGATGTTTCTGTGTTCTCAGAACAATTATCTCGGCGAGGACCGTGTTAGAGTTAAAGTCAGTGTAGGTGAATTTACGGCCCACAGCGACTTACAATGTAGTCTATAGGCTTTTCAATGTTGTTCTACATTCTCATCTTTTGTTAGTGTAGTTAGCATGCATAGGCTCGGAGGGTTAACATGGCTGACTTTATTACATAAACAATGCTGTCCCCTTGAACGTCCTGCCGAACCCCATTCAACAATCTGGCAGCTCAAAAAAGAGTTTCTTATATTCCTTAGTAGGCTACAATAAAGTTTATTCAAATAAATTATGGGCATTGCCAAGTTCCACAGAGGATTTCTGGTTTTCTGCTGATCATGGTGGTGCCTGCTGCTGTGGGTCGTCTTCCATTCGAGAGATCGGCAGTTCGATCCCCACCTCCCCCAGTCCGCGTGTCCTTGGGTAAGACACTGAACCCCGAATTGCTCCCTGTGCTGCACATGGGTGTGTAAATGTGGTGTGAATGGTTAGATTAGATGGTATGTAGATGTCCACAGCCATCAGTGTGAATGGGTGAATGTGACAAACACTGTGAAAGCGCCTTGAGAAGTCAGAAGACTAGAAAGGCGCTATATATGTACATGTCCATTTACAACATTTGTGTTTTGTGTATTTGCATAACTTTTTCTCTGAAGACAGGAATAAGATCGTTCTAATGCAAGTGTGAACTAAAATCAGTGTCTCGGATAAACACGTTTAACTAGACCATTTTTGAAGTAAGCCAAAAGTAATCCAAAAGTATTTAAAATACATTACTTGAGTAATCCAAGGAAATATGTTACATATTACATTTTAGGAAATGTAATCAGTAATCCTTAGGGGGATACATTTTTAAAAGTAACCCTCCCTACACTGATGATACAGACCCATAATCATAAGAAGGGGGTACATAAAGAAAATGTGGAGACGTGATCTCGTGACTCCATTTTCCATTATCTGAATCCTGATTAATTAATTAAAGTACCTTTGAAGAGCCGACCTTACCTCACTCATTTGTCTCACCTGACTCACAGGCTGTCTCCATTAAAAGAAAAAACGAAGCGCATAATAAATTGAATCTCTTTTTAATGCAGTGAATACATTTCAAAGTGAATGATCAAGGCTGCTTAGAAAGCTGTTAATACGCGAGACGCTGGTTTATGAGAAAAGTGGGCTTCATATATAACCTGATGATCCCTGTTTTATCTCAATACCTGCATGTTTTTTTTCTACAGCATGCTAAAGTTGTATGTGATATATCTATACATCCATCTATCCATCCATCCCTTTCTATAGTAGTTTGACTTTTGACTCTACCCCTTTCTCTATCACTGCCTTCCAAGCGACTATGGTCTTCTCAACATACAGTATGTGTCTGTGTTTTTCTTCCTGGCTTTCTGTCATTTACTTTCTTTCCATGATTTGAGTTTCCTCTCTTTAAATTTCTCCTTCCTGCTGTTGATGGCGGACCTCTTTTGGCCCCGACAGCGGATCAATTTGGAGTTGCTGTACGGTGTCCATAGCTGTCATGTTTTACAGTAGAGCAATCCAGAAGGCTGGTCAGATAATGACCCCTCCCCTCTGTGCTCTCAGACAGGGGAAATGTGAAACATCGATAACCACTATTCAGCCATTTTCAATGAGAAATAACTCCGGGTGTCCTGTCTTTGCAGGTGTTTAACAGTCGTAGGAATGAAGGAGCAATCTATTGATGCATGGTAGCTATGGTAACATATTTGAAGGAAGGTACAATACGTTTATCTCCATTTATCATACTGTGTTTCTTTTCAATATTAATCTATCCTGATATAAACTCTCTGCTTTGGCTGATAAAAAGAAAAAATACCATACCCATACCATATCTGTAAAAATAAATCATTACATTTGAAAGTCGTAATGGAAACAGCAACAGCAAAAAACAGCAATCTTAAATAAATTCAATTCTCTTAAGTGTTTAACACACTGCGGTTTTGAATTTTTTTCAGGCTGATTAAGCTGAGCCTAGTTTATTACGTATCTGACAAATGCATGGCCAGTGTAAACTTTCTGCAGCAGCCACTGTAAAATAGTATCTGCTCAAGCTCTGCTGACCTATTGGAGACAGATGACCCTCTAAAAGTTTAGTTCTTTAACCTTAAATTGAGTCAAAAACATTATTCCTCCACTGCCACTCGAGATGTACATGATTTTCATATTCCTTGCAGCTCTTTGTAAGAGCTGATAACATCTCGCAGTAATTGTGAAATACTCCAGCAATCTGTCTTTAACTCTAAAGATCCAAACTAGAGACCACCTAATGATGGGATCACACCAATCTTGATGTCATATCGGGCTAGTGGCATAAAGTGGGGGGTGGCCCCTCCCCAAACACTCCATAGCATGCAAGTCCATAGCTCTTGTAAAAATATTCCAACTGTATGTTAGTATTTATTTAGCCTTGTAACATGAGATTAATTTAATTATGATTTCAAAAGAAGATGATGCAGCAAGTATGCCAGCAAACAACTCCCAAGGACTAATATGGAATGATAGTATTTTTAAATTGAGTAAAAGGCAAATGACAAATAGAGATAATATTTTTATTCATAATGAGCCCAACACTCAACAGTTTGTCTCTGAGACCCCCCCCCCCCCTGTGGAGCCATTATCTTGCAACTACAGCATGTTACCTTGACTACAGAACAACAGCTAAAGGCCTGCATTTCACCACATTTCACTGTATTGCAACAGAATCGAGTCTAAATGAAAATAACAAATGTTGTGCAGTAACTTCACTTTGACAGTTTGGTTGGCTGCGAGATGTGCGGGTGCGTGTTTTATGAGTCCTTCATTGAACTGGAACCGTAATCACATAAGGGGCTTGTCTCTCTCAGACACATAAATGCACGCTATGGCCATTTATGCTAAGCTCATACCATTAGCGTGCAGAATATTATCTTCCACAAAATGAAGCAAACATCCCCCACAAGATGTTTCTGACCTGTGATTATATCCATATGAGGATGTGAATATTTGGATTGGATTTGGAATATTTGTGTGTATGTGTGTATATGCTGACGCCTCCTTGATATATAACCACTAAGGTTTTATAATTATGGGTAATGCGGCACCATTATCTTTTGCATGTTAACCTGTCTTCTACTGAGTATGTGGGAGTTGAATCCAAACTACACTGAGTTTGTTACGTGCGAGTAAATTATATTTTCCATGTGCTTGTATGTGCGTGTATGTGGGTGTGTGTGCATGCGTGAGATCACCTGTTCTATCTTATGCGCGTGTTTTCAAGGTACTGACCTGCACAGAGGGTGCTTTGTCAGAATGACTTAGAGTTCTATATGCTCAACTGGATCCCCAGCCAGTTAGTACACACTGTGTGTGTGTGTGTGTGTGTGTGTGTGTGTGTGTGTGTGTGTGTGTGTGTGTGTGTGTGTGTGTGTGTGTGTGTGTGTGTGTGTGTGTGTGTGTGTGTGTGTGTGTGTGTGTGTGTGTGTCCTACATGCTTTCATCTGTGCAAATTAGCAGGTGAATCACACCAGAGATTATACTTTTTCACTTTGTAACTACCTTTTACAGACAACATTTGCCAGACTATTTAATGACGTGTAACATAAAATTAGACTTCTAAATCCTCAGCCAATCTGGAAATAATCAGTTTACTGTTGAATCTGCTTCAAAGATCAGGTGTTTCTTTTTGTCTCTGTAAGTGCAAATCTGCCTGTCTTTGTCTGTGCATTGCTACAGCGAGTTCTCCAAAAGACCTCTGCAGTAAATCATCTGTATGAAAGACACAAGATGCTTAACTGGAGCAGATGATGGCAAAATGGTATTAAATCTCAGATTTTTGATCATCCGATCGGATATTTTGCTTCATTTACCTTCCTTCGATTTCCCGTCTGTTCGATTCCCCTAACCAATCACACTGATGAGCCATGCCGATATTTTAGCTTTCAGGGGAAACTGCAGTTCTTTTTATCAGCTGTGTGTCATTGCAGTGCGATACATTGCGATGTGTCCCTCTGTCTTGCCAGCATGCACCGAGTGTGACGCAATTTAGATGTTTCTACCTGCATGTACTGACCAGGTTGTAGAAGAAGAAGAATTCCTTTATTAGTCCCGCAACGGGGAAATACGATTTTTTCACTCTATTATTGTTATTCCCGTTACGCACGCGCGCCCGCCCGCCCGAAATACACACACAGGCCCGAAATACACACACATGCACAAACAGGACCTACATACATGCAATTAATGGAGAGATGTTAGAGAGAGGGGGCTGCCAGTGACCAGAGCCCAGAGCAGTTCGGGGGCTGGGTGCCTTGCTCAACAGCACCTCAGCAGTGCCCAGGAGATGAACTGGCACCTCTCCAGAGGATCAGCAAAGTTTCACTTTAGATAAGCGGACTATTAGGCAATATTGCAAAGACATGACATCTATGTAAACACAGCTTGACAACAGTGCTGTCTAATCATTAGTCCCCCCGTGATACGCATTATAAATAGATTACTTATTCAATTGAGAAACCACTGTCAGAGATCTGGACCAAGGGAAGTTTATAAAGTTATTGCTTAATTGGAATCTAGCTGGCAGCTACTAATAACTTTAAACACAACATAAGGTAGGGACTTTATTTACGATAAGCTGGTGCCACCCAACCCTGGCACACAATGAAAGTTAACAATCTTCTTTTTATAGTAGCTTTATAGAGCTGAAATGGTGTGAATAGTAAAAATGGGAGAAAGGGCAGAGACTGTGAGTCTAAGGAGACAGTGCAATTACAAATTGCACTAATTACATTTTGTCACAAAAGGAAGTAAAATTCTCAGTGGCTTTTATAACCAACAGACAGTGAATTTGTTGCTGTAAACTCTGACACAAAGGGGATATTTTACTCACTATATATTATTATATATTATACTAAGTAAAATATGACATATGCAATTTGAAGAGAAAACATAAAGTGAAGTCAATCGAAAACATTATCCTCCTCTTTTCTCCTTTTAGTCTTGTGGAAACAAAAGACAAAGAAATGATGACTCCTTCCTCTCTAACATTCACTAGGTATGAAATATATCATTTTATTTACTTTAATTAAAACTTCACATCCCTGACATGATCAACACTGCTTTTAGCAGAGTAAAAGAGACAAAAAAACAACTCTACAGAGAACTGATAATATGGCTGATTCACATCCAGATAATTACACACTGCAAAGAATAATACGCTGCAACATGAGTAAATGAGTAAACTAGCATGTCTAAATGAAAGTAGCGAGAAACTGTCTTGATTGACAGCACAAAGCTCATAGAGCCATTCAGTTTCTTGCTGCAGAGGCCTTTTAACAATCTCTACATGGGTCCATTATTTTCTTTAGTCACAGGACTGGAGGTCACTTACAATGTTCACTGAAATGATTTCCACTGGGGAATGGGAGTCCCTCTTTTCATTGCAATTTGGGTTTCAATTGTCTGCCAGTTGTACAATAATTTCAAAGGACATGCCATTAGATAAACGTCATGTTAAAGTGCCTATGTAGTGGGTGTAAGTCTGATTTATGCTGTGGGCATGGTGCACGCTTCCTGAGACTACAAGATAACTGCAGTCCGCTGCAGAGATACAGCATTCACAGGGTCTCTGCTTGCATAAATATCCCGTGCTTCTCCCCATAGAGTCTAGAACCAGAATTCCTCTGCAGCAAAGACTCAAAATGAGGTATTTTAAGTAGCCCTCTCCAGTGGACGATTTGCAATTACAGTGGGTCTATGGTGGGTCCTTCCAATACAATCACAAAGGCTATGCCAGGTTTTTTTGGTGCCGTTTTTGTAGCTGGGAACTGTGATTTTTGCTCAAACGCATTCAGCCTGAGTATAATAACAACAACAACAACAATAATACATAATAAACAATAATACATTTGATTTGTAAAGCACTTTTCATTGTTAAAAAGCAATCCCAAAGTGCTACTTGAAAGACCCCACAGAAACACAGAATACTCTACTTGGGGTCACAATAAATGTTAATGGGGCGACTGTGGATCAGTGACAGAGTGGGTCGTCCTCCATTCGAAAGATTGGCAGTTTGATCCCTGCCTCCCCCGGTCCACATGTAGAAATGTCCTTGGGCAAGACACTGAACCCCGAATTGCTCCCCGTGCTGCGCATGGGTGTGTAAATGTGGTGTGAATGGTTACATTTGATTAGATGGTATGTAGATCCACTGCCATCAGTGTGAATGCCTGTGTGAATGGGTGAATGTGACAAACACTGTGAAAGCGCCGTGAGTAGTCAGAAGACTAGAAAGGCACTATATAAGTACAAGTCCATCCATTTAAATTAATTACCATAAGTGCCCTGTGAAAAACTGTTTTTTAAACCATGTGGAAAATGATTAAGCAAATCTGTTTGCCCAACAGAGGGAAGATCCAGCAGCTGCGTTAAGCATGATCTAACATGAGTTGTTGATTTCCAATGGAAAAAAATCAAAACTATCCCCAAGATATTAATCTGCAACCAGCTAACATGAAGGACTCCAGTTTTGCAAGGTACCATTTCTGTCTGAAGGGTACTTGCAAACTGTGTGGGGAATAAAAGGCATCTTCCAGTAGATACTGTACTTGTTAAATGTTAAATTTCTTGCTGCGCATCTGTTTGAGGCTGTAATTCCACTTGCAATAAATTCTCAGCATTCTCTGCTTTGTTTTAACCATTGCCAACACATTCCTCTTGTTCAATGTACACACACACACACACACACACACGCACAAACAGACACGCACACACACAAGGAGTGCTGGCATAACTTTATTTTTCCTGTAATTTATTCAGATAGTAACACTCTCCAAAGTGTTGTTGGTTATAAAGTAGGCCAATCTGTTCTCTCCTCTCTGGTTTGTTCCTATTTTAGAACAAAGTGGGTGGTAAAAGAGAATTGACTGGAATTATGAACAGTGGGAATGTGTTTAAGCTCTCTGCTCCTCAACTATGCCTAAGTTGATGATACTGAGACAAAGGCTGACACAAAACTAAGCTGAGGTAATTTTTTGCATATAAATATGTAATTCATACACATGATTTAATAAAAGCTCTGCACAGTTTGGTAGTTTGTGCACTTAAAATCGCATGAAAAGTAGACAACTTTCACTGTTTAGTTTGCAGTGCATTATACAGATGCCAGCAGAGACATAATGTCAAATGATGGGTGTTGAAAAGGTTTCACGGCGGCCACAGTGGCCACGGGCAGGTTGTTGCCCCCCTTTCTGGCCTTGATGCTCCTCTGAAAAATCGTCCATTCTTTTGACAAAAAAAAAAAAGTTATTTTGAGGTGTTGTACTGTTTATGAAAAAGGCAGTTATGCTTTTAGGAATGGATTTGTCTATTTAAGTGAATTCAAAATCGAATGGCCTTGACGCAAAAGCATGTTGTGCCCTCAAAAAGATGAATCTACTGCTGGCCAATGGCCTTGATCCTAACATTACAGAATGACACGTCTGGATGTAATAATAGAAAAGCAGAAAAAGAAAAGAAAAAATCAATTAAAAATTGAAAAGGCAAGAACCCACTTGACCTGTTGTTGATGTTGTAAACTTTCACTTGAAACATTTCAAACAGGTGAAATCCTGACAGCGTTATAGTTGAAGAAACAGCTGAAGTACTGAAAGAGCTGACATGAAGGCGTGAATTCAGAAGAAGAAGAATTCCTTTATTAGTCCCGCAACGGGGAAATACATTTTTTTTCACTCTATTATTGTTATTCATGTTACACACAAACAGGACCCATATACATACAATTACTGGAGAGATGTTCGAGCGAGGGGGCTGCCAGTGACTGGCACCCCGAGCAGTTGGGGGTTCTGTGCCTTGCTCAACAGCACCTGGACTTGATCCTAATATTACAGAATGACACTTCTGGTAGTAATAATAGAAAAGCGGAAAAAGAAAAGAAAAAATCAATTAAAAATTGCCCATCTCCTGGGCACCAGGACAGTGCCCAGGAGATAAACTGGCACCTCTCCAGCCACCAGTCCACACTCAATTCATGGTCCACACAGGGACTCGAGCCGGCAACCCTCCGGTTTCAAGCTAAGTCACCTATGGACTGAGCTACTGCCACCCCAGTAACTTCTAGCCCACATATATATCCTGAAATATATTTGTTTTTATGCTCTAACCCTCTGAATTCATTTTGTCGACATCTTGAAGTCAAGTCAAGGGTTTTCACAGAGGGAACTAGATATCTCTTTGTTTCACTCCATGGTTCAGCAAATGAATGCTGTCGGTTTTTAGGAATTTAATGTAATCTGCCTATGAATATGAATGGGAACAGTAATGAAACTGTGCAGGAAATTGCTCTTTGTCTCTGATCATCAGGAGCGACCACTGCTTGTGGTGACACCCTGATGCTCATCTGATGTCTGTATCAACCCCTCATGCATTCTCTAAACCCTCTCTTGACCCTTTGATCTTCAAGATGGGACTAAAAGGATTGTGGTTGCATCAACTGCCTTCCCACAAGATACACGGCCAGAGGAGCTCTAAATTTGAATTGAACCAGTTCTGAATGAAACTGATTCAACTAACCCCAGGGACGATCAAGCCTTTTCTCGTAAGGTCTCCAAACTCTCTGGACCTGTGTCCGCTTTGAAATAACTTATATTATCGCCAGCATGAGGTTGCTAGGGAACCAGTGGTCTATTTTGGCTTGAAGCTTTTATGCGCTTTGAAATCTAAATTTAAAATAGTGCTCTATAAATTATTATTATTATTGTTATTATACATTTCTCTGCAGTCAGTGCTTTTACAGTTACAATGACTTATTTGCTCCTGGACTGAAACCCTTGAGGGTTTTTTTCCCTCTTTTTCTTTTCTGTTTTGTTACTTTGGTAAACAATTTCTTCAGTACGATGCAGCTACATATGCATTTAATGTTCCTCTTGTTAAAAGTGAAGCCTCTTTATCTTCTCACTAAGGTAAACTCTACATTAACTGCCTTGCCTGACCTTGTCTTTATAGGATTTCTGAGTTGGCTTTTTGAAATCCTCAGAACTCGAGCAGCTCAGGCAGCTGTTTGGGTTCTGATGTCTGTCACTGGACATGCAGCTGCACCACGGCTTTAAAGCTTTGTTTTTCCCCAATTGTTTCACAGTCAGTTTGGTCATGTAGCGTGTCCCCAGGTTTAATGTCTTTCTGTCCTTCTGTTCTACAGCTAATGGCTTAAAATTGTCAGAGGCAGTAATTACTGTCAGAGCTAAAGAGAGAGATGGGGAGATGAAAAAAAATGGTGAAATGGGATATAAAAAAGGTGTAATCACACCCTGGATGGGCTGATAGAGGGGTGTGAGAAGGAAAGAATCAGTATTCTCAATAAAAGTGGGAAGGACATTATGAAGGAAGGTAAGTCAAAGTTAATGGGGAGGAGGAGGAACCAAAATAACTCCAGAATGCAGAAATGTCCTCAGTATGATGGTTTAACATTGATGCAGAAACTGAAATGACCTTGCAGTGCAGAAATGTCCTCACTAGGGTGGTGTAATACCAGGGGTCAGCAACCTCAGTAGCTTGACCAATGGCACACTAGTGTGCAAGAGATTCCTTTAGAAATGCTGAAGTGCCCTCTCATCCACATGCCAGCCAACAGCCATTAGCAGGCGCACAGCCAGTTACTTGCAGTATTTTGATCAAATTTTTCCCAATCTGCATTCTCGCAAAGACTGGCCATATTTGGCCTCTTATTGGCTCATACTCATTGCCTTACTCTCAGAATGTGGCATAGGTTTATATGACTGATTAACAAGAACATTTCAAAATGGCACATCATATCACAAAGGTAACTGGCCCCTGGTTAAATACCGATGTTGAAAAAAACAAAATTGAAATGACACACACACACACACACACACACACACACACACACACACACACACACACACACACACACACACACACACACACACACACACACACACACACACACACACACACACACACACACACACACACACACACACACACACACACACACACACACACACACACACACACACACACACACACACACACACACACACACACACACACACACACACACACACACACACACACACACACACACACACACACACACACACGACCGACCGACCGACCGACCGACCGAGACTGACTGACTGACTGACTGACTGACTGACTGACTGACTGACTGACTGACTGACTGACTGACTGACTGACTGACTGACTGACTGACTGACTGACTGACTGACTGACTGACTGACTGACTGACTGACTGACTGGGCACCCAGTTGAGCATATAGAACTCTAAGTCATTCTGACAAAGCACCCTCTGTGCTGGTCAGTACCTTGAAAACACACGCATTAGATAGAACAGGTGATTTTTACAGGTGACATTGACTCATAATCTAACAGTGCAGTACCTTCCGGAGATGTGTATGTGGGTGTTTATTACTGCCGTGAAACAATCAGAAAATAGCTTTTTATTCCTCTGATTTACTATTTTGTCCTCAATGAACGACGCTCGCTCTTGTCACTCACCCTCTAGCTCACTCGACCAACACTATGTGCCTCTCTCTCTGGCTGTTGAGGCAGGGAGAAGAGGAGAAGCAGACTCTGAATGCTGTGTGTTAACAGAGTAAGCAATACTTTCTACATGCTAGACCTTTAATTTACTGTATATTTAGATGCAGATTACAACTGGCCATTTACTGATGCAGTCAGTATGCCGTGTAGCGATGCACAGTACTTCAGAGTAAGTCAAGTAAATAATTGACACAAATGAATACAGTAAATATTATTCCTTATTGCATTGCAGTAGCCTATGAGTGCATGTTGTTGCATAATGCAGCAAGATGGGAAAAGAGGACACCGGCATACCAAACAGCGTTCCTCTGTCTATATATGACTGATTAACAAACATGGTGAGTGTTTGCAGGCTTTAGTATCTCTGCTACTGCTAGCATATGTTGTAGGTTTAGAATATGACTTCACACACATTGTTGTAAATGGGATATAGCAATCATATTTTCCACCTAATGAATAGACTACCTGAATGGTTATCCTCAATATCAAAGGTAATATTTGTGTGTGTTTAAATGTAGCAGAAGATATGAAAATACTTCATTCCTCCTTTCACTGCTTTCGCTTCTGGTGCCTCTATCCCTTATGTTTCTCTAACTGGGAACCATCTATCACAATGAAGCGTGGGCTTTCACACACACACATGCAGACACGCAGGCCAATGCAGGCACGCAGGCACACACAAACACTCTCTCTAATGTGGTACAGCACAGTGTGAATACTATGTATGTGTAACCCTACCATTTCCTCTGTGTAATATGTGTAAGCGGTGTATTTTGTGTTATGAGCGATGGGTTTAAGGGCAACTTCATTTATAGCGGAGCTTCACTCTCTCCGTCAATTTCATGCACACTTACAGGACGCACAAGCTCAATAAAGGCAATCAATAACAATAGCGAGTGTTTGATTGGTATATTTTGATGAATTACATTTTCCATGTAGGCAACAATCTGCACGATCTGCCTATTAGCGCCAACAAAGGTCATTAATTAACACATTATTTCTTGTTTGTTTAATCCATTTTTTTTTAAAAATGAAATGAAAATGGCAAGTGACATGTTCCAGGTTCCTGGGGTCTCTGCTGGTGGCCGTCCACCACGTTTACTTTCAGTGAAATCGGGTTGAAGCAATGATATAAGCTGTTCTGTCATCTTTGCACTCATTAACTACTAAAACGACCCACACCATCTACCTCGGGCTGCTTTGTGGCGCTGTGTGTTCGCATCGCGTTCCTCTGAACCATCTCGACAACAATATAATTTCCTGGAGAAGCCGATTTTTTTATTAACCTTGTTGTCATACACCACTGTGATATGACCAGTTGATAGTGTATTCTTAATCACGCAGCCCTATAATCTCCTCCACACAGGCCTTTTTTGCAGTGTCTGTTGCTGCACATACATGAAGCAAAATAGCAGGTACACTTGGAAAAGTTTTCTTACCTATTGATAGAGCGAGGCTGGTACCATGTCATAATTCCAACAGCCTCTGTCACTTGGCTCAGAAGCATGGTGGCAAAGACCTCCTGTCTCCCAACTCGTCACATAGGGAGGCTCCAGGTTCGCCAGGTTCCAACACTGTGACTATAGCTTGTAGCCTCATGTTAAAGAAATCTGTGGGGGCTCACATGTTACGCGTTTGTGTAACAGGGCACTATCATCCTACAGTGCATTCATATTGTTCATGTCTTATCTGTCACTTAGTTGCCGTTTATCCACTTACATATTGATATTGCGAGGAAACTTAACCTTGAAGACAAATGTCATCACGTTTTAATATCGGGAGATCTCGTGGGACGATATCTCGTTATCTCTCTACCTTGTTATCTTCATATAGTCTTGTAAGTGAACTATTGTTACTGTCTGTGTAGCGACAGCTAGGGTGGTGAAGGCAGCCCCGTGTATCATCGGCTAGAGCTCCCTAACCTCAACACCATGCCAGTAGACTAAGGAAGAAAGCCTGCAACACACTCAGGGACATCACAGACCCTGGTAACCCTCTGTTTGAGCCACTACCATCGCATAAATGGTTCAGGGCACTAAGATCTTACACCAGGATGAGGAACAGTTTTTATCCCAGAGCCGTGGCCTGTGTGGGAACAATAAAGAGAATTCTGAGTGTGATGTTCTCTGGTAATTCAATACATATTGTACATTTTCTATATAAAATACCCACATGGTAAAGCCTATTTGTGTATACCCCTTTGTGAATTCAATACATACATGAAAAATGTTATTTAGAACTTTAGTGCATAATAGAAACCCAAAAATATTATTTGAAAGACAAACAATCATATCAAATTATCACCCAACCCTACTATTGAGGTTTTGGACTAATGGGCAGTCAGCCCGTTTCTCCCCATTCTAGTCTTTATGCTAAGCCAACCCAAAATGAAAAGCTATTCCCTTAAGGTAAATGGATTCATGTGCTTCTATCTATCAACAACTTATAGAAATATAGAGCATAGTGTGTGTGTGTGTGTGTGTGTGTGTGTGTGTGTGTATCAGTAATTATAATCTAAATCCTATTTAGAAGTGAGCCCACAGGGAGTAATGTGCTCTGACAAATAGTAGAGGACATATGGTAGAAAACTATTGAAATTCATATATACATTTCTGAATTAGTTAAATCATGTGTCTGATAATTAAAAAAAGGAGCATTTGAAATCCCTGGGGTGTTTCTCTTCCTTGAGATATGCTTGTTGGAAACTGGTTCTGACCAAATGTGGTTGTTTAGGAAAGACGAGATAGCTAAGTAGCACCATAAACGCCCCTCTTTATGATCCTATTCTCATTGCAGCTTTGCTATAACTAGGCTGGTGGGGATAGGAGTTATTAAAGTGACTCCATGCAGCTTCTGATATGCAGAGACTGCAAAGATAACTTTAAAGAATACATTAATTTAAGACAACAGAGTGTTTCTTTACTCATCAGGACAGAAACAGAGAGTGCACAATATCATAGACCTGTTTGGATAGGACGCTGTAATGTGCAATCACACCTCACAACCATGCAGCCTGGCTGCTTTATGTTTACTTTTTATATTAATTTTGGAGTTAACAAATCTGCGCAAGCACAAGCAACATACTCTCGGTTGAGCTTCAGTGTGAATGATTGCGGTTGTATGGTAATATCATGATGAAGATATTACATATCCTTCCGCACTGGAGGAGGGAAAATAATAATTACCTTTAATTATACATCATTATCCTGGCAGGGTAATCGAGAGTGTTCTTGGGTTTGCAGTGATACATTAATGGTGGAGACCTCGAGGTTAGAGCAGCTTGTAAGTCAAGGTTTACCAGATAAATGAGCTTGATCATGATTTATTGGACATTTTTTTCCCCCACATTCATACAGCTCACCCAACACCCCAGAACAGGTTAAAAATGCCGCCGCCAGTTTGCAGCTTTGAGCTACTGTTATAAGTTATTACCATTCCATGTGTGTGTTTAGTTTTGTAAAATAGAAAAGCTTTTAAGTTCCTCCACTTGAACAACACAAGATGTACAGTACCTTAGAGCAAATCAAGCTTTAAAGGCAAAAGAAAAGTGGATTTTTGTGGGAAAGAATAATATCTGTGCTAAAAAACAGAGAAGACAGGAAGACAGGACTTTGAGAGTGGGCGGCTGAGAGAGCAGTCAAAAACAAAGAATAGTTTTCTCTGGACCTCGTCTATTGCATTTTGCAAATTGACGCTTTTAGAAGATACATTTTTTGTGGGGTCGGTTTGGAAAAAACAAATAAACTGACCTGATTCTATCAAAACAGACCTTTTTCTATCCCACCACCATGCCTTATACCTCCACTCATGCGTATGTACGACAAGTATGTTGACATAAAAAAGATTAGCTAATGAATGCACTAATTACCTTAGCTAATGACCTTATTAGCATTACCAATTATGTTTAATATATCATGGTAATTATGACAGGACATTAAGCAGCTCAAGTACTTGTTCATTCATGTTTTATCAACAATAGCTGAAACAGCAATGTCCAGGATAGTGAAGTTGTCATTTTCATATAAATTAAAAGTTACACCCACCAAAAACATAAGTATTTAAGGGTATTTTATATATATAGCTTTGAACTATAAAGCAGATAATGTACCAACCCAATCCTACTTTCTGAATAAACAATGTACAGTAACCATCCATCGATGACAGGACAAAGTGAAACATTATAGCAGAAAGTCTTTGCCGTTTACCTACACCGATGATCTATGCTGTAAAACAGTTTTAACCCTCTACATAGATGCCAATTTGTAGCCATCTTTTAAAGCTGCAATAAGTGTTGGTTGGTTTTTGGAGGTTTTTTTTGCTATTTGACCACAGCAGAAACAGGCCGTGAACACAACGCTGACATATCACCACCTTTTAAGTTGATTTGCTGATGCCTTTAGCAAACCAATGCTTATTGTATATACAGACCAGAAAACACAGAGCAACATTAGCATTCATTCAGACTCGTCTTTTTGGTGAATATAAATCCAATATACTCTCTCTCCTTTTAGCTCCGCTTTTGGTATGGGCTACCTAAGGAATATACAGTACGTAGCTGCTATCATGGGTGTCAAACAACCACCCAGTTGCCAATTTTATCTGTGTGATGAAACAGTGAAAATGCAAGCTAAAGACAACATAAAGCACCAAAGAGCTAAGGGAAACTACAGAGTCAGGTAATCCTCTTGTCTGTTTGATATAACAAGCACCCGCTTTACATACAAGTAGGCATGGGAATCGAGAACCAGCTCCAGTTGAGATCCAGTTCCAAATTGTCCAATTCAGTGGAATTGAAAGTCAACTTTATTTTTAATTTATGGACTTCTGTTAGGGAATATGTAGAGGAAAGACAATTTAAAAAAAACCTAAAAAAAAAAAAAAGCATTAGGCTCTGTATTTTCCTCCCCCTCCTTCCTTCCTTGAGAAGAATGAAACTTTGATTTAATACTCATCAAGAAATATTTGAATACCTTTTTGAAATGTAATTGATTTGTGCTCCCATGACGCATGTACTGTTATTGTTGTGTTTGTATTGTTTTATGTCTAAGACTTGTGTTATGCTTTGTTATGTTAAACCATAAAATGTAATTTAAAAAAAGTCAACAAGCTTATCAATTCCTTTCATCAATGCCGGCATGTTTTTCTGACAACTGCACATCCCAAACTTGAAACTTCCAACAAGATGGAGTCATGGCAGAGAAGAAGAAACAGTCCAAAACGTGGCTTTATTTCACAAAGAAAGGTGACATGCCTGTAAAAGTCAGTTGCGTTGATGCTGAAAATATGTAGGCCTACCTTTTTACACACAGAAAAATAAAATCTTACCAATTCGCATCTCCATAAACACAAGTGGTCATGTGATCCTCAGTCATTGTAAAAATATCCATGGAAGCTGTATTATATAAAGCTCTTAAAATAACTATATTCTAACTATAGGATTTTATACTAGTAATCATTTAGTAAAACTAATGCCAATTTTTGTACCTGCCTGGACGTGAGTATTAAAGCCAGGAAGGACGTTGACAAATGAGACGAAGTCTTGCTTGTTCCCCCCAGGTTGGTGGCCATCAAACAGTTGATGCCACAGTTTAGACTTTAATTGGCCTGTCGAGCTAAAGCTGTAGGCGTTAATTATGTGTGGCATTGATTGAGAGGTGGAGAGTGCAAAGTAGGTAGTAAAAAGGGAATGGAACGTGGAATTTAAAGGGGAAAAAGTGTTGAGAGAGAGAAAGAGGAGAGGAATTGGTGGTGGAGATGGAAGGAGAGAAAGAAAAAATAGACTTTGGATTGGATGGAAAATGAATGATGACCAGAGAGACCAAAGTTGTCAACCAACTGTGTCATTGTCCTGACTGCTAAGAACTGACTGGCAGAAACATACTTGTGTACACCTCACACTGATTTGAGATGGAGGCTCACTTTGGATGCAACACACACATACACAGGGCAGCTGCACAGACAGAACTGATGTGATAGTGTGTGTGTATATATACACGTATATATAGTATGTATCTCACGCACACACACTGTCAGTTAATGCAGTTTAATTGGTAGTGGATGTGTGCTGTGAGTGACAGGTGATCTTTACTAATGACAGGTTAACTGAGGCACCTGTGGGGAGGGATGAGAAAGTGGGCCATCAATCAGTCAGTCAGACAATCTGAGTTTATTTACATACCATGAGCTTGTTAAGGACCATTCTTATGTAATTGACGACTGATTTGATTCATACTGTACCTTCGGATTTACATGTTTCAGCAAACCCAAATATTACAGAACACTTGGTTCTCTACTGTAGGGCTGCCTGCATCTGTTTATTTTACATTTTATCTCCCTTACAATTCACATATTGTAGAAAGTGGAAGCAAAAAAATAAAATGTAAACACAAAAAAGAAACCTAAGAAGCAAAGGACTGAAATCATTAGCCTAAGTGAATATCTGTACTTGTGCTACATTGGGGGGTTAAAGAACACAACAGGACATCACACAAACGGACCATAAGTGACACTCCCACCACCACACCATCTTGTGGCAATTTGTCGGCTCTGCCTGAGGGAGCGTGAACGTAGCCTACTGTAACAAATCACTAAATCAGGTCAAATGCTGGACAGAGGGCTTCGACAAGCATCATGGACTCTCTACAGTAAATATAAAGGAGATTAGCACATTTTACCCACAAGTATCTTACGGTATATACTGCATTTCCAAATACTAAGAGTTAAGTGTTGTGCTTAAGAAGAAGAAGAATTACTTAATTAATCCTGCAACGGGAAATTTCATTTTTTTCCCTCTATTATTATTGATGTTACACACACAGGCCTGAAATACACACCTATATACATGCAATTAATGGAGAGATGTTAGTTATGTTTTCCAGGACTATTTATTTATATATTTAGTAAATTACATGTCTTTGGTTTCTCTGGACTTCTGTCCAATATCCAGGTGCTAACTGCCAAACAACCCACTCTTCCCCATGTAAAAATACGCTCCCCCATACTCCATGGTGATAATCACAGTCTGAGCTGGGATTTGAAACAAGGCAGCATTCAAAGTACCTGGTTCACCAAAGCTTACCTCAGTGGAATATTCTGTTTCTCATTTACATATCTGGTGTCCACTCTTGAATGTCCCACTGCGTTAGGAACACCGCTTCACTACCTTTAAAAAAATGTTCAAATAGTGACTATGTACCTGGAACTAAAGCCTCATGTGTCCTTCCCTACTCTGCCATCTGGATGGCCTGTACTTATCTGATAAAACAGGAGGTAACTGTAACAAAATGACTGGTTCTTTTCATATCCTGCAGTCACCTTCAGGCAAGAGGTGTGTGTGTGTGTGTGTGTGTGTGTGTGTGTGTGTGTGTGTGTGTGTGTGTGTGTGTGTGTGTGTGTGTGTGTGTGTGTGTGTGTGTGTGTGTGTGTGTGTGTGAGACTGGGGCAGGACACTAATAAGCACTACTTTGTCCATGTATGTCCTTGTCCTAGTTTAGCAGAAAGACACAGAAAGAGAAAGGGAGCGAGTGACAGTGGAAAGGGAGAGCGAGAGCCTGGAGACATCATTATGACCTGCCACTGTACTTTGGGAACAGGATGTCTGAAGCAATGTGACACACACGCACGCACATATTATTACTGAGGTGTCTACTGTGGACAGGTTTATATCACATAACGAATATAACCTTCACCCTCTCATCAGGCTGTGAACAGAGGTATGTCATGATGTAAGTTATCAGTAATAGTGGAGTCCTTCTCCTACAGTACTCTACTTTCAATCTTTTTAAAGGAGAGTTAGCTTTAAGTGAGGCAAAATGCTCAATTCTACCCTTTGTACTTCAGTGCTCGATGCAACCTGTTGGAAATTAAGTTTGTGTTGTTTTTGCTGCTTAAAATGGTGAATATATGGACTGTCAATTTACCATTTAACAAGAAACCGGGTTAGTGGGAGAAACCACTATGCTAAGGATGTGCTGTTTACATATACATTCAAAAAAGACAAAATATATTGTAAGTGCCCTTTAGGATGACACAGAAGGGTTTTACAGTGGCTCTGAAAGCTCACACATGCAAATAGACATTACAAAAGGACAAGATAATAAGGAGTGCTTTGAGCTTTCAAGGCCACCGTAGTTTCACCGTAGGCTTTTTGCCTTTTTCACAGATAAGCTTATGGTAGATAGGGAGGAGCCACGGTCAGCTACGGGGGGCCCTGCCACCATAGTTTTCTGATCCAGTGTCCCTATTAGTAGGACATCATTTGACTTACAATAATGTTCATTTAAGTGTGGTTCTGGCGGATTTGCATCACATGGTCTTTTTCAGCATTAAAATACATCAAATAAGCTATCGAGACAGTTTTGTTGACCACCTATTAACAGAGAAATCCTGGACAGTCCCTAACAGCCAGACATGGCTAACACTAAGTATCTTGGGGCGGAGCGCCGTACCATTCCAAACAGCTTTTTTTTAAAATCAATAATACTGCTAAAAATAGCATCAAACCTCTGCAGTTGCATAATAACAGTCCCAACCATTAAAACAAAGCACCAACAACTTAGTAGGCGAACCCGGAGTTTATTTTTTTTTAAAAAGACTGTTTTACAAAGCTACAAGCCTTAGCAGGCCGACTATATCCATATTCATAGGCAGCCCAAACAAATTGATTACCAAATGCACTGGAGTTCAGTTCAAGGAGAAAAGTACTGAACTGAACTCCAGTGCATTTGGTAATCGACTTGTTTGGGCTGCCTCTCAATATCAACAGAACCTTCTGGCTGCCCTGAGCTACTCAGTGTTAGGCATGTCTGGCTGATAGCAACTTTTAATAGGTGATCAACGAAAACAACTGTCTCGATGGCTTATTTAATGCATATTCATGCAGAAAAAGACTACGGGATGCAAATATGCCGGAATTACACTTTAAGTCTAGGGGACCTTTATTTTCAGGGTGACAATAATAAACACATGGTTGATGTTGACCATGAACAGTGCTGACGAAGGCCACCTAACCTTAACGAAGTAGTACATTTAATGCAAACCACAAAGTTTTCACAAGCCTGACCAAGCCATTTTTGTGTCTAAATGTAAATCCGAAATCAAAGATAATGTTTAAGGAATTAGATTGGACTGCCTCTACCTTGCAAATTATTATCTTACGCCATGACAACTTGCTATGCTTCTACTGTATCACATACTTAACTTGTGACAAGGACATCAAAAATGCAGGAATAGTGGTGATTTAGTTTCCACCAAAGCGCCAAAAGTGCCTCAAATGACTGAAGCCATTAGAAGAATATCTGTATCACTCATAACCTCCTACACACTCTGATATAATCCCTCGTAAACAGTAAGTGTCTCACACACAAACATGATTAACACGCATAGGTAAGTGGGTTAATAGCGGTAATTATGATACTTAATTATAATCTCATCAAAGACAGGATCTTTGAAAAGAGCTATCAGTGAGACAGTCTCTAAGAGAGAGGGAACGAGACGGATGGAGAAAATATAAATTGTTTGCAACATTCACATCGTGGCAAAATGTCTTCACATCATCGAGCAGCGTCTTCACTATAAGTTCGAATTTTTAGCACTTTCGAATATACACTGTTCAACCCAAAAGGGCTGTTAGAATGAATACCCTTCAATTCAGTTATTGTATTCATTCCCAGTGGAGCAATTAAAAATTAAATGTGGCAGACGACACAGATCTCAATAACAGTCATGGGACAGAGCAGATAGTAAATGTAGAAAAGTATGTGATGGGGGGGGGGGGGGGGGGGGGGCAATAATAATTGTCTTGAACTAAATGGATGGTGCCCTTACAGAATAGATATCTGCCATGGATGTCAGACCAAAAAGTTGTCTTCTCTACTGATTGTAGTTGGTGGATGGTAGGTTTGTGCAGGATGTCCCGTGTCAGGCTAGTGACTGTTCTCTCTGACCAATGGTCGGCTCAGCTTGATTGGAACCTCAACCATGGTAGAACCATAAGTAGAAGGTACTGTCCACACCATTTGCCAATGGAAAAAGAAAAGTTGAGTTGAGTGGAGCCGTACTGTACCATGCAGCGAAGTTTCAGCATTAGAGATGCCATGAAAAAAGATTTAAGTAATCTCCAGTTTGCAGAGATCAAGGCAGCACCCCTTGCTCTTCAAAGTCCATAAAACAATAATATCAACAGCACGCATTTCTGTCTACGCTAGTTAAAAGTTGAAGAAGTAGAATCTGAAACTCTGTTATACCAGAAAAATTAGTTAAAACACAATCTGGAATCTAATACTGTACATATGCCACTAGAGAGGCAACAGAAGGCCGGTTTTCACTTCCAAACATATTTTCCGAAGCATACTGTAGAATACACATCAATGAAGACATCGAACTCTTTACAACTGGCACTGACTCCATCAATATTTTAAAAAAAACACATTTAAGTTGAATGTTTTTGTTAGGTTTTTTTTTTGTTGTTGTTTTTAATGTATTTATGTATTGAATGTATTGATTTTATTTGGACCCCAGTAAGACTAGCGGTGCTTTAGGGCACAGCTTATGGGTTTCCTGCTAAATAAAAAATAAAGACAACAATATAGAGGCTTTATTCCTAATTTCACATGCTTCCCAGATAATGAGGACCCCAAAATTTCCCCTATTTTACCTGTTGTCTTGACACATTTGGTAGAGGTCCAAAGCACCTATTCCATTAGTACTGAGTCAACAGCCGAGTCATACTCATCGCCCTGCTGCTCGCACCTTCTCTTCTCCAATATATATACTGTTTTAATTCACATCCTTCCATTATTTTCCCCTATGTCTGTCTGTCTGTTGTGATGACAACACATCCTGCAGATTTTTCACATTTAATAAGTATGACTTATGGATTCTGTGCCGTAAAAAAGTACATTATTTACCATATGAGAGCTGATTTTTTTGGCTTCAGGTAATTTAACCTCCCTCAATGTTTGTTTGTATGGATTTGTTGTTTGGATGACTGCCAATTGCTTTCCACACAGACTGCTAACATGCATGGAACCAAATGCAAAAACGTGATTAGTAAACACTACTCGGACTACAGACAGAAACCAGACTTCTTGCAGCCTACAGATTCTACATCATGCAATATTGGTTTATACAGATTATTCTGGAACCAACTACTGATGCAACTAATGATAATGTTCATTGTTGATTAAACTGTTGACTATTATCTAAATTAATCGATTTGTTGTTTGGCAAAAATATCAGAAAATGGTTTTAAAATGCAGTTAAAAGGTTGTTTTTTTTCAAGCCCAAGGTGATGTCCTCAAACGTCCTGTTTCGTCCACAACTCAAAGATATTCAGTTTCAAAAGAAATAAACCATAAAATATTCACTTTTAAGAAACTGGAGTCAGATAATTTTGGAAGAATTTCCTTACTTTAATAATGACTCAAATTGATCAAAGTTATACTTAATTTATATAAATATAAATTTACATCTATTTAATTGCCTTTAAGTTAATATCTATCAAATAGTGAGTTTAAACAATGGTGACCGGTCATATGACCGACTAATAAAAGCACTTCTTGTTTTTTTTGCTGATTATACCAATATCTCTGTTTGTTGCTGAGCCCCTTGTAATCGGAACTTTCAAGTTCGGAGTCAGGCTTGTAGTAAGGGTAGAACAAACAAATTATGGAACATTTAATAATAGTCTCTATGAAGCAGTTGTAGAAAGCTAACAATTCATGTAACTTTGAAAATGCCAGAATGGAACAATATCCTACAGAGACACCAATCAAGTGAGCAGGGCTTTATCAAATCAGAGTATATTTAAATGGCATGCCATTAACACATTTTAAAAGCACAATAATGGTAATTGTGATGAACTTTGTGAAATCTCACAAAACAAAGGGAGTCTAATAAAGGACATGGAGAACGAGAACAGAGAGAGATGAATGGGGAGCAGACATTAGCAGCAGGGAGTTTCGTGGATGCTTGCTGGCACGCCATGGGCTTTTATGGAAGGTGTCACAGTTGAAGAAGCGGGCAATTGAGTGACATGACACACGCACATGCAATCATCTCACAAGTGTGACACACACACACACACCAAAATTAGACTCCCCCTGCTCTCAGGGTTCCTATTGCCTGTGCCGTGATGAATATATCATCCGACCATTTTCCGAACAACATGGCTGTTCCCACACGCTATGCGGCTCCGCCCTATCACTTTCAGTTAGATGAACATAGGGTTAGGGAAGGACTGGTAGAGAATTTAAACACCATGCGTGAGATTGAGAAGGGAGAGAAAGGAAGATGCATGAGAAATCATGGGGAGAGGGTGAGTGGGTGGTGAATAAAAATACGAGGGAAAGGGAGAGAGATGGAAAGGAACGGAAAGAAAGTGCTATCTGTATCTGCCTGATCAGTTTCACTTAAGTTAAACAGGAGCTGTGGTGAATGGGGAATAGCTTGCGTTCCAGAGCAATGAAAAGAGGAATGGTTGGTGAGACTGAGGAGAAAGAGAGAAATTTTATACATTTAAAACATTGACAGAAACAAAGAAAGAACAGGAAGGCAGTAGAAAAAGGATAACAAAGAGGAAAAGACAAAATGATCAGTTTTAGTATCATATACAGGTAGCTTTATTTAGATGGTAACATGTATGGTCTTTCCTGATAAATCAGAAAGTGAAAATGAGTTAAAACAGAAGCGTGCTGAGCTTGCGTCTCACTCCATTTGGCAGTTCCTCATGAAAAAGTGTCTCCTGTTTCTCCCTGGTTGTCTTTGTTCAGTAAATGCATTTGAGATGTAGTCTTAGATAACAATGCTCAAAACCGTTATGACATTTACCTGTCAGACCATGACTTCAATAGCCAGTTTAAAGAGGGACCAGAACCAAAATGGAACATTGTGTAATTTCTTTGTGCAGACCAAATGAACACAACTGCAGGCATTAAAGTGACTTAAGGGGTCACAAGCAGTTGGAAACACTAGATTAGATTATACCTAGTGTATTAAGTGCACTTGAAATACTGTATGCCACATTCAATCTTCGATGCATGTAGAGCTACATATAAGACTGGAGTTGGGTTTTTTTTTCTTTTTTTAAGGAAGACCCATTTCATCATGCATTTTGTTTTTGCCCCGCATTAGTTTTGGGTGAGCTACTCAGAACTACCACAGCATGGCCTCTTGGGCTGACTTCTCCTTTCAGCCCAGGAAGCCATAACAACTTCACAGTCACTCACTCTAAAGCCCCCTGCTGCAGTATGGAGTTTGAAAGCATTATAGTGCATGTGCACTCCTTCACTAAGCCTCATGCAAGAACATTTATATATACTTACCCTAAAGTTTTAAAGTGAGCAATCACTTAAGATAAAGTGTGCTACATTGGATAATGGCCTACATTTGTTTAAAAGTAATTGCACTTGATCAAAGGCACCTGAACATAAGTAGGTCTTATGACCATTCACATGATTTATGGCCTCAGATTGCTATAATATGATACTTTTTCTGCTCCATTCAATGGGCAAGTGTTGTTCACAAAAAAAGGTAAAAAAAATTTTACAAGTGCAAAGTTCAATGTGTAAGGATTGTTACTCCACTGCCTTTTTCCACCACAATTCTGATGAGAAATTCTCGTCATCATTAAAGTGACTCAGGAGACATCAGGAGACAACAATTGCATAGGCTATTGACACATTTCTTCCTAATTGACACTGACCTAAACCATTGTACTGTAACACACAGTGGAAATCTGTCTGAACAGGAGGGGTCGGGCAGAAGGTAAGTGTCTAGATGGTAACCCAAGATTTACGAAAGTCTTGTGAGATGATCCTCGAATGGAAAGGTTAGCTCTTTAAGGTTAGGCATTGGCCTCAAATGGTTACGGTTACATGGTAAGGCATTGATCTTAAATGGTTATGGATAGATAGTCAAGGTTAGGCATTGACCTCAAGTGGTTACGGTTAGGCATTGATCTTGAATGGTTAAGGTAATATGGGTAAGGTTAGACAACAACCTTAAATAGCTATGGCTACAGATTGGCATTGACCTCAAATGGTTAAGGTTAGGCATTGAACTGGAATGGTTAAGGATAAATGGGTAAGGCATTGATCTTGAATAATTAAGGATGGATGGGTAAGGCATTGATCTTGAATGGTTAAGGATAGATGGTTATGGTCTAGCTTTGCCTTAACCATGACTGGCGTTAACAGCTAACACCATCTGCCAGAGTAAAGGAAGTATGAGCTTGAACATTCGTCTTGACTGCGGGCTAAATAATTTAGTAATTTATTTACAATTGCTGCTGCAATCTAATCAAGATTGTAACTTGTTATCGTTACAGGATGCCAACTTCTCCAACCAAGCCAGCAGGATCGCTACATGTTTTTGAACCAAGTTTTTTGCTGTTTAATAAAGTTAGCTGTCTGAGCTAGTGAAAGACAGCTGTTAACCGCAGTAGACACACTCCTGTACACAAACACTTCCATCTTAAGTGCTGATCATCCAACATGTTAATCTGTATGGAGTACACACATCCGGTGACATGACCACTCTGCACTCTACTAACTAAAACACAAAGACCCCCTTTAACACGCCACCTGGCACATACGCACTTCTTCCCTCACCCCATGATCACAGTTTTAATGGATTTTTGGTGAGGGAGGAAGACGCCTAACTAGCTGACAGCAGGCACATTAACACACTCACACAGAATGTCTCACGGTCACAGCAGCTCTTTAGTGGAGAAAAACACACACACACACAAACACACATGACACATACAAACAGAGTTTTATGGAAAGGGAGAGGAAGGCAGACATGTTCCATAAAGAGAGTTCATGCGAAGTGACGGGCCAACCTGCATATATTCACACAGCATGTTATGCTCGTATATACACACACACACTCACACAGCCTAGTCAATCATACAACTTTTTAACACTCAACACAGGCTTTCAGCATGCATCAAGATAAGACACCCACACGCATGGAGGAAAAATCTCTAGATTTACATGAATGCATTCACACACAATTAATGCAATCAACACCCTCGTCTGCGTCTGTGTCTGCGTCTGTGTGTGTGTATGTGTATGTGTATGTGTATGTGTATGTGTATGTGTATGTGTATGTGTATGTGTATGTGTATGTGTATGCGTGTGTGTGTGTATACATCGAGGGATCACTTGAAATCTACCTTTTTTGCTGACAAGGCTTTGTGTGTTTATATGCCTGTGTGCGTGTGAGAGAGAGAGAGAAAGAGAGAAAAGTAGGCCAGCTGATGACAAGCTCCATTTTTCATTGCCGTTACTTCAGAGACCGTAGGAACAGATGCCCCATTGGGACACAGATACACAAACACATGTCGTTACAGTCCCACACACACGCACAGAAACAAAACGTCCAATGCACAAGACTGAGTTGGCACCTTTCAATTTCATTTAACATCACTTTCCCAGGCATTTCCCAGCATCAAGAGACAAACCAAACCTGTCCTTTTTCAACTTCATCCCAAAACATGGAACATTTCATTAAAGCATGTGTTTTGAATGTCTTCTTAAATTCACAAGGTCCACCACAATGCAGGAAATAAAACCATTGGATTTGAAAACCTTCATCCTGCTCTAGCTTAAAGCAAAGAGCACACACAAACATCCTCAAATATTCATAGAATAACATTCACACACATCAAGTTTAGCATTCTGGAAAGCAAAAACACACATAATAGAATGGAGAATACAGGAAAGTAAGTCACTTAATATTGAAGTACTTGAATAAAGTACCCTTACCTTAAAGCTGTTCTCAAGTAGGGGTTCCAAATCTGCCTGCAGGAACACACAGAGAAAAGGCAACAATAAGCATATGAATGATCCAGCCTCCCTGTGGGCCAATAAAAATATGTACACCCCTGTCCACATAGCTTCATGTACTTTCTTAAGGTATTTCTTTGCATGGTTTGTGCTAGGTCAGGGGAAGCCAACCCTGCTCCGGGAGAGCAACTGTCAGCATGTTTTAGGTTTCTCCTAACTCCAACACACCTGATTCTTGTCAGGGGTTTGATAATCATTAGAATCAGGAGTCTTGGAGTTGGGAGAAACCTAAAGCATGCAGACAGTTACTCTCCAGGAGCAGGGTTGGATACCCCTGTGCTAGGCACTTCCAGTTAAGGGAAACATTGATGTAACAGCATAAAATGACATTTGCGACAATTGTGTGCCTCTGGGGAGCTAGTTCCTGCAGTCAGGTTACAAGCAGTCTGGCTTACCGGAAGTACAGTGTTGGTATAAATTCCAAGATGCACAAGATGACTCGCACAAACAAGCCAGAGTGTGTTCTCCCTATAGCAGATAGATGATTCTGACAGAGCACTGTGGAGATCGGTCTGGCAATGGCAGACAAGGTTCCAAGTTGAAGTGTGGTTAAAATAGGGTTCCCCACGCGTCTTACAGCAGCATGCACCTGATTCAGGTGCCTGTCAGTTCAAGAACAAGGAACTTCCAAGTGAAAAGAGAGAACATGAGCACACTGATTCATTTTCAGCCTTTAAAACTGCAAACAGACACTACATTTAGAGAATTGTGTCTTCATCAGAGTCAAACAGAACAAAGACAAGGCAAGCACATATAAAGTCAGCCTTCAACAGATGAGCAGTCCTCATTGGATAATTGGTTGAGCAGAATTTCAAACGTATTGGATGGTGCCTCCACAAGTGGGAGTTTCGATTGTCAGATGCCACACCCCATGCACCACAATCACTGGAGGAAGAAAACAAACCCAGTAATCTCTTAAAGTTACAAATACAAAAAGTTACAAAATACAAAAAGTAAAAGTAGTGCATCCATCATGTTAAACAGATTAAAGAAAACATGGCCAATTCAGCTCTTAATTATTTAATTTAGGACAACACAGTATCATTAAAATGTTAGCATTTTGCACTATTAAAGGTTTCAATTTAGTGTGCTGTCCTCTCTTTTCTCTTGGAAGTTCCAAGGTTTCTTTAACTCCAAATCTCAGACGCAAACTGAATAAGCTAGATATTGGCAGCTCAGCCGTGATACAAATAACATGTTATGTCCTCATTAAAAACGTATGAAAAGACCAGGAAAGCAAATAATTGGCTGCTGATATATTGCCCTTATGTAGTGCAGTTTTTTTTATGTGGTTTCATAATTCACACCTCTAGTTCCAAAATCTTATAAAAGGTCTTTATAGAAAAATAAGCTTTGAGAGCAACAAGTCAATGCCTAATGCCGAACTAAATAAACAATCATATGTGTAAATGAAGAACATTTTGGCATTGTGGTGCCCGCTAAAAGCTCAATAAAGTCCAATATCTTAATACAAAAAGAGAGGTTATTACTAAGAAGGCACAGCAATGAACAGCAGGTAGATCCTGAATTACCGTTGCTGTGATAATGCATGTTCTGTAAACACTACCAACTCCAACGACCTGGAACTTGTATAAATCGATGTTTCATGCACTGGGCGGGCATTTTAAATTCATGTAATTGTCACACGATAAAATAATATTAAAGAGACCAATGGAGTGTGGTCTATACCTACTCTGTAAAGTGTCCTGAGATAACTTTTGTTATGATTTGGCACTATAAATAAAATTGAATAGAAATTTAATTGAACATGTGGACTACACAAGCACAGAGGCTGCCCCAGTCCTCCATCCACTTTCATGTTGGTGATTACCGCATGTGTTAAACTGCTTGGATGAAAACAGAATGCCTGTCAGGCATTGTTTTCACACATTACAGCAACACCCCCTTCTAACCATACTCTCCTGTCTAAATATAAGAACAGTGTTAATTGAACTGATATTATGACTTTAGACTTAAATGATCCACATTGCAGAAAAGTGGCCTTCAGTCTAACCGGTGGCTATTTTGACACAGTTAGTTATCCTATGCTGTCGCCCGAAGTTGTTTTTATAGACTGTGACCAAACGCAATGTGAAACATCAGCACCATAAGCCATATGTCATCGTGAGAAAAGAAAAGAAAAACCAACAGATACTTTTTTTATGCGTCTTTCTTCTGTTTTTGTCATTTTTATTTCAGTAACTATTTTGCCATTTCAGCCAAAATAGTGCTTACCAGCTGAAATGTGCTTGGCTGTCTGCTAAGAATATGCAAATGAGTGTACAAGAGGTGGCGGTGGTGGAGCTTGTTTGTTTATGTGTGTTGTGAGGACGTTGGACCCCACCAAACAGACTCAATCTCACAATGTCATGATGCAGCATCTGGCGGACTTTTGACATATGGACATAAACACCAAAGATAATACATTATACATAAACCAAGATGATATCAACAGTATACACATTTGAATCTGTTAAGAACAGACAAATGCATACACAAGAGACATTATGACACAACACCCAAGACACAGAGGTATACAGTAAGTACGTAACTGCCGAACTCATGACTTTAACACCTGCAGTAGGTGCTTGATAAGTGCAATTATCCATTCAATTTGGTTGCTTTTTAATTCACTGGTTGGGTAAAAGAAAGATTTGGACAGATTGAGCTATTTTCTGTACCATTTGGGCAGTTTCCCTGATTCAAATGTATAGGCTGTTTTCAAAGGGCGTTATCAACTGGCACAGACCAAAATGGCCCTGGACACAACTGAATAGACCTACAACCAATCAAAGCAACAAGGCGTGACCTACAACTGTACCTCTTAGCATCACATACAAGTTGTTGTGGGGCTTGGTCCCTTTGAACAGTGAAAAAAAAAAAGAAAATTCTTCCTGTTCAGAAACTTTTTTGAAATTATAGCTAAACAGTGTACAGTACATACTAAAATGTGTTTCTGAAAACATTTGAGGCAAGAAATACAGTAGATAATACAGTGACAGAATCTTGATTCGTATTTGATCAGTGCTGCTTAGTTTGACAGTTTGGTGAGTCTGATGCATCGCACTGGACAAACCTGTAGACTAGAGTCAACTGGATAGACCTGCAACCGTTCGGAGAAACAAAACGTGACTTTTCAAATCTGTACCGGTGACATTCCTCTGTGATTGACCCACCAAGGTCCTAGTTGGCTGGAAATCTGTCTGAACGTGAGGGGGCCAGACAGACATGAGCTTGTTGGTTTGGTTCCTAGGCTAGAAGAAGAAGAAAAAGAGATTGACAGGACAAATGGCCGATAAAACCGAATGTCATTTCAGTTTCTAACTACAATAGGCAGGAAGTATGTATAGTAAATTATATTGAGTTCCAAAGTCATATCTCTGGTAACAGCTTCATAAAAGCTTCTGTCTGCTACTCTAAGTGAATGATTTTTCTGTTTAATGTAAGGTTATCCAAGAGACTTGGACCATTTTTCATCATTGTAACTGTGGTTTATGGTATGCCTTAACATATGGCATACTGATAAAACAGAAGACGCCAGATGCACACTTTATTTCTCTTCTTGTATTCAGCCATAGAATCACTTTTTTTCCAGCTATGTGTGTGTGTGTGTGTGTGTGTGTGTCTGTGTGTGTGTGTGTGTGTGTGTGTGTGTGTGTGTGTGTGTGTGTGTGTGTGTGTGTGTGTGTGCATGTGCGTGAGAGAGAGAGAGAGAGAGAGTTCAAAAAAATATCATATGTTTATCTCCAATCAGAAGCAAAAACCTGGGATTTTTTAATGACTGTTGGGCAGGCTCGGACAGGTTCGTTTGGTGTCTAATCTAGCAAGACTGAGAGTGTCTGTCTCACTGTTGTTACATTGGAAAAACTCATTAGGGCCTGGGACATTTCAGTCAGTCTAACCTGCCAAAATTCACCTGGAGACATAAAAAAACACCCATACAGCCCATCCAGTTAGACATTTCCAGGCCCTCTTTTTGTAAATCACCCTTAATCTTTACAGTTGGAGGTTTGTTTTCCTCTGCTGTTGGCCGACGCCTGATATAAACGTCATCACAATGCCCCATTCAGTCTCTGCAAATACACCTTTGTACTCGGGATCTGGCGGGGTAAACACCATCTGATGTCCTTGCCAACTGAATTGGATGATTGCGTTTTCACATACAGCCTCATAGGTTAATGTCTGGCTATGTGTGTGCGTGAGTTTGTATGTCTTTGTGTATCTCTGTGTGTATATTTGTGGGGATGGGAGGTGGGTGTTTCTTTGTTGTTCATGTTTTTTTTCGTTCTTTTGTTTTGCTTTTATTTTCTGTAAGGCACTTTGTGCCACTGTCAAAGAATTAAAAGTGCCATATAAATAAAGATTGATTTGATTTGATTTAGGTCATTTCAAGTTTGCAGTGCATGCGTGAAGTGATGCCCTGCTCACAGCACTGTAGCGGATCAGGAACTAAAGTCACAGTTGATTTGCTGTACTACACAATGCTAGTTGAACCCTGATCGTCATAAAGGTTAACAGAGCACCTTGATCATTTTAGCACATTACAGCCACATTATTACACACATGAAGGGCAAATATTCATCCACTGACAGTTAATTCTGACTTTGCAGGTATGCTACTTCTACTTGAAACCACATAAGGAACACTTTTAATTTTTTCAGTGACCTATTTACAATTGTCTGTCAAACTGATTTTCTTGTAGCATTCAGCTGGGTTCTAATTTAATCTGGCATTGCCCTGCAGCTTCACACATTTGAATCTTTGAGGGTGAGGTTGCTCCCTGCTGCCTCCTTAGCTAAGTTCCCCAGTTGGATTTTTGCCCACAGCCCCACAGAGCTCAACACTGACAACCCTGAGCAGTGCCTCTTACCAGGGAGGAATCCCCTTTCTGCATGATTTCTCTACCACCATTGACAAAACAACAGGGACTCTGCCCAGAAACTTGGACTAATCCTAGAAACCAGCTGTTGTGTGAGGCTCATGCTGCAGCCAAATCCTGATCCTGCAGGTATACTCTACAGATGTTGTCAAATCAGACACATTCTCACCATGAATTCTGACCAGCTCAAGCTTTAGGGTTGTGTTCACGCTATTTCATTTTGTTGAAGTTGCCAGCATTTTTTCTCTGTGCATTAGAGTGGATGCGGGGCAACTTGAAGATGGACAGGTTCAAACTGCTTTGAGAACCACAGGGCCCTTTGAAGAGTTCTCGTGGAGAGGAACTGAAGAGGCAGCTCATAGCATAACATCTGACAGTTTAGGATGGCTACCTTAAAGAAAATAGAGGGATCAGTGATGCAAAAGTGGCTTCATTTGTGGAGTTAAATGGAATTAGAGTACATAAGTGCTGTTTGCTGAGGTGGATGGATTTAAACAAAGCAGCCTTTCATCATCAGCACAAAATGCAGTTGAAGCAGCGCTTTTACTACAATAAAAGCAGAATAGTGTGAATTTGTGCCCTTAGACATCTCCCATCTGGTCCACTTAATTTCCCTCCCAGTGTTACTTATAAGCTTCACACTCCACAGCTCATCCATGGTGCTTGTGTTGAATTCCAAACCCTGGTATTTGCATACGAGGCTCAAAATGATGTCGATATGATAAGAGAAGTGCACATTAGAATGAGTAATTAGAGAGAGAACTTCACTGAGTTTTTTCGCTTTACACTACACAATTTGCTGTCTTGAAATTTAGTAGTGTTAATTGTAGTCCACACTATATGACTGGCATGGGTCCCACACTCCTTCACCAGGAGGATTATCTATGTGTATGTTTGGTCTTCAGAAAAACACAAGAAAAGTGTGGGTTTTTTTTTGCTCATCTGAGAACTCATTTCTGTTCTTTTAAAAGCATTTAGATCCCTGGTTAGCACTAGCATAACTTCCCATTTAGCGCAACAGCAGAGTAGGCTGAGCCGGGGGTTAGCTTCAGATAGCTAGCCGCCTGGGCTGCTCCCTGCGATTCAAGCGATCATCCAAAAATGTGACAAATGTGATACAGTGTGCGTGTGTGTGGGAGATGAGACTGTCAAGTCAGAGTGTCAGTCTCAAGGTCAGCAATCCTCATCGCCTGGGCATCCGAGCAGATATACAGTACACTCTGCAACACTGACAATTCACTAATATATTAACCAAGAGTGTGTGTATGTGTGTGAGTGGGAGCAAGTGTGTGTGAGTAATTGTGTTGGAGATAAGTGTGTGTAAAAAACTAATACTGTGTTAATAAACTTTCAAGAGGGAGCCACACAGAGACTTCCAGATGACACAAAAACTCTAAATAAAAACCAGAAAGATAAATAGCAGACATTAATTAACGCTAGGTCACTGAAGAGGGGGATGAATAAAACACACACCAACTCCAGCAGAGTAAACTACACAGAGTAGACATAAATCAGGTGAATTTAGTCAGTCATCATTGTAAGATGAACTCAGTTTATGTTCTCCGTGCAGTAAAAGGTATTAATCTTCACAAGTATTTCAACATTTCTGAAACAACATAATCAAGCAGAAAAAAGTAGAATAGTCTAGTGGTTAAATTTTATACGCTGACGTCACAAATTAGGGTGGAGCCAAAATTAGCAGCAGAGTGTCTCCAAAGAGATAGTTCAAGTGCTACTTTTACAGACTTTTAAGGAGGGTGATATGGAAGCCGTGTATTTAGCATTAATCCAGCAGAATTATATATTTAAATATGAGGAGGAGGATAAGTTGTTAAGTGGATTAGCAGGGGGCCTTTCTTTGAATGTTTTTATACCTTTTATCCACAAACAGAAATACATTTAGAAATGTCTAAATTCCGAAAGGTTTTAGCGGCTAAACTTTGCAACTAACTATAAACTGTGACAGATCTCATTGGGTTGCAGTGCACTGCTTTACCATCATTGGGCATGTTGTGTCATTACCTCACCCAGCAGCCAAATTATTGCATTAACGCGAGATCCCATGAGAAGTCAGTTTGCATGCCATACTAAAATCTATCTTGTCAGGCTCCAAGTACAACCCCAATTCCAGCGAAGTTGGGATGTTGTGTAAAATGTAAAGGGCACCGAACCCCCAACTGCTCGGGGCACTGGTCACTGGCAGCCCCCTCGCTCTGTTCTCTCCATTAATTGCATGTATATAGGTCCTGTCTGTGCATGTGTGTGTATTTCCGGCCTGTGTGTGTGTAACATCAAGTGAAATAGAAATAGAGTGAAAAAATCGAATTTCCCCATTGCGGGACTAATAAAGGAATTCTTCTTCTTATTCTTCTTCTAATCCAATGATTTGCAAATCCTGTTCAACCTATTTTCAATTGAATACACCACAATGACAATATATTTAATGTTCAAACTGATAGACCTTATTGTTTTTTGGATTCCCTCATTTTGAATTTGATGCCTGCAACACATTCCAAAAAAGCCCGGACAGGGGCATGATTGCCACTGTGTTGCATCACGTTTCCTTTTAACAACACTCATTAGCATTTGGGAACTGAGGACACTAATTGTTGAAGCTTTGTAGGTGGAATTATTTTCCATTCTGGCCGGGAGGTGACAGCGACACAAGAGGCTACCAAAACAACAATGGGGGTTAGCGTAGATGCTACTATAGCATCAGTTTTATCAAAACTGGAGAGAGATTTATTTATTGAAAGAAGAGAACTGCAATGAAGGTTTTTTCATGATGAGGAAGATGTTTTCTCTCTTCTTGTGACTGACTTTGGCGAGCGTTTGATGGACAAATGGTTCATCTAGTTACATCACAAAAAGAGTAAGTAAAATTATAGAACAGTAACCATTCTGTCTGAAGAGAAGATTTAAACAATGTTTTCTTAAGGCTATAGGATTCAAAAATTAATAGGAAGTAAAGAGGCCACAGCTTTGAATGACTTCAGCACATCTGCGCCCACAGACATCACTAATTTCTAACACTGTTCTGGTTTGAACTTTTTCCATTCTCCAGAAAGAAGCAGAAATGTAGTAAAAACCTAACAATAAGACTGCTGTTATTACCGCTTTCTCTCCTCTATGTGTCCTGGTTATACAACTAGAGGTTATTCCTCCCATTCAACAGTTATTTTGATTCTGTTGAGACGAGGAAGCAAGGAAGAAGAGGAGAGAAGCTTGTGAAGGTAAATGAGACACAGGGAGGAAAGACGGAGAGATCAAGAGGTCAAGGAAGAAAATGGGTAACCTACTGGAGGGAAGGACATAAAAAAGGTAATGGTTAGAGGAGGAAAAGAGACATTAAGATAGGAAAAAGAGAAAGGAAGTAGGAGGGAAGGATGGATGAAAAGAAAAGGAAGGGATTTAAAAAGGCAGGAGGAAAGCAGAGAGGGGAAAAAGGGAAAACATGAGGAGGAGAAAGAATAGAATGACGCAAACATAAAAAAGAGGGAATACAGACCCAAGAAAGAAGGTAGGAAATAAAAACAATGGAATGAAACAAGAGACAGAAATGTATCAGGACTGATAGAAAGGTTCATGACTCTAGTCATGTGTAATTTCCCTGTGCTGCTGGTCAGTGAAGCTGCAGAGAAATTATTACCCACACACACGCACACCACTATTTAATCAGGTTGCCTCAATACAAGCATCAGAGTTATTGTCCAATAGTAAACACACCCAAACACCAACATGCACACACATCCACACACACACACACACACACAGACAAGCTGGCTTAACCTTCACCCAAAAAGGACACACACACACACACACACACACACAAACGCACACACTTGATAGACAATTAAAGCGCAGACAGGATTGGTTGACAGCAACCACAGAGGCACAGTCAAAATAACAGCAAGAGAAATAAACATGGAACACCTAGCTGTGTGCTCTGCTCCCTCTACTCATTTTGGTGCAGCAGGATTATCATCCCTTAGTTCTCTCTCCTGTGCAGAAGTGTATGCTTTCAAATTATAATCTATGTAATGCCATTCCCTCCAAAACGCCACAGAAATATCCGTATGCAAAGAAAATAACAGGTATTTTATACCATCATTGTAGTGTCCCCTGTTAATCATTTTTGTAACCATTTTGTTTTCGGCTAGCTAGCAATCATGGACAGATTAAATTGGCTTTGACGTACTAAAAACATCCTAAGAAAGACATGTAGAGCAAATGCAGTATAACAGAAAAGCATAAAAACACAGGTATTTGGAGGGCAAGTTAGATACTGTATGTACACATTAAACATGCTTTACTAAAATTAAGTCATAAATGCCAACACATACAATTTTGATGTTTTCAGTTTTTTCAGTTTTGAGAAATTTATAGGGATTGTCTTTGCATAGTGCAACAATGAACACTTGCTTTAGACTGTCTTTTCTTCTTTGTTTACCAGTCACAAATCCGAGAATCAACTGCATTTTCAACCAAGCGGTGGAAAACCCCAGAGTTGTGTGAGTGTGCTTATCTCCAAAGTATTTAATCTCCCATCTGTGACAGAAGAGAGGAGGCTACAGGTTGAAATGATACCTCATCCAAAAGTGCTACTTCCCTTCTAACCAGGGTGTTACTGTAGAATGTTCCCTTGCAGCTTGCAGTGCTGAAGGAACACACATACATCGACTATTCTATACAAAAAAGTAGCAACAGTGTAGAAATACTCCATCACAAGTAAAGGTCCTGCAAAATATATCTTAAGAGTAAAAGCAAAATATACTTAAAGTGCCTTAAGTTAACGTACCCATTATGAAAAATAGGATTATTTTAAAGGTACTGAAGAACAAATACTGTAGATCCGCCCACTAAATAGGTCCAGTTAGATGCATTTTAATGCTGTTATCCAGTCCAACGGCTCTTCCACCACATTAAAATCATTTTAGTGGGGACTATTTGGTGTTCAGATCTTTTTGTTCTTGTATGCTTTTTCATTGATTCAGCACTCTGTGCCTGATGGCTTACCTGGTAGCATGTGCCCCAATGGCCATGGTTCAATTCCGACCTATGTCACTTATATTGTTTATTGAGGATCCCCATTAACCGACGCACAAACGCCAGGCTAGTCTTCCTGGGGTCCTTTTAACCGTGTTACATCAGCTTTCCTTTTAACAACACTCATAAGCATTTGGGAACTGAGGACACTAATTGTTGAAGCGTTGCAGGTGGAATTATTTTCCATTCGGCTGCATGTTGTCCCCTTCCTCTCTTCTCCCTTTCCTGCTTTACTTACAAATAAAGGCGAAAGCCCAAAAAAAGAAGAAGCACTTGAAAAAAATGCATGTTTTATATTAAGTACAGCATTGAAGGTGATTCATTCTCCTCCACTACTGCAACTACTTCCTGGCTGTTCTGCCTGCCTGTGCCATCCGATCTCTGCAGCTCATTCAGAATGGATGAATGCAGTCTTCACTTTCTTCCTATAGCTACTAGACACTAGCCCTTGTGTATTGTGCTACTAACAGATCAGGCCTAGCTTACATCCAGGACATGATTAAACCCTTCGCCCCAGCCTGCTCACTCCGCTCTGCATGAGAAAATTAGCTAGCTGCTCCCTCACTTAGAGGAAAACCTAGTCCCTTGACTAAGTTACGACTGTTTGCTGTCCTGACTTCCAAATGGTGGAACGAGCTACCCATCGATATTCGGACAGCAGAAAGTCTACATATCTCCCGCTGCAGGCTAAAAAACCCATCTCTTTCGACTGCACCTTGGCTAAGAAGGTGATTTGTTTGTAGCATGTAAATGTAGCACTTATTTGAGGCTAACACACTTACTTTATTCCAGCTCTTCTGGTTTGTACCCTAATTGTTGAGTGCATTTATTGGAAGTCGCTTTTGATAAAAGCATCAGCTAAATGAAACGTAATGTAATTTTAGTACGTTTTTCTACAGATTTTATTGATTTATTGATTCACAGACTTTGTTTGTAGGTCTGTTTAAACAGACTTGACTTCTAGCCTTGGCTCGACTTTAACTGGCACAGCACACATCAACGCATAGATCACTATCTCAGAGAAAGTATTATTCATTACAGGACTTTATGTGTGACTGTTAAATTAAGGAGGATCTGCACCCACAGACATGCATGCAGTTGAGTTACACCACTTCAGCTGTCAGAGACACGAAAGAAGAGACGAGGAGGCATTTATGGTGTATCAGCGAGAGAGAGGAGAGGAGTGTTTGTCTCAAGACATTTCCCACAATTATAATCTATTTTGAATTACTCAAGGGGGCCCATGCAGTTGCTGCTTACGTGCTTGCCTCGCTTCAACTTATTTTTCTCTCACACACAAACTTTCAAAGCAGCACAAAAACATACCTCTTAATCATATTCTGTTATCATCAAAGTCAGTAGTGGAATCCATAGCGTGACTTTCGGTGAACTCACTTCCCTTTTCTGCCAGCTCTCTCCAAAGTCTGCATTCTGCTATTTCAACTTTTTTTGGGAGATGGAATGAATAGTCTTATGACCACCGGCGTTTGCGCAGACGTAAAACCCGATAGTAACCAGAAATTGCTGTTTACATGCGCAAATAATCGAGGTACTGAAGGAGTTCTCTAAGTCTGTTAACCTGTTAAAACTCCGATTTTATTAATACCAGGTGAAAATACAAAAGCCCATGATCAGGTGTCATTATCTTGATAGATGATATCTAATGGACAGAAGGCTACCAGTTCTAAATGGTCTTTTTGCTCTTTTCCCATAAGTGAAGTTCATCAAGAAAACTTCAAATGAATACTTGAGTTTGATTAATATGTTCCCTCCTATTATTTTCCGAAAATCGATAACTGAACAGTTTTCGCTCGAAAAAACTGACTGAGAAATATAAAAACGTATTTCTACCTCCTCTTTCTTTTTCATCTTCTCTGCCTCTTTCTTATTTTATTTTATTTTTTGCACTCCCTTGCTCCTGCTCCTTCCTATTCAACATCGCTCACACACTATTGAATAATTAAGATGCAATAAATCTCACTGTCACATCAGTTTTTCAGACTCCATCCTCTGCCTTTATGTGTGTGTGTGTGTGTGTATTTGATATCCTCATTGTGACTGTGAGACTGCAGCAGAATAAGCAAAGCGGCACTTTGGCACTGAAAGAGCCTACTTTATGGATTGTCACCCTTTTCAGAAATGCCATGCTCTTATGCCAAACAAGAATCCATGACTTCCTACACTGTTGTTGTAAATGTTCTTATAGAATTATTGTAAAGGCACGGAAAGAGCAGCGGAAAATAGCCGCTGGATGAAAGCGCAGAAATCGTCTCAAAACCACTTCAGTCTAGCTTTTCTTTGGCTGTAGCAGGTGATTTTGTTAGGACTTCACATTCTTTAAACTAGAACACATTACCAGGACACACCTGAGCATATGCACATACAGAATACACACAGAAACACTCGTACTCTGACCTCATACACTCGTACATTAATGCCCAGGCTCTGGGGTAAAAACACGGTCCAACCCCATAACTGCTAATGCAACTGATCTTCATTTAATGCAAACACACATTCACATTCACAGTGTGTCTGTGCTGCAGAGATAACCCGGAAAGGATTAGCTATAACATGTTGAGCAGAAGAAAAATACACCTTGACTGCATGCAAGGGAGGGAATGAGGGGAATAGTTTCACTGAAGAGAAACAGTGGTGTTTGTGGGCCAGCAGCACTTTCACACACCGCTGCTACAGGAGAGTGAGCTACTTTACAAGAGCTACTTGTATTGTCTCTTTCAAGAAAATATGCATGATATGTGCCTCATACATATTATCAGCAAATGCAACAACATCTAAATTCTAATCCTCAGACCTGTCCAGTGCTCTGTGTGAGTATAATGCTGCATTCACAGAAGTCCTGAAAAACTAGTTAGCATTGTTGGATGTCAGTCAGTCACAGTAAACAGTGAACAATAGAGATGAGCATTTGTCGCATGACATTTCAATCATGCAACACAATTCAAAATGTTAAATGGGTTGTTGGGTTGGCAGAACTCATACAAAGTGATTCCCAGTGTAAATGAATAGCAGACTAAGCCAAGAAAAGAATGGGAAGGGTTCATCCAAAACACAATCTGAGTTTTGTTTTTCTGCCAGAGAAGTTTTGCTACAGTCCAGATGGGGGCAGTCAAAAGAAAGGTAGTCATTACTCAAAATTGTCTTTCTTTAGAGGGGGAAAGTGTCTGCATATAATTTGAGGAATATTTGAGAATACCATTTCAGACAGTTTATCATTATCTTACTGAATACAAAGTAAATCCAATTTACTAATTATCACCCTACCACTGAGTTTCTCAACCTTAATAGGTTAAATACATGTATATATATATATGATATATGATGATATGATATATATGTCTGATGTATATTATTAATGCCATACTCAAAATGGTTCATAAACCCTGCTGAGACCCCTATTGGGACAGCCAATTCTTATTCGCATGTCAAATACTCCCATTTTGTTGCAACCTTTTGTGACAAAAAGGTGGTAATTCCTAATCCTAACCAAGTGATTTAGTTTTAAAAGTTAGTAAGAGAAAGAGTTGGGTGGGATGATACCTTGTAAGCAGTTAACTCCCTCTCTTTGTGCATGGACAGTGACAGTAGAGAGATGACAGAAATTAAGAAGAGATAAAGATGAGGACTGACATGCAACAGAGGTCTCAGGCAGGATGCACACGGGCATATGATTCCCCAAGGGTCATCCGGGGACCCCAGGTCAAATTCATTTTAAAATACTTCAGAGGCCACTTGCACAGTAGCAGGCTAAACAGACACAAATTTACCCTGATGTTGCTGACAACTGTGAAGAATTCTCCCAAATCCTGTGTGATTTTTCACTAAACGTAGTAAATAGTTCGATGCCCTGTGTAACAACACATGGAAGCATTTTCTGAACTAGCAAGCGAATCAGCAGTACGCTATAAAATATTATAATATATAATAATATCAAAATGCACTACAAAAACTAAACACTGTTCTGATCAAGGCAAGGCCAGTTTTATTTGTATAGCACAAAAGAAACAATTAAATTCAATTAAATTCAAAAAACTTTATTTGTCCCCGGGGGGGGCAATTCAGGGCACACAGAGCAGCAAATAACGGCAGTAAATAAGGAGGGGGTTCCCATACCGGGAGACGAACCCGGGCCGCCTGGGTGAAAACCAGGAATCATAAAATGACATTTGAGTAATATACATAACAGATCATTGAAAGTATTAATTGGTAATCAAGTATCATTTCCAAGACATGTCATGGACAGTTTTTTGTTTACTGAAAAGCAGCGGCAAATGGCAAAAGACCTGCCTCAGACGATCTGAAAGGTCTGGATGGTTCGTGGCTGAGCAGAAGATCTAAAATGTAATTTGATACTAAACCATTTAAGGCTTTGAAAACCAACAGAAGTATTTTGAAATCAATTATTTGACAGACACGACGCCAGTGTAAAGATCAAATTTGTTACGCAACACAATGACTTGGTTAGGGGAAAGGCTGTGGTCATGGTTAAAAGAAACCAATTGATTGGAAATGTGTACGAATCAGCTGTGTTATGGTGGTCTTATTAAAGTCCAATGTTGTGTTGTCCCATGCATTCACCCCAGCTCCCTACCAATGTGAGACTACTGCTACTGTTGCTCCCAAGAAACAAGAGTCACAAGTCCTACAGCCTGTGAATATTCTCACTTGTCCAGGTCATCGTTGAGGGAAAGTCCTCCACCAAACACCATAAAACATGTTATTTTTAGGCTGCCGTTCTTAAGCTAGATAGATTGGGATTTGGATGGAGTGGTGGTTAAAAGGGTGGTGGGTAATGCTTGAATGTGATAACACTGAAATATAATATGTCCTATGTTTGTGATCAGAATCTGTTTTACATTTACCTTTGATTTTAAAAAAAGAACAAATGTTTACTAAATTATTATAAAAACGTATGTTATGTGACTGATCCACTGCCTAAGATCACTGATGCAGCTGATCAGAATGATTCAGCTATCTGTTTTTATAACACTCTATTTTTCAAATCTCTATCTGGGAAGCCATCAACAATGCAGAAAGTTCTGCAAAACAAATCGAATGCCTTTCAGAAAATAAAAAGGCACTAAAGCAAATTCATTCAAATTAAACAACTCCATTATAGAGGGCATCGATGGAGTATAGTTGCAATTATGGAAATGTAGTTTTTCATTAACCTGTAGATAGCTAAGAGCGACTAATGCACAATTATGTTGGGGGAATATTTAAGAGAATAACAGTACATATTGCATGAGAAGCAGCATGACTGTTGGCAGACTTCATCTGGCCTCTTCTGCTTTCCCTGCTGTCTCTCGGTGTCGACACTGTGTGCAAACACAGACTTGAAGAAGATAATTCATCTCTTAAGCCGTGAAATATCCTCAAGGCATCTTCACAGACCTGCAGAAGTGCTGTCACACTTAAACACTCTCTCTTACACACAGATTTCAGGCCCTTGAGGTACAAGTGGAAGGTATTTAAATCCTCCCAAACACATCAGAAAGCCTCAATAGAAGAAATTGGGTACTTAAACTAATTTTTTTGCCTCCAACTGTTTGTAGGTCAATGTGTTCGTATACACACACACACACACACACACATATATATATATATATATATATATATGTAGGTACCAATGTTTGTGTTTGCATACTGTATATAAAAATATAATTTCTAATGGATTCCGCCCATGAGCTGACCAAAGCAATTTGCTACCTTTACCTAAACCCTTAAAACCCTTTACCACTGGCTGAATCGGTGCGTGTCTATGCATTCATGTGGATTTGCATGTCAGTTTCTATGCCTGTGCTTACAGAAAAACAAATTATTTGGTTTCACTAAAGCGTAAACCAATACAGTTTGGGGTCACTGAAGCTGCTGGTAGAAAATAATTGGTGCAATAAGTCAACAGTGACCAAAATCGACATCTGTTTTTAACAATCGAGACATGAGTGTGACCGGTTTAGCAGTTAAATTGTTCGAGTTGGTATTTTTAATTAGCTAATTTCGCCATAGTGTTTGCACTGGAATAACTCTCACAGTAAGACAACATGGCTTTTCACCTAAACCATGGTGCACACCGGGAGAATGAATAAGAGACACAATGAGAAGGGGGATGGTGGAGTTGAAGAGTCATTTAAGACGTAACATAAAAAAGTGCTTTTTGGATTGTCACAGTGTCTGACTGGAGAAATGTATAATATTAATTACTACTTAAATGTATCCATTGCAACATTTTATTTAATAAAGATAATAGAATGGTCTCTAGACCAGAGGTAGTGGTTAGGTGGCAGCATATTTGCTACAAATTGCTTGCCAGTGGGAGTGCTAGCTCAATTACTCCTGTTCATTATGTGGACCATAGCTTTGTAGATCATAGCAGTCCATTGATCGATCTCTAACAGGCTTTTTTCAACATTTTTTGTTGTCAAATGTATTTGGACCACCTTGGAAGAGTCAAAAACTGCAGTTCCTAAAATGGCCAGTTGAGGCTGGCTCTAAAAGCGGGTCAAACTCCATTGAGCCCCATGTTCAAATGCCCAACTTCACAGCAAAAAGGCGCAGATGGTGGCAGGGATGTTCAAGGGCCATTTGGAGAACATTAATATCTTGTGAAAAGCAGCTGTTGATCTGTGTGGCTAGAAGGCTGCAAAGCCTCCTACCAGATTGCGGAGGAATGACAAAGTTGTGAAAGAAAGCATAAAATAAGTCCTTGACTGTGTTTTGCGGACCTAGCTTTGAAAAAAGTGAAAATCAATCGATCGATCGCTCAACTTCATTTTTCACATGAAATCGAAAAAGGTACAATTCCAGTGAAATGCAATCCCGTCAGCTCCTTCAACTTGTGCATTATTCATCATAAAGGAGAAAGCGGCCAGAATGGAGGGCAGAGGCACCAGAATGTTTCCTGCTGTTCTCATTATGAGGTGTTGCAGGCCAAACAGTGCAGTAAGTCAGTACACTTCTACTGTGGCTCTGAAGCATGAAGACCGGTTGGCAGATGGGAGTCTAATGGCCCATCCATTTCTCTAAGACAGTTTACCACACCCACCTCAACACAGCAAAGCTGTATCATGCTTTAAAGGGAGAGGGAACAAGAAGGTCAAGTGCAAGTTTAATTAAGATGGATCCCAATACCAGTGTCGACCGTAGATGAGGTTGAATAATGCATTCATGCACATTTGAGAGATCATGACCTTGTCAACGTCTCAAACCCACAACAAATTAGGATTAAAAAAAGCACAGCAAACCAAACTGTACTTGCAAAACAAACTATCACCAAACCCAAATACTCTGCCGTGTGACATTATAGCACATCTACTAACTGCGGCAGGAGCTTACTGGTATTAAGGATCTGACCAATCTGGAACCAGTCCCTTGTTAGCTAGCATTACCTACTTCACTATGTAATTAGAAAAATGGGAGCAAAAATATACTACAGATGTAATATTGACTGCTATAACACTCGGATCAATCTCTGTATAGTGCCACACTAGGCCTGGCTTGTATTCACACAGTTTGTGCCGCTTAAAGTTAGTCACGGAGTCCCACAGGGTTCTGTCCTTGGACCGATTCTTTTCACCTTATATATGCTTCCCTTAGGAATTATTATAAGGAAGCACTCCATACATTTTCATTGTTATGCTGATGATACACAATTATATTTGTCGATCAAACCAGAAGAAACCCATCAGTTAGATAAACTTCAAATGTGCATTAAGGAAATAAAAAGCTGGATGACCTGCAATTTCCTGATGTTAAACTCAGACAAAACTGAAATTACTGTACTTGGCCCCAAAGGCCTCCGAAACTCAATAGCTAAAGACATTGTTACTCTGGATGATGTTGTGTTGTCCTCCAGCACCACAGTAAGGAATCTGGGTGTTATTTTTGATCAGGATATGTCCTTCAATTCTCACATAAAACTAACGACAAGGACTGCATATTTTCACCTGCGTAATATTGCAAAAATTAGGAACATTGTGTCTCAGAAAGATGCAGAGAAACTTGTTCATGCATTTGTTACTTCTAGGCTGGACTATTGCAATTCCTTATTATCAGGCTGCTCCAATAAGTCTGTTAAGAGTCTCCAGTTAGTCCAAAATGCTGCAGCTCGTGTACTAACTAAAACAAATAGAAGAGAACATATTTCTCCTGTATTAGCTTCTCTGCACTGGCTACCTGTAAAATCTAGAATAGAATTTAAAATCCTTCTCCTTACGTACAAAGCTCTTATTGGTCAGGCTCCGTCGTATCTTAAAGAGCTCATAGTACCGTATTACCCGACTAGATCACTGCGCTCTGAGAATGCAGGGCTACTCGTCGTTCCTAGAGTCTCCAAAAGTAGAATGGGAGGCAGAGCCTTCAGCTACCAAGCTCCTCTCCTGTGGAACCAACTCCCAAATGTTATTCGGGAGGCAGACACTGTCCCCTTATTTAAGAGTAAACTTAAAACTTTCCTTTTTGATAAAGCTTACAGCTAGGGCTTACGATGAGACTTTATTCTGCTTAATTATGCTGCTATAGGCCTAGTCTGCCGGGGGATAATACTTTTCCTGATACTCTGAGCTTCTCTCCTCTCTGTCTGAATCATTCATGTCCCATCAATGCATGTTACTGATTCAGCTTCTTCCCCGGAGCTGTTTGTGCTTTGTCGTCTCGCAGGTCTCTGCTGATCGTGGTGGTGCTTGCTGCCGTGGTCCTACATGACGCTTCCTGCTGCTATTGTCACTGTTACTCATATATACTATCACTAGTTTAATAAACTATAAAATTTGTAGCTGTATTGTAGCTGCTATTGCCACTACTCATCATTGATCATGTTTGCCACCATAATTATTATCATTTTCATATTCTGTCACTTTAGCTGTGCTTGTTTCTACTATTCTGTTGTATTAACTGCCTTAACATATACGTCATATTCACATTACTATAAATATTATAGTTACTGTTAGGCTTTGCTTGCATCTCTGGAAGTGTGTCTGTCTGTCTCTCCCTGTCCATCTGTGTGTCTTTTCTCTCTTTCTCTCTCCTTTTCTTCCTTCCCAACCGGTCAAGACAGATGGCCGTCCTCCACAGAGCTGGGTCTGTCTGACGTTCCTGCCTGTTATAGGGAAGGTTTTCGTTGCCACTGTACTCTACAGAGGAATTGTTGGGTCTATGTAAATCATAAATAAGTCATTGAGTGTGGTCTTTACCTACTCTGTAAAGTGTCCTGAGATAACTTTTGTTATGATTTGACACTATAAATAAAATTGAATTGAATTGAATTGAATTGAATTGCATGAATAGAATAGTTTTCACCAGGATAAACAAGAAAACACTAAAACAGGAAAAACACTGTGCCAAAATCCCATTCAACTGACTGCCGGTGAGTCCTTGTCTTCAATGTGAAAACTCTCAGGGGTATAGCTCAAAATGCCTGCTTTTTAAGTATTCATCTCTTTGTGGTCTATAAAACAGTCTTTGCAAACACATGCATGTCATTTCTCCACCTTCTCTATGAACACTAGTCATTTTTAGATTTTCTTCACTAGTTTGAAAAAACAAGAGTCGCTGTTTAATGATACCCCTCACAGCTGATTAAATGACTCACTGTGAGGTGTATTTCTGCAGTCTATCTCAGTAAATCCTAGGACTTGAGTTCCCCAGGCTCCCAATTCATCAGTACCATCCCTTCATACCTTACAGACTCCTTCCTGATTAACTGAAGGCCCTCACGTGCCACTGTGATTCCAATTCCTGTGTCCCACTGGCATTAAAAACAATTTTGAGAGACACTATTAATTTTAATGGCACATCCGTCATTGCAAAAGATGTTTAATGTATTGAATGTTGCTGTGTAATAATCATTTAAATATGGCATGGGTAAGGTTGTAGATTCACTTTTTAATTCTTAAAACAATGCCCATGTACAGGAACAGTTTTTGATCAGTGTAATTATTCCTTCCGTCCATTCTGGCAGTGAAGAAATCCCTTAATTTCAATGCAGAACGAATGGGGGATAAAATCCATAGCCGTATTTTGTGTAGAGATCAGCCCAAAGTTGATCTAAAGGTGGTTGCTAAATGCATTAATTCTCATTGTTATCAGTTGAATTGTAATAACTTGTGAAAAACTGATGACATTTTCAGCTTCAACTATACTTTGCGTGTGATGCTAATTAGCTAATGTTAGCATGCCAAAACCCTGAATTTAGATGGCATCACATCTTAAGCTTGAACACTTCTGATGAAACAATTGAAAGACGAAAAACAATATTTTTTCATAAAAATGGCAATGTGAAAACAATGTTAAAATGTACAACTCATACCGATGAAACTAAAGAGAATTATCAATCAACATTTTAAGTCTTACATTAGTGCAATCAAAGGCTGCAGCTGTCAAAGACTGCTAATGTTTACTAAATATACAGTGGCATGTCAGTGTTCATGTGTGCATACTTACAAACTAAAACGCTGTATAAATTGGTGAGAGAGGCACAGTGTCAGGGAGGCAGCTTATACTCATCGGAGCGGATGCAGCCTGTATAATTGCCTGTAGCTAACATCAGTATTATCTCAATTCTCTCAGGACCACTTTACTCAACACAGCAACAGACCGTCATTCTAGCTTTCACATGGTTCAGTCTCAGTAGGTATATTTTATTACAGTCTCTATGCTGCTGCTAATGCAGTGTCTGCTGTAGTTTCCTAGTCACAGCATCAGTGTAGGCTAATGGTCCAAGTGGTCTGAGACTTTCAACAAAATCTTTTTTTAAGCTGGACTTCATGGGTATACAGTAATTGGCCTTCCGTAAGGTCTCTTTCAGACAACTTTAAAATAAGTTTTTGTTGGCAGTTTTATCTGGATTGTGAGCATTTAACCACTAGTTCTGGAAGTTATCTTCTGTTGAACATTTTCATATTTGCCTTAAAAGTGCTGCACTCAAAAAAGTAACCTTAATACAGTTTTCCCCGACCTTTCCCCAACTCATCAAATAAAGACGTTTGACCTCAGAAACCGACCTACGTCACACTCACATGCAGTAACATGCATGGGCAGCCGGACCAGCTATCGAAACAGTGAAACACACACAGAGGAAGAGTGACTTCATTCTCTGCTCAGGACACCACTACTCTACTATATCTTTACATAGCAGATGTTTGTTTGCTGCTTTATTAAGGTTCTGAAAGTCAAGGACAGCCCCTAGCCCCTTTAAAGTAGCATTTCATCTTGTTGCAAGTGCTATTTTCTCTATAGCCTATCCATTCCCTTCCAACTAAAGTATTTATCTAGATCAGGGAATTGTTGATGACAGTGTTAGTAGGGCCGCACAGATGTCTTCTTCCCTGTAACATATCCCTGTGACCTCCCTGTCTTTGCTTTGTCTGAGGTTTACCCCTGAGTTGGCCTTTGTGGTCCTTTTGAAGGACCTTGTCTTGTAGGCTTGTTTCCGTGACCTCAGTGGGTCACCTCCCAAATGTCATGGACAAGGTGATGGTCAGACCGAAGCATGCCCATGTTACTGCAGCCACAGCGCCGAAAGGGCCCATATTATAAAGTGATTTCCGTGTCTTTTTGGATTAAAAGTAGGTTGTGATGTTATATAAATTTAAATAAACTGTGAAAGTATCAAAAGGCTCAATCTACAGAGAAATGCAACAGCTTGTTTGCAGAAACTGTGCCTTTAAACAAGTCACCAGAACTTCTGTAAGGTTGTAATGTCCCCACTGTATTACCTACAAATTTGCAAGATGGTGCAGCGACACAAATAACACATATTCAAATGCCCCAAAGACACTTCAAGAGATTTGAGAAAAAAATAATGTTTTTATTAACATTAAAGCATTTAAACATGGTCTTGTAGAAACCCAAAACACATGTCTGAACATGAAAATGAGGAGAATATGGAAGCTTTAACTGGTGCTGTATGTAATGAAAATGTCCCCTAAGCTCTTGTGTGAATACAAATACCTGAACTCTTTTAATGACATCAGCTTCTCACTGACATTAGCTGTCACTATATCCTGACAGCACAATGACACAGACGATCTATGAAGAAGTAATGTTTCTCTACCTCCACCTTATTACTAGAATTCCTCCTAAAGTTGTCTACTTTTCAGTAATATAATCTAGCAGCCCCCTTTTCCACTGCAAACTTTCTGCTTATCTCTTGTCCATTGTTTCGCCATTGGCCAAGGAACATTTACTGCATGGGAGATTTTTTAAAATGACAGTCCTGTCGGTGCAACTTCTTAGAAAAGTTGGGCTTTCTATTTTGTGCTTTGCATAGTTCAATGGTTATTTTGACTGTTATTAAATCTAGCAACAAGATCTTGTGGAACACTAGAACAAAGTCAGAGTATGTACATCCACAAGTTTGAAAAAGTTGTCATGAAACAGCTGTTCCCTGTCTTTTGTCTCAGTCCTGTTCGGCACATTTTCAGACTGATTGAAGGATAAACTAGTGGGAGTCAAAAAGCAAACAATAATCGGTGTGAGTAGGTCTTCTACAAACTTCAATATCCAGGCTTCTATTCTCTTTGATGAATACTGCAACGTCTTGTCTGTCTTCTCAGATAACCTTAATGTTGCTTTCCACTGAGTTGGCGGGTTCTGTGCTGACATGCAGTTCATGGACTTTGATCTTGACCCAGTTGTCAACCACATATGTGAATCAATAGCTAGGCGCTGTTCACCAGAGGGAGCTACTGCTATCCGGGCAAAGGTTGAGCCGAGCACATCCGTTCTGGACTTACAGTGGGTTTTCTTGTGAAATGGCAAAGTATCATAAAACACCAAGGTTTAATATTTTGACCCTCAAGCGTTGCTGCTAAGAAGCCGTCGTTAGAAACCATCCCCAAAACATCTTTTCCAATCAGAAAAAATATGGTTCTGATACAACCTCTTCAAGAGGTTTTGTGCAAACTGCATTGTGTGTCAGTTTTGATCATATATCAGTATTGCTGATGGGGGCAGTCAGTTAAGGTGGTAATGCGGTGGTTTTAATGTGTTACTACCTGACATGTCCTCCCAAGTATTTTCTACATGTTGTAGCTCACATTGTAATTTACTGTACGTGACTGTGACAACTCCGAGCATCTGAAGCAACTTTGCCTTCCAGATGGCGTAATCGTGAGGTGCTGCTTCCGCAAACTTCCCACAGTAATGATCTTACAATCACGTCCACTTCATGCAGCCACACCAAGACTTTTAAAAACTCTTGTGACCTCAGTGACAATCATGTGAGTTTTATGTATGAATTAGCCAAAGAGATTTAATTTAACTTGATAACCAGGCAGTAAAAAATGATCTGCGAGAAGCAAGAACAAAACAGCACAGTTTTATCCCATATCTCCGATGACTAAAAGTATTTACAGACATGAGAAAGAAGGTTGTTTCTCATTGAAAGTAACAGCTGCTACATACGCAACAAATCCTGGTTGAATTCTCCCTGGACACCATTTAAAGGCTTTTCACAATTAATATTTTTTTTCAAAATCTTTGACATTGGTTCCACAGAATCATTTTTCTGATCATCACCTATTCAAAGAGTCTGGATAGCTCTCTCTATACATTTGTGTCAACCAGGTATCTCTCTCTCTCTCTCTCTCTCTCTCTCTCTCTCTCTCTCTCTCTCTCTCTCTCTCTCTCTCTCTCTCTCTCTCTCTCTCTCTCTCTCTCTCTCTCTCCTCTCTCTCTCTCCTCTCTCTCTCTCTCTCTCTCTCTCTCTCTCCTCTCTCTCTCTCTCTCTCTCTCTCTCTCTCTCTCTCTCTCCTCTCTCTCTCTCTCTCTCTCTCCTCTCTCTCTCTCTCTCTCTCTTCTCTCTCTCTCTCTCCTCTCTCTCTCTCTCATGTGTCTCCCTGTGGGCACAGAAGGAAGCTTGATGAGACTACGCCAGGCAGAGAAACCAGTAATTGTTTATTGATCAATATCAATAAGCACAAAGCTCATCTGTGAACAACAAGTTATTCAACTAAAGCCAAACAAAGAGAGCAGCAACCGGGGTGTTGATGACTCCATTAGTAATGCTGTAATACACATACTGTACACACAGGCAGATATCTTACTGGCAACGTTTATGCAGCCTTCAATCATTCTTTTGGCTCACTATTATATTAATGAACAAGAGCATGCACAAAGGGACTGATAAATGTTAGACAAAGGGACTAAAATAGCGACTATTCATTAGAAACATTTTAACATTTTAATGGATAAGATGGATTTCACTTGGAAGGTAAATGTGTCACTACGATAGCTCTGATGTAGCATTCAAACTGGCAGACCCTGCTGAAGAGTTCTTGAGACGGATGCTGAACCCCCTGCAGCTCCAGTGCCACTGCTCTGTAGCTGAGTCTGATCTATGGCCCCGAGTTGAGAAGCTTTTTTCTCCCTGACTGATGTAAGATCTGAGTGTTTACTCGTTATTTTCCTTCTATCTGTTCTTTTTGTTACTAGCAGTGTGGACGTGTTGTGAGGCTGTAATAGGATGAAATGCCAGTGAAAAAGCTAAACACACCTGAAAAGATATGTAAAGTTCATATCACAAGACCTTTGTTATTCATGTCAGTTCCACACTGGCATTCAACATAGGTGAAAAGGAGGAGGCAGTTGCCATGGTAACACAGAGTGAAGTCATCTGCAATATCTGCCGAATGAAAAAAGTAGAAAAGCCATTATTGTCAGTTAACTTGGGTGTGTGTCCCTGCGTGTCAGTGGAAAAGTTTTTTATGAGATCTGTAGATGAAATGTGTGCTGTGCATGCTATAGAGATGGGGAGTGTATGTGTGTAGATGTGTCCCTTCTATGTATGTGTTGGTGGTGGATGTTTTTAAACAGTTTGTGCATCTTTTGTATATGTTGTCCAAAAGGTCAATTCAATGCCATGGGAACGTGAAAAAAATTTTGGGATACAAATACTGAACCATACACAGCGAATTCACATCCCCAAATAACTCACCCGGTAGAGTGCCCATATAAGCAATGTACTTGGCAGCAGCCCAGGTTTGAATCTGACCTGAGGCCCTTTGCTGCATGCCACCCCCCCCCCCCCCCCCCTGTCAGTCTTCAGCTTCTGTAATATAAAGTAAATAAGAGCCCCCCTTCCAAAAAAAAACCTTTAAAAATTAAACTGTAAACTCACCTGTGGCTTAAGTAGACACTCAAAGTACGTGCTTCAGAAAGTCGAGGTGGCGGATGGTTCAAATAAACACAAGACTTTTACCCAGGACACCACGGTTCGTATCCCATATATTGTGTGCCTTGCTGTACTTACATTACCAATTTACGTATTTTTTACCCCACCCCATGTTTTCCTAACCCTGGTTTTGTCACACAACATAGTAATAGAAGTGTAGGGCCACAGTTTGATTCGTAGGGCTACCAAGTGCTTGACGAGTGACACGTTCCATACAGCCTTTTAATGAGACCAAGGAATCTCTCAGTCTTGAAAATTCAATCAGTTGAATCAATTCAACCTCAGTTGAGGTGGTGGTAATGAACCTTAACTCTGGATGCCACCCCCCATAAAACAAAATAAAACGAAGCAGCAGTGATCTCAGCGCACTTGTCAATCAGTCAGACAGCACAGATGCAAGAGAGGGATGGGTGGAAGGTAAAAATAGTGCAGTATTGTAGTATTTCTCCTTTAGCAGTAACACCACTCCCATATTTGATACAGATACACAGGAGAGTGCACTAATGCAAACCTTTGATTCTCATCAGCTGTAGTTTGTGCACTGTCAACAGTGAGAATTACTTTGTATTCAGAGAAGATGGTTGTCCGACCTTGAGCTTTATTTACAGTTTGTCAAATGAGATTGGATTTTGTAGTCTATGCACACACATGTCAACCCATGGTTAACCCTGACACCACAGATTTATTATATTGCTAAGAATGTAATAACGATCCAACGGCCAACTGCTTGCCACCCAAACGCCAAAAAGATGCAACTCTTACACATGTCCAATGTTTTACATACAAAATCTCAGCATGACGTTTTATACCATTTTCCTTAAGGTGGGGGGTTTTAATGTGGTAGTTTGGAGTTTTTTTTTTACCATTTGAATCAATTCTTGAGTTTTTGGAAAATCGAATCCGTCACCAAATAAATTGTATCAACCCAAAATTACGCCTTTGAAACTAGCTGTCGTTGGGCTACCAACAACAAAGATCCCACAGTTCTAAGCAGCTACACAGCCTTTTGAGCCTACAGAGATTTGCAAGCTCTCAGCAGGATTTTAATTAAGATGGAAAAAATGGCCTCACACAGCTCACAACCTGCTCACTCAATCAATGTGTGTTTGCTCTTAATGCAACAAGCCACTGATGTTGTTCTTTTCCTCCGTACATGTACGCAGGGGAATAGATGGTCAAACTTCTAACTGATGCCTTGTTTCTTACACATGCCGTGAGTGCTTTCAGAGATTTCAGACATGCAAGCCATCCTTCATCTCTTACGATTAGCATATGTTTTTTTAAATAAAGTATGTATCTGAGGTAGTACTGAGTAATAGATCATTTTTGATCAGATTTCTGAGATCTAAACAATTATTTTTAAAATAATAGTAGCACAGCCTGAAATTAGAGGTTTTTGCTCAGAAGGATTACTTTTACATACTTTTACCTCATTATTTGAAGTTCTGGCCATCTTTAATGTGAACATCCTCACATTATATATGACAGACAAGAAGTAAAAGCATAACAGGACTCCATCAACAAACAACACAACCACAGGTCATGCAGCAAAGATCAGAGAGAGTGAACTCCTCAGGTGTGTTCCTTTTATTGAGGGCACTATTTTGATCGGCCAGCTCAAAGCACGACGGCACCAACGGTCAGCATGACCAGGCTGCACAGACAGAAACCAATCAACTGTGAGGAACTGGAGAGAAAAGGGGAGGGGAAGAGAAAGAAAAGCGTGCATAAAGACACACATACACCAAGCACTTTACCCCATGCTTGGCACGTAACAAGAACATTTAGGCCCTTTGTTGTGTACTGACATTATGCAATATGGGCCAACTGGGGAACAGCACTTCTAAGTAGGAGACTTTCAGGCATCTGTGTGCAGGGAGGCAACATCTTAGGAGCTCTCCATGTGTCTGGTCTACTTCCTATCCCAAATATCTTCGGGTGAGCACACATATTTGCTCACTGTTGCTATATTTGTCCTTCTTCACAGACAGAGTTTTTTCAGCAGCAGCAGAAGTAGTGAGAGTTTCAGATTTGCAACCGTTTGCAGCTTTGCAAGATGCCCTTACCCCAATGGTTAGCATCTGAAGGGGACTTGACCCTGAAGTGAGAACTCCTATCTTCAGTCAGCGCACCTTTCAGATCACCAAACCTTACATGCATCACACTGACTGAGGTGTGCACCGTTCTGTCTATCACTGTATTGAAGACACTGTACTGTAGGTGGATAAGTTATGGTTTTCTTACTTATCTTGCTAAATGCCTTTCTTGTTCCCAAAATGCCAGAGGGGGACTGATCTACTACAGTCCATCATGTCTGTTGTATGGTTACACACCAATTCCCAATCTTAAATCCAGAATAAGTCTGAAAAAGCTTAATTAAGGTGCTTTATCACAGCATTTATAACAATAACATGAATGAGTTAAGGCAAGCAAAGTAGTGGATCGATACTCGTCAGTGTTACCCAAGCCCCCACCACAGCAATTTCCTGGTTCATCCAATAAGGAAGTGCCAAAAATTGAAGTTTGCCAAGTTGCCATTAGGGGCAGGTTTCATTATAGAGCAAATTCTCATTGACCCCCATGTTAAATAGGCCGTTTTCAGAGCATAATCAAACCTGTTTAAGCTCTGTTACAAAAAACATTCTAGTGTGTATGTTTAGGTCATATCTTCATGACAACACTTGGGGGGTGATTTTTTTGTAAATGGCTAGTTTTTAGTTTATTGGAGGTTAAAGTTTATCAATATTAGGGGCGCGGCCTCGAGTGACAGCTAGCCACTAGCCCTCACTTTGCCTTGGAGGTAAACATCAGCCAGATGGACGTATCTCCTGCCCCCAAAATCACATCAATGTCCTTTTTTGGTAAATGGAAATGAGGCGGAGTCAAAGTCTGACAATATGGAGACCCCGTAGCCGAGCACGATTGGATCCTCGACAGAGAGGCTACGTCCATTTTTTATACAGTCTGTGGTGTTCCCTCACCGTCAGCTCTGTATTTCACACAGTAGATCAAAAACTTAATCTTAAGAAGCAGGGGTTAAAGTCGGCCGGAACATGAAATGAGTAAATTTATCTGGTCGGCAGTTTTCCTTCTGCAATGACGCACCTCTGTGAGTCCATGAATGAGGCAAGTGTCTGTTGTCAGTTCAAATGTCTGTAATTACTGCATGACAATCGAGTTATCTGAACCGCTAAAGTCAGTTTACACATTATTTCCCTACAGTGGATCTGAGCACCTCACCTGTCAATTTCCGCTTTAACTCCTGCACACAGGCAAAGCTGAATATCTTCACCCACTACCCTCCAGGACAGTTAACTGCAATAGGCTAGTCACTCATTTCCTTTTTGTTGCTATGACAACCTCTGTAGTAATTATTGTAGGTGTGTCTATGAGAGAGAGAGAGAGACAGAGAGAGAGAGAGAGAGAGAGAGAGAGAGAGATCATTACCTGTTTGACCCAAATGTATTGCCAGAGGCTGCAATTAAACCTTGTCACCCTTTTCAGTGCAATAAAGTCAATTTTGTGTGCAATCACATTATATTTCTTTGTTCCCAAGTGCATATATCCACTCTCTTAAATCTCACAGAAAATTTGCAATGCTCTAAATAGTTACTAATTCTGAACATTAATCCATGATTTTGATACAAGTCTTCATTAACATCTGTACATCATCGATTTACATTTTGCCTGGAGCTTACTTGGTAAGGTTTAGGCAATAAAAACGCCTAGTTAGGGTTAGGAAAAGATTGTGGGTGGGGTTAAAATAAATATATCTGTAACTAAAGTAATGCACAGGTCACACAGGACACAAAGTGTGCATTCTAGGGTGAAGGTCTTGTATTAGAACCCATCCATCCACCATCGATCCCAGAGCACTTGCCCTGAGCATCTAATATTGCTGTAGTTGGCTTTACAGTTCATCTCATACAGACACCCAGGAGTGCCTTTTTGCTTTAAAAATACTCTCTGAATAGAGAATATTCACTGTAATCCAAGTAGTGGCAATCAACCATTTGACAGGCTGGTAATGTCATGCACAACTAACATCTGGATCAAAAGCTTTTAAGTGTTCCTTCCAGTCTTCCAGTTACTTTGAACTGATTCACTGACCCTAGACCAGCTTCACCTGGCACCTACTGTTTCATTAACACATTCCATCCGATCCTACCATCAATTCATCATCATTTTAGACTGGAGCTATCTCTGTTTAAAGATTTCAAACCGATAATTTCTCACATTTGAAGTGAAACACTGACAAATAACTGAAACAAGTGTTACCATGATATTATCCAGCGAGATAATCAACTGATCCCAGAGCTGTGTGGGAGAACTGATGTAATTAGCCCTGATATGTAAAAAGTGGTCGATGTTTGTCATACTGCTGTAGAATCAGCCAATCAATTTGACCCCAGTGGGGCAATTGGTTATGCAGCGCTGCGGTATATACATTCAGTATGCACTGCATACAGGTCACATGAATATGTCACTAAGACCAAAAAACAGATAAACATAAATAGACATTAAAAATACTCAGTCAATAAAAATAAACCTTGGGACCAACCAGACAGGATGGATCACATTTCTTACATGTTTGTTGTAAAGCACCTGCAGAGTTTTATGTGCAGTGGCAGACATTCACCACCTTATTGAGTACATTTTAACATTTGACCTTGAGAGATTGGTAACAAAAGATAAAAGAGAAAGTCAGCACAAAGTCAATAAAAAAATTGTCATCAGAGTCCTGTCAACTTGGAACTTCCTGAGACAAAAGAGACGCTGCCGGATTTTCTTGTACAGCGTGTCCGTATTGTTATTATATGCTACAAAAGATGCTACATAAATATAGTTTATAGTGTTTGAAGTATTATATCTGTAGTTATTCTATAAATGCATGTGTAGGGAGCATTTCCCATTTCGTTCCCATACAACAAAACTGAATTTCTCCCTTACGTTTCCAGGGAAACTAATTTTCCAGCGAATAACGGTTAATAAGTTAATGTTAATGTTGTGAATTCAAATACATTACTTTGTTGGGTTTAGAAACAGATCATGATTTGGATTAAAATAAGTACTTAAATAATGTTAGTTACTTAGACATGGACATGTAGGTTAAGTTATGTAACAAAGTCAAAGTTGACTTTTGGTTTCACTACGGACACAAGCAGCAGTCTCCCAGGGCTTGTGAACTCAAACACAGGACTTTTGCAGGCTTTGATTAGAAGCGTATTTGTGATATGTCAAAGACAGGTAATCCAGGAGAAATGTGTTTTTCTTGAGAGCGTTTCTTGTATTGAGAATGCAGTGTCAAAGTTTGGGAACATATTTTTTTTAGAGACAGGGCTGCTTTGAACAGTCTGCTCTTACTGATCAGCTGCCAAATCCCGATAAGAGAAGCTCTGAGATGATAAAAATGTCGCCTTAAATTATTCCTGTGTGCTCACAGCAATATACTCAACTTGATGGGCAGTAGGCGGGTGGAGCAGCCAATGCTTTGACAACTTTTTTTTTTTTTTTACCTCTCAGTCTATTTACAGGTGTCGTGCTCTTACTCAATGAAAGCCAAACTTCTTCTTGAATTTTAAAGAGTCTATTATAAAAACAGCAAAGATTATTCTTCTTGGCCAAGGGGTCTCTCTGGGGTCAGAAATTACAGTCATCCTGGCTTTCAGCCAAGATGTTATCTGCAATCAATGAGCCAGAGAGAGCACAGGGAGCCCTCCCTTCACAAAGCATTTATACAGCAATAAAGCTCATTGGGTTGTTGTGATCGGTTCAGAATATTGCTGAGGCACTTTCTGGTTCAGGCTTTGAAATGTCAATCAATCCCAAGCTGGCTCTCATTCGTTCACAAGTTGAATCCTCCGCACCCTGGTCACAGGGTTCCTCCAATGAACAGCCAGTTTCTGTAGAAGTAGTGGGCGGCTGTGGCTTGGTGGCAGAGTGGGTCGTCCTCTGTTCGAGAGATTGGTGGTTCGATCCCCATCTCCCCCCGGTCCACATGTCGAAGTGTCCTTGGGCAAGACACTGAACCCTGAATTGCTCCCCGTGCTGCGCATGGGTGTGTAAATGTGGTGTGAATGGTTAGATCAGATCAGATTAGATGGTATGTAGATGTCCACTGCCATCAGTGTGAATGTCTGTGTGAATGGGTGATTGTGACAGACACTGTGAAGCGCCTTGAGTAGTCAGATGACTAGAAAGGCGCTATATAAGTACAAGTCCATTTAGAAACAGCTAGTTTTAAACTAAAGCTTAACTGCAACATCATTTCATTATACCATCTGTGATAATTTTAGTTTAATTTAACTTATATACATGCACAGTGAGTAATAACTAATCTTCGATTATGTTGTGACAAAAAAAAACACTAGTGTATAATATCATCCATATAATCATAAAAGCAGTAATCCTTTTCAACGCATAGTTGCAGTATTATAATAGTTTTTTTTTTTTTTTAGATAAATAGAGAGGAGAAATCGCAGAACAGTTTGACTTCAAGAAGTGAATTTTAATCACAGCCAGGGAGACACCACTCGGGATCTATGGCCTTGGGTGCCAGATAATAGAGACGGCTGAATTAATTTGAACATCAATAATCCTTCGCCCTTGATTATGAGACTAAATTTACAGTTCACATCTTCACTGGAAATATCAAAAAGTCATCAATTTGATTACAAATGGCAAGGTCGATAAGAAGACACACACGCACACACACACACACACACACACACACACACACACACACACACACACACACACACACACACATACACACACTTTCTAATATATATATATATATATATATATATATATATATATGTATATATATATATATATATATATATATACAAACACGAACAAAGACTGCTCCTGACGATGTTACCATAATACAAACCATTGCATTACAATCACATGATGATATCCCCATTATTAAAGCATCACCAGCTTTCTCTCCCACTGTGCTACATAATGAGATTTTCCCTACAAAGCGTTGCATGTTACAGAGGTCCAGGTCTGTTACATGATGAATGTTTGACACCCACATAGCAAAGAGACACCTTATATTTAAAAAGCACCATTTCCCAGAGAGATGACACAGGGGACATCAGAAAACATGAATTTTGTTGTTAAGACACCAATTACCCACGGTGAGTTAAGGTTATCCCGAGCTGATGTTCCTAAATCTTGATGTTGCACTCTTATTGTGTAGAGTGTGTAGGAACATATACATGTGCATCTGCTGTTTTCATCTCAAGCCAACATCTGCTGTACGGTAATTGCTGTCTGGAGGTGTATCATGTTTCTGTGTGTGTGTGTGTGAGAGAGAGAGAGAGATAGAAGACCTGTTTGGAGACACACTGTGGATAAAATTGGATTCCTTTCATTTTGTGCAGACAGTGGACAATTTAAGCACCTGTGTAAAGTTTTGCGGTGTATGTAAATCCATATCAAATGACTATGGCACCCTTCGCAATGTTCTTCCTTTATAAACTCTGAGTCTGCAATGAAAACGCAGTAAATCATTTTCCTTCCCTCTCATTTGATAGTAACGAGCAAAAGCAGGATGTAAACAGAAGGTTTTTCATTTCTGGTTTTAAATTAAAAATGGAAAACACCTTTTTTGGGTCCGGGTATTTGCTGCTTTGATAACACAATACGGTAAAACCTGGAAAGCTTGAAAGTACACTAGAAGGATTCATTCATTCATTCATCTTCAACCGCTTGTCCCTGTCGGGGTCGCAGGGGGGCTGGAGTCGATCCCAGCTGACATCGGGCATGAGGCAGGGTACACCCTGGACAGGACACCAGTCTATCGCAGGGCACATAGAGACGAACAGAGACAGACAACTATTCACACCTACGGGCAATTTAGAATCAACAATGAACCTAACACGTGCATGTCTTTGGACTGTGGGAGGAAACCAGAGAACCCGGAGAAAACCCACGCAGACACGGGGAGAACATGCAAACTCCACACAGAAGGGCCCCAGCCTTGATTCAAACCAGGAACCCTCTTGTTGTGAGGCGACAGTGCTTTGTGAGGTGACAGTGCTCACTAAAAGGATTCTAGATATATTTTGTCCACTTACAGCAGCAGTAAAGCAAACCCACGTGTCAGTCAAGGTGAAATGCTTACAGTTTCTTTACCTTGATGCTATCAAGTAAGATTTAATCCCAGGAAATTGGATTCCTGAGAATACAAATCCAAAGTCAATTCTATTTCCCGAAAAAATATAATAACTGGGATTGGGAACAGTACCTTAACAAAATAGGCTGATACATACGAACTATACTTCATCACAACAAAAGCATGCAAGCCCCTTACAAAAGTCCTGGAGAGTGGCTGCGATTAATGTGGTGGAATCAAGGTTGTCAGGACAGAGCACTTAATCCTTTTCAGCCTAACTCTTATATTGTGTTCGGGTCAAATTTGACCCGTTTTCAAGTTTAAATTTGTAAAAAGTACCATTTACTCTTTTTTATTTTAACAAGGCTACATAATATCTTCAGAAACCGCTAATTTAACACAACCGCCTATTTTGTCACCATTTTAGTAAACTCTAAAAAGGTAAGGGTCTCTAAAAAAAGTGATATCTGTGATGTCACGGGTCGAATATAACCTGGCAGAGAATATTGGTTGTTGCATAACTTGTTGATTGTGGGGTGTCTTTGGATCAAATTTGGCTAGAATTTAGAGCTTATTACTGCCAGTGTGGAGCATGTGAAGGCATCATGCCGGATCGCACAGGTGAGAGCTGCCAGTCGACAGACATCATAAAGTCGACACTGTCCCCTTACGGAAGGATCTCTGGGAGATGAGATGAGGCACGTCTGCCATTACATCTTATCGCCAAAGCTGCCACTAAAAACAATGTTACTATATTCTAATGAATTGCAACTTTAACGTTGTTAAGGTTTTATTTTGCAACAGCCAAAATACATGGGAAACGAACGGGTGGCGTCACATAAGCGGGATTGAGTCATACCCGTGTAGAAGCTTCAGTTTGATATAATGAACTCGCTCTGCTGTGGGCATGCCACGGCAGCCACGTTGAATTGTGTCAGTACCCCATTAACTTTGGTTGTAAGAATGGAAGGAGTGGTGGTATGCGCTGCCTTTAAAAAGTAGCGGGTTAAAACAACCTCAACAACCTGTTAAGGCCTAACTAACAAATCATGTCAGGACGGAATCATGTCAGCTGTAAAAAAAAATAAATAAATAAAAAAAAAATCTACAATAAAATTACTGTCTCAGTTAAAAACTAGGAACTCATCTCATCTCATCTCATCTTCGTCCGCTTATCCTGGGTCGGGTCGCGGGGGCAGCAGCTCTAGCAGGGGACCCCAAACTTCTTTCCCGGGCCACATTAACCAGCTCTAACTGGGGGATCCCGAGCCGTTCCCAGGTCAGTGTGGAGATGTAATCACTCCACCTCGTCCTGGATCTTCCCCGAGGCCTCCTCCCAGCTGGACGTGCCTGGAACACCTCCCTAGGGAGGCGCTGAGGGGGCATCCTTACTAGATGCCCGAACCACCTCAATTGGCACCTTTCAACGCAAAGGAGCAGCGGGTCTACTCTGAGTTCCTCACGGATGGCTGAACTTCTCACCTATCTCTAAGGGAGACTCCAGCCACCCTCCTGAGAAAACCCATTTCGGCCGCTTGTACCCGTGAAATGCTGAAACCAGAAACTATGATAATGTATTATACGTGCAACAAAGCGACAGACAGCTCTTTTGTTCTGTGTTCTCTCAGTAAGTCTCCATGTCAATCTATGTTGTCGATCAGTATATTTTTATCTCTTTATGTCTCTTTGTCCCTGCTGTCTTTGTCTTTGTCTCTGTCTCTACGTGTTTCCCCACAAACACACACAGACACACCTGTCTGCACCTTTCACGGGAATTTCTGACCTGGTGTGTTTGGTCTTCACTGCCACAGGGGATTGCTGTCACTGATTGATCATAACAGCACATGAAAGAGGTAGAGAACACAGGAGCCGGAAGCTACTGGCTAAAGCGAGCCCACCCCGTTGGGAGCGTCTCAGCGGGGTTGCAGGTTCACTGAGTGGAATGACCAGTTTAGGTGATGGAGTACTTAGATGATGATGAGAGACTTTGTCTTACTATCTAGAGTATTTTTTTAGCTGACAAACATAATTTTACTCATACATTTCATAAAGCTATCAGATCTTGCCACAGATCTTAGTTTCTGCAGTAATCCAAAATCCAATGGAAAAAAATCCCATTTGCTTTTTGTTGAGGGAACCTGGGCAATACTAACTTATTGGTTGGCCAAAAAAAACCATGATCCCTGCAACACTATTGCATAAACGCAGGTATAGAGTAGGAGATTTAAGAAATATGGACATTAACAAACAAAATTGTCAAAAACTGCATTTACTTATTTTTATACCTCAGCTGCCCAGGTATATGGGAAGAGTTTTATTTTAGTTTAAATTGACTAATAACCTTGACACACTCTGACAAACAGACAGACAGACACACAGACACACACACGCACACACACAGACACACACAAACACACACACACACAAACACACACACACACAGACACACAAGCGCTGACAGCAGTGCAGGCCATCTGCAGACAGTAAATTATCTGGTTAGCAGATAATGCAGTTGAGGGACAGAGAGAACCCAGGGACGACAGGGACAGAGGGAAAGAGGTGTGTTTAGACACAAGCACACACACAAACACACACACACACACACAGGAATGTTTTTGGCTTATCTGTGTTTTGAGTGTTTTGTAAGACGCAGCATATAACCATTCTAACTCTTAACACCTAGCTGCATTCTTACCCTGCATTTAAAGTTCTCCAGTCAGAGTGCATGGGGGCGGACATGCATGGAAAACAACAACAAAGAACTGCTCTGAAGCACTGAAGCAAGTGTCGTTGTCAGTGTCAACTACTGAATATAAATGTAACTGACTGTATGCGTTTATGTTATAATTAAACTGAAGACTATTTTGGGGCTGTTGTGACAATATATGTCTGCATCTGTGTATTAGGGCTGTAACAGTTTGTGTATTCCTGTGGAATACACAGTACAGTGCCACAGTTTGGTGCACACAGCCACATGTAGAATACACATTATGCCGATGTATACACGTAAACTGGACTGAAAGTTCACAAACACAAGTTGTTTTAGAGATTCCACATCTTCAAACTCCACATGACAAAAACCTTTGGACTCGTCTGTCTCTTTGTCTCTAAACAATCCGATGTTGAGCTCTTTGAAGATGATGTTGATGTCTCCCTGCACTGTGTTGAAGGGTAGCTTTCCAACGTTTATATGTCTTTCCATAGCAACCACCATCCAGGAGGGCCTATTTCTTTGTAAGAACAATGCTTTATTGATGATTCGCGTTGGGCCGAACAAAGCCCCTTAGCTGTGATATAATCATAAGGTACCATGGCCTGTTGTGAGCTATTGCTTAAGTATACCAAAGTAGCCAGTAAGGAAAAAATACTACAGCAGTCCCCAGCAGAAATATTGTTTTCTTCCGTTGAACCAAACTTGCACTGCATCAGGGTAGGAACCAAGCTGTGTTACAGAGAGTTTAAACGTGACGCTGTCTGAAATTCGGATGGATATGGATTGGCTGGGTGTCTCTCTTTGTTCACCACTGTCGTTGTAGTTAATGGTGTGATCTCACCATCCCCTTGAGTTAGAGCTACTGTGTGTGTACAGTATTGTGGAATGGCGGGGTAATCAGTATTGCTTAGTTTATGATGAAAATTTGAAGTTAAGAAATCACAGTTTAGATAAAAAGAAGCCCAAGCTTTCAATGTTGTTAGTGAAGGTTTAAAGAGTTGAAATCAATGTGTCAACAAAGGAATGGTTTTGGTCGTATTTGTTCTTAATTATTTCAAAATCAGTGTCCCCGGTGGGCAACTGTGAAAGCACAGGTGTAACCAATAACAATAATGATGGCTCTATTCCATGTTACTAATTAAGTCATGCCAATGTCATGCCTTAGAGCTGACACCTTAATACAGTAGAATGCAGCCATTGATAAGGTTAATACACCATGTGCTTTTACTACTTTGTTGACATTGTAGATGTTTATTGTAAGTATTAAACTCTAATATTAATATTAACTATATTAAACTATATATATATATATATATATATATATATATATATATATATATATATGTGTGTGTGTGTGGGTTAAATATTTATTAAATATTACATTTCTCTACAAATAAAAAGTATAAAAAGTAGCCTAATGGATTTAGAATTATCAAAGCACCCTGGCCAAGAAAAACAACGACATAATTTGTTTGATAGATAACACACATCCACCCACAGCACACAGTGAGTGTTTCATAATGATAGTGGTGATGGATGAACACATCACTGTACCTATTATAAGTGGCATATTAAAGCATGCATACAGTAAGCATAAACAAACACAGAGCACACTGTGATGTGTCCATTAATCAGCCAACTAATTATCAAACCCATTAATCGTGTGTATGCATATTAAAAAACACTGTTTATTACAGCAGCAGCCAGTAGGCTTGCCTTGACGACAGCTGGCAATGATGGAGAGGAGGGGAGCAAAGGGGAGGCAGGTGACATGCTCATGAATCAGTTTCACATCCAGTTCTGACTGGTTCATACGCTAGTTTTAAAATGCAAGTCCATTCACTGTAGAGTACAGCATATCCTCCCATCAAGTGATTTAGTCTTGTATATATGCACTGCATCCTTTTTTTGGAGTAAGGGGTTATATTCTATGCATGGCAAGAGTTGCAAGAAACTACTATTAATAACAACAATTATTGCTCCGTTCAAAATTTAGAATATTGAAACATTTAGATAATGACTATTGAAAATAAAGCCAATTATTTATCTGGTTATTTCCACTAGCAATGGTGGAATATCACTACTGTATTTGTCTAATCAATTATTCTTGTGCAAAAACTATAATGATGATGATGATGATGATGATAATAATAATAGGTAATAATTACATGTAGGCCGTTTGGCAACTCAACAATGAGTTAAACATAACATTTTCAAAATAAATTATCTTTATGTCCTTGGGTTTTTAAAAGAATAGATCAACATTTTTGGAAAAATGCTAATTTGCTTTCTTTCTGAGTGTGATGAAGAAAATGGATACGCTAGCCCAGGGAACTAGCGAGCACGACTCTCCCCAAGGTTAAAAAGATCAGCACTTCTTAAGCTCACAAATTAACATGTATGTTAGTGGTTTAAGCAGTTGTCGAACAGAAAAGTAAATATGACAATTAGTGATTTCCCGAGTAGTCACGTATTGTAACTATTCTTAGCAAACAACAGCTGGGGGCTGTGACATTGCAAGGCAACCAGGAGAGAAGTTTCACAGAGTTTAAGTGTATGGATGTTTGTCAGGAAATGGTTTATACACCTCACTCCCAGAACAGAGTTTGTAAAGCTCAACTGTTTTCAGTTAACCTGGCTGATTAGACCTCTTCTCAGGACTGTGTTGGTGTGATTGATTAACATCTTCTCGACTCTCCTGTCAGCTTTGTTCACCTGTTAGGTGGGACAAAGTACACCTTTATCATTCTTAGTGGTAGACGGACATTTATGGCCTCATGAGTTCCCATCAAATTCTCATCAAAGCCCCGCCCACCTTCAACCCAAGCAGAGGTCTAATCAGCCAGAATAACTGAAAACACCTGTGTGGGTGTTCAGGGGCTTTAAAGGTTTCTATAATCTGAGCAGTTTTTAAAAATGAAGTTAAGATGTTTCAGAGATTAGGAGCAGCCACCTCAAAAACTCCATTGCTACTTTTTCTGTGTCTGGATCCAGGGACATCCAGGACCATCTGATTGGTTGACCATGGTGCTCTAACCGGAGTGTGGAGATGCAAGAGTTTGGCTAGATTAGCTGGTGCTAGCCCACAATGTGAGTGTCAGTCGGACTTCTTGCAAGGGTGCAGCCACTTCTTGGGCTCTTAAGCAAATAAGCATATTTAACTATTTATTTAAAGTCAAATTTACTGGCAATTCCTGAAAAAGTATTAAATATAAAGTATTTGACTTCATCACATTATGAAAACACAACCAACTGAAAAAATACGAACAATTAGAATTAAATGCATGTAATACGAATTTATTTGTAGTGACAGATTAATAATCTACAGTTACTTACCTTAACCTTACTATTATATAACAACACATTATTTGCATACAGTTAATTCCCCCGTGCACCTCAAAACTATGTTTTCTAAGAGCTATGCGATATAACCGCAAAACCTCTGTTAGCCCCCTAGCTTCTTCCCTGTTCATCCACCTTTCATGATCACCTCTATCTTTCTCACTTCATTGCCCCCTCATTCCCGCCCTTCCCTGTCTTTTTGCTGCAGGCATCGATGTTGTTATGGCGGGCGTGGGTGGTGTGACTTTTACCACTGACAGCAGAGACAGAGAGATGGGGGGATGAAAAGGAAAGAAAAAGTGGAGGGATTTGAAGAGAGATGAGGTGGGGACCAAAATGGGAGAAGAATGGGGTTTTATTTTAAACCTAACCTTTAACTCGCTGATAAACAAACTCAGCTTTCTCATCTTTTTCTCTTTCATACACTTCCTGTCTACGTGTCTCTCTCTCTCGCTGCTGTCTCTCCATCTCTTCTCGCCACTGGCAATGACCAGACAGGTCTTAATATCCTGTGTGTGTGTGTGTGTGTGTGTGTGTGTGTGTGTGTGTGTACGGTTATATAAGTTATGCCTTGAGGCAGAAGCCATAAATAAAGGTATTAACAATCCTTTGGCAGTCACCATAACTGATGCAATGTATTGTCACATGTGGGCAAAATGGAGAACAGCACTGTTGTTGGTTGTCCCAAATGTCATCATCATCCCAGTTAAAATGGTTCTCAAGATTATCAGAAGTTTTATCTGATCCCAATGCACATCCTTTGAAGGGTCAGCAGAGAGCATTCACACAAATTATTTAGGAAAGATTATGTAAATTCAACAGCACTTCAAAGAATGTATAATTGCCACTGAGAATTCACATCGATTGATTGGTTGATGATTGGTTAGTTGGTGTAATAACTTCAAGAATCCAGAGACTTTAACCATATAGCTATGAAGCAAGTGTTTTGCCCTTATAAATCAATAGGCCAGTAATGAACTAGAGCAGGGGTCGGCAACAGGGTCATATGTTCCCTGAGTTCTATGGTCGGGGAACATCGGACCTTTTTTCAAGAAAAGGGTCCGTTGTTACCGGGCCGCATAAGCCTCTGCCTTTGCAAATTTATTCAGCATTTGGGTACGGCTAGAGGTTAGGGTTAGTGTTAGGGTGAGGGGCAGGGTAAGGGGGTAGTGTTAGGGTCTACAAAAACCTTTTTAACTAAATTATCTGCATTAAGACCTGTTCATTTTTTACCGATCTGAGAGGTCCCATGGGGGTCTAGCAGAAGGGGCGGAATTCCACCACTCTTTGTTGCTAAGGTTAACTGATTATGAAGAAAATTTACATATTAAAAAGGCTGACAACCCCTAAACTAGAGGTAAAGAAGGCAACAGTAAAATTGAAGTCAAGAACTAAGGTGTGTATATATTATAAGTTAGATGAACAGATGTGCATTGAGAACAGAGGAACATTTTATTTAAAAGGTGCTTCATATTTGAATGAATCTGACAAGAATAGGATTAGATCTGAAATTGCATTAAGCTGATAGTCTGAGAAAGAGAGAGTCAACTTCAGAAGAGAGGAGAAAAAATGCAACCAAAACTGGATTGAAATTGAAACAAACTGAAATGTGCCACGGTATATAACAGGAAGTACCCAGTATGTCATGGTATTATGATGATGTGGATTTGCATCAGCAAATAAACAACTGACATTTTAAATGTATGTGTCATTTTTTATGCAAATGGCCATGGTATAAGGGAAATAATCTCATCTACCTGCTGCAGGAAGCCTACTCCTCCCTGGATAGACCCAACACTGCTGTCCGCGTCATGTTCTTTGACTTCTCCAGCGCTTTTAACACCATCCAGCCCGAGCTGCTGAAGGCCAAACTGGAGAACATGCGGGTGGATTCTCCTCTCGTCACATGGGTAAATGACTATCTGACGGGCAGGCCGCAGTATGTGAGATTACGGAACTGTGTGTCTGACCGCCTGATCAGTAACATTGGTGCCCCCCAGGGAACCGTGCTGTCGCCCTTCCTCTTCACCACCTACACCGCAGATTTTAAGTACCGCACTGAGTCGTGTCATCTGCAGAAATTCTCTGATGACACGGCCATTGTGGGGCGTGTAGAGGGTGGAAGGGAGGACGAGTACAGGGACCTGGTCGGCAATTTTGTCAAGTGGTGTGAGGAGAACCACCTGCAGCTGAACGTGGCAAAGACAAAAGAGATGGTGGTGGACTTTAGGAGGAACAAGCCCCCGCCCTCTCCAGTCTGCATTGGTGGGACGGACATAAACATTGTGGACTCCTACAAGTACCTGGGTGTGGTGCTGGATAATAAACTGGAGTGGACCACAAACACACAGGCAGTCTACAAGAAGGGCCTGAGCCGGCTTTACTTCCTGAGGAGGCTCAGGTACTTTAATGTCTGCAACCGGATGCTTCAGATGTTTTATCAGTCTGTTGTCGCGAGCACCATCTTCTTCGCTGTGGTGTCCTGGGGTGCGGGCATCAAAGCAAAAGACGCGAACAAACTGAATAAACTGATAAAGAAGGCCGGGTCTGTTGTTGGCTCTAAGCTTGTCACCCTGGAGGAGGTTGTGGAGCACAGGATGCTGGCAAAACTGCTGGTGATCATGGACAATGTCTCCCATCCCCTCCATAAAACCCTGGACAAGCTTCAGAGCAGCTTCAGCAGCAGACTCATTCAACCCCGCTGCCTTAAGGAACGGCACAGGAAATCATTCCTACCTGCTGTCGTCAGACTTTACAACGCTGCACAACAACGCTGAGCAACGCTCAGGGAATAAACTCTCACTACTCATAGTGACCTATCACTGACATGCACCTTATCCCAATTGCACATTAAAATCCACACTGCACATTTTATTTTGTATTCTATATTTTGTATTTTATATTTTATCTTATTTTAGTACCTCTGATTGCTCTGTACCGCTGCTACGATGACCTAATTTCCCCTCGGGGATAAATAAAGTTATCTATCTATCTATCTATCTATCTATCTAATACACTCCAAGTTGAGTGTTTCATAGATGACGACATACATTTCCCTTTGTCATTATTATGGTACGATAAATCTCACCACTGTTGTGGGAATTTTGTATGTTTGTTATTCATAATCATAGTTTTGGCAGGTCAGACACAGTTCAGTGTCTCCTCTGTCTCACCTTCTTAATGGATAACGCAAATAACTGCCTCATGATGGTATAATGGCATATTTGTGCATGTGGACCCTGTGTTAGAGACCTTGTGATGAGAGAAGTCCAGAATGTTCAGAATTGTAATGTCTGAGGCATGTTTTGTTTGGTCTAAAGACGTCACCCAACCGAGGCTTAGCGCGTCCTGTCTCTTCTCCTAAAAGACTGGGCACAACTTAGATCAGGGTCATTCCTGCTAGACTCTAACTTTGTGAGGACGCAGGGGTGAACATGTTTTTGTCTGCAGAGGAAAATGCTTTGTCAAAATAAACCACGGAGAAAAAGCTGATCCTGTTTGTCGATCTTTATTGAAAAAATCCATTTCCACAACACCAAACATTTCACTGTGACAGTAAGGAAAGGTGAATTTATTATTCTACACTCTTTAACATAAATGCTTTTCTGTGTTGTGTTGTTCTTTTTTCTGCATTTCTGTCCCTGGGTATTTGTGTTTACATAAGGCTCCCTACTGAACTATTATATAATGAATATCATTGGATTAGGGTAGATCTAATTATAAACTTTTTTCATTATCTCGCCCAAACTCTGCAAGAGAAGAATACATTACTCCCACATCCATTGAGCTCTGGCAGCTATTATTAATTATTCTGTCTGCAGCAGCATTGTGTCCCTGACCTAAAAAGACACATCCACAGACACAAGGCACACTCAAAGTTATTTCTCTCTTATATGGACAGACTTAAATCTGCAAACGATAACCAAACCAAACCGTATAGTAAAACCAATGCTAGTTTAGGCAGCTAAGGTAGCCTCTAGTCATTGCTTTATCAGATCTCATTTAAAAAACGGGAATATGTGCATTTTGAGTTTAAGATTTCATTTCTGGTTTGGCTGATATCTGTGGTTACTGTTGTTAACACTCATGACAATTCCCAGAGTTCAGGTCAAATGGCACTTTTATCGATAACTAGGGGCGGGAAACTTTTGTATTCAAGAGGGTTGTTTACTTGTATCTTTTATTCAGTCATGATGAAAATGCTGTCATCTTTATAGATCACTGTAGCTATACGTGTACTGACACAAATATGTTCTTCCTACAAAATGTCTTGGACTGGCTGTTCCGCTCTCCATCATCACATCTTTGTTACAGTAGAAGTTAGGTCCCCTGTGTCCGTCTTTCTTTTCCAAACTCTCTTTGTCTTTTGGGCTGTTGAGAGATGGTTGGACATGTGGTTACGCTTGGTGTGTTAAAAGACATCACTGACAAAACAAATGGATGTTAACAAGAAAGGTGTGCCAGCAGAACAGTTAGCACGCTACTCAGGCCACTTTGCCTGTACTATGGGCACTTCTGGACTTATTTAATCATATTTATTCACTCCATATCACATTTTTACAAACAAACAAAACAAGAACAACTGCACTACATCATGTGAATATGTACTTATGTCTATTTCTATTTCTTCCCCTTTTTAAATTTAACTTTATTGCTTATTTTTGCAATTTTTTTTCTATTTTTGCTATTTTTTAGCCTATTTTGTCATATTCTGTTGCTGCTGTGACAAAAGAATGTCCCCGTCTGCGGGACATTAAAGGTTTTCTGATTCTGATTCTGAGACTACTCCGCAGCTTGAATTGTTCCAGCCCATGGACACCTGCACTATTTTTTTGGGAGATCTATCCAAGAACAACCTAAACTGAACTAAAACAACATAACCGAAATTACCATTCCCAAGCGTCATTACTTAGAGAATTCACAACAATGTCTGAACATGAAAATTAAAAAGAAAAAGAGATAATTTTAAAGAACTTGAACTGGAATGCACCAAAACTATTTTCCCCTTTTTTTTTCTTTCAAAGAAGACATTTTGACATCTCACAGTAGAAAAAGCACAGGTGTAAATAATGAAATTGATAAAAGCTATGAATGATTCAATTTAGCTGCTTTAATTTCAGTGCCCTTGTATTGTGCATGCTGGCTCACTGTCACTCTCATTGGGTTGAACGTGGGTAGAATAGAGCGATAGTTAGTAATATTAGTAAAACCTTTGCTTTTCCTTTGATGACATGTCAAAATGTCTGCCATGAAAAAGCTGCTGTGAAAAAAAACTCCCTTTCTGACTGGCTAGCCAATAGGTAGCACTTATATTTTCAAGGTCTCAGATATTTTTTACACATTCACAAAGTGTTCCTACAACTGCTATCTGCAAGTGAAGGCACCTCACACCACGTGATAAAAGGGTTTATAAAACATGCCACATGAGGAGAGTAGGAGGTAATTTGAAAGTCCTAACACAAGTGCAATATGAGGAGATAGTGACATATCAAGGAGGAAAGGAGAGGTGAAGACAGAGATGGAGAGATGCCAGAAGGAGCAGAGAGGAGGAGTGATTCACAGCTGAATAATTCATCATCAGCTATAGTGACAGTCTACTAAAGGAACTATAGTGGGATAATGGCTGATGAAGTGCTAAAATGGATATTGCGATGAAATGGTAACACCTATTTTAAAAATACAATCTGTGAAAAAAATCACGTTTTTCTGCCTACACCTAGTGAGGTAGGTGGCATGTAATATCCCACCACGCCCAAGTGACCAATTATCAGGATTTCTTTGATGGGCTTATGGATGGAAATCAGGAATTCAAATAGATGTGGAAATATTTGCAATTTTTCGCCATTTTTTTGTTGTGACCCAGATGTAAATAGCAAGTAGTAGCCGAACAGCTACTCGACTGTAAAGACCCGTGTCTTTATTGTAAGAGCATCGTAGCTGCATCCGGGGGTTAGCTCTACCCAAAACAATCATTCTTGGTTTAAAAAAATACTAATAAGTCAGAATGTTTTTCCCCTATCTCAGAATGATAAGTCATATATATTACTCTGTGTGCATGCACTACTGTACCTGATGTGTGCTTGTGTGTATGTCACCAACTGACCTGTCTTGCTTGCTTGCTTGCTAGCTATGTTTTTAAAATCACATACCAAATTCTTCCAGAAAAAATATTTCCATCCCGATAGAAATGTTGAACTCCACATTCCATGGCATCTTTACATTGTATTAAGAGCATCATAGGCTGTGGTCACACTTGCCTCTTCAATGCAACTTTTGTCATCCGATCATGCCAGAACACAACTGTCAAATCAGTATGCTCTGAGATTTTGCTCGTATAATGAACCAGACCACATGCCCGTGTGGCTTGGCTCACACTGAGTTTGGATCCCAGTGAGGTATGGACACCAATCCAGACAATTTATCAAATGTAGGTCTCTTGCGTCATCTCCTCGCAAAACAGGAGATTTTTGCTCCCAAGAGAGAACAAAGGGCTGGTTTCTGGAATGAGCTATTCTGAACAATGAGTATTTCTCCTGTGTCCCTCGTGGTACTTTCTCTGCTTTAATTAACTGTTTCAAGTTCGCTTTCAGCTGTATAGGAGTTGAGTTACTGCTGTTGAAAGCTCAACATCTCCTGATTTTGCTGCTTCACAATAAAAGCTTAACCCTGTCACCATTACAAAATAAACAAAATATAAATAAAAGTCAATATCCAACCGGACAGGTCCCATTGAAAGTGTGTCAAATGTGGACACACGTGGAACGAAAAGTGTAACCACAGCCTATGGTAATAAAATATTCTAGCAGCACCTACAACCAGTACATTGAAGGAGAATAAGAGTGCCATTATGGTAAAGTAACCAGCCAGAGCTATAATAATGCTACTTTTCACAATTGACACTACTTCCAAAGTACACTCACTTCTTTCACTTGATCAGCACTTGCCGTAACATTTTATTTAGGAGGTGTACTCTAATTAACCTGACTTTCACCACATGAATTTCGCTCTGCCTTTCTCCCGTCTTGACTCTGCCTAGCTCCACTCAATCATCTGTGATCACTCAATACGAAAGTGATTTCAGGTGGTCGAGCCAATCAGGACCGCCGGGCGGGTTTTGTAGCTGTGACGTAGAAGAAGTAGAAGCAACTGTGATTCAGACAACAATGGTGGCTCCCATCAAGGAAACAGAAGTCAACATCGATGCCGCTATTTCATCCGTGTTTTCCAATCCAGTGAATATTTCATCTTTAAAGGAACACCAGAGAACGGCTCTGAAGGCTTCTGTTGGTGGAAACAATGTCTTCGCCCTTCTCCCGACCGGGTTTGGCTTTCCCCTGCGTCACTCTCATCAGCGTCACGGGTTGGTTTCAATGTGAGTGGTTGAAGTAGCCCTTCAATAAAGATAACGTAAAAGTGGTTTATCCAATCATATGCAAGAATTTTTGATAAGGCCCAGCCTCCTGAAATCACTTTCCAATGGAGCGATCCGAGATGTATGAGTGAAGCAAGGCAGAACGAAATTCTACTCCTATGGCATTGTTTAAAATACCAAATTTAGATTGCCACCGTGGGACTGAAGTAAACCATGCCTAGTCATTTCAGTGGATCCTTATTGGAAAAAAAGGGAAAACATTTAATCTGAGCTGAATTAGGATTGCAGCTGCATCAAATCAAATCAACTCTGAATTGCAGTGTATCCTATTGTTTCAATTGTATCTGTGCCTTCCTTAACTTGTTGTCTAATCCAAAAGACGATTTCTGAATAAGTCACAGATCAAGAATAACCGATAATAGGCTTTTAAAAAGGACTTACATGTAGCCACAGCAGCCTGCCTCCTGGCCTGAGCTGAAAAAAGGGGATTTAAAGCCAGTTAGCAAATTCCAAAAAAGGTGCAATCCAACAGATTTTGTCAGTGCTGTTTATATGCTAAAAAACAGTGAAATACATGAACAGCAAACCATAAATCAGCTACTACAATATGTGTGTTCATGCGTACTGCACACCGCTGAGCGTGTATTTGTTCATAGACCAAGTTATTTTGTAGTCTTCTCAAGTGTGTGTGTATAGGAGCTACAGTCAATGAAAAAAAGGCTGTGGTTAAGAGGAGAAACTCTCCTTGCATTTATTTGTGCGAGTGTGTGTAGCAGCCAGGGAAAATAAGATTGGCACAATCTGAGAGGAATTTATTTAGTAGCACCTGTGTTCGTGTCTGTGTGTGTCTGTGTGCATGTGCGTGCACGCTTTCAATTCTGGACTACTCCAAATACTAAGATGTCCCCTCTGACTTCACATTAAGGCTGTCACACACACTCAGAAATACTCTCACACCCTGGGAAGGGCTACTAAATAAGAGGGATTTATCCTCCGCCTCTCTCACACACACACACACACTCTCTCTCTCTCTCTCATGCACACATGCACGCACACAGAGAGAGAGAGAGAGAGAGAGAGAGAGAGAGAGAGACTACTAACTTTGTTTCACATGCTCTCCCTCACTCTTTTTCTGTCACACAGGAACCATTTAGCTGTGTCTTCTGGTCCCATTGGTATATTGCTGTGCTGAATACATATGTGTGTTTGTTTTAGGCGGGATCAATGAATGGTTTAGGGAGAAAGACTCAAATGGAAGGACAAGGAGAGATTGAGAAGGGGAAAGGGAAATTTAAAGCCATCACAGGGCTAAAATAGAAAACGATAGAAAAAGCGGGAGGGAGAGAGAGTGTTCTTTGTGTTAGTTTTTTCCTGTTTTTTGCATCCTTAATTCCCCTTGAACTCTATTAATGTTCCTCTTTATCCTCTGTATCCCTCCTTCAGTCTGTTTTTATCAGTTTCTCTTTCTATTACCCTGCTGAGATTCCGACTGTGCTCAAAGATTGTTGTATTTTGTTTATTAAAAAACATTGCAAACTCTCCAAATCCAATCTCAAATACAGCACAGTATGCTGCTTTGTGATGATTTATCGTCATAAATACTACAGTTTTCAGCCTGCATATATTCACCTTCTGTTTCATTTTACTACAAAGTGATATCAAACATTACTAGATGTTGATCTGATTGGTAAAACACAAATTCACCAACTTTTAAGTGGCTGAAAAATCAGTGTCGAAGGTAAATGTAGCCGATCGAAGCAATACATTCCTCTGCGTACTCGCAGAGAAAGCTCCAGTTTGCAACAGCGATATTTGTTGAGCTCCTGGCTTTTACCATGCCTCTTGCTCCCCTTCTGCTATCTGCATTACCATTCTCAAAATCTCTTCAGTACGAGAAACAACAACAACAACCTCCAAGCTAGCAACCTACATTTAGCTAGTCTCTGTATTCAATCTGAGTTTGCAGTTTCAGGAGTAAAACAACTTGTGAAAGCACCCCTGATGTCGATCTGTTTTCTTACACAGCCATCATCAAACATAGTTGATTTGCCACTTCTTTTAACTCTGAGTCTAATTTGTCTATGAGTGGGGTAGCCAGAACACACAACTGTGCTAGGGTGGCAAAGCTAAACTATTCCTGCATCCAGCACTGCATTTGACAAGACATTGACGTTGTTGGAGGCGAGGATGAACCACGGAGCTCTATTTGGGGTGTGCTCTAGATGTTCTGTTGGCTTTTAATGCAAACTATTTAGGTTTTCAACATCGAAAATTACATCACAATATAGGTGCAGCTGTGGTTGCCCAGGCTATTATGGTCTAATTATAATAGCGTCTCTGTCACCACAGGGCGATCCTTGCCGAAGTGCAAGTAGAATTACATATACATCAAATCTATGTGTGAAATGTCATATGCTGTATGCAGATGGACATTTATGAGTCTAATTAGTTGATGAAAGTAACTTTGATGAGAAAAAGGAGTAAGAATGCTTGGACGATGCCCAGGGGAAAATGAAATTAAGGAGGTTTTACTGTATATATTGTAGTTGCTATTTAATTGTGAAAGATGGAAGTACACTCCCCAATGTGCTGACAGCATTTCCGTCTGGAGCATGATTAATACCCTGAAAACCAGCAGCGCCCGGTGGGATGACATTGGGGTAGTCTGAGTAGGGCCAAGAGTAGCACACGGCTAATTCACCAGTATTAACCTCAATCTGAAACACAATGGGTGGTGTCAATAACAGGGTTGTGGGGGTACGTCAGACAAAAAAGAAGTTACGGACCAATGCATTGGATTACTATGATTAAAACGGTCAACAATAGCTCGGTTTCCATCCATACAGATTTTCTGCAGAAAAAGGCAACCTGGCTATGTAATAGGTCTATTCTAAAATAAATCAAATTATTTATGTTCTCGTGAAGCAGAACGATTGAAATACATTTGTGGGATATATACTTGGCAATGAGTTTGGTCTCATTGTTCAGCAGTTCACACATGCCAATGATTTTTTGGTCATTCTAAAAGCAACAAGGGCATTTGAAGCTCTGATTCTTAACTCCCTGTATGAACTGTAGTATTTCAGCTCTAGTTGAGGTTTTTTTTTGCTTTACACTTTATAAGATTAACCCTTTGCATCTAACTTAAAGACAGATTGTTTTCATAAATACAACTGAACTGTCCTCAGTTGGCAAAGGATAAGGATTTCTGCTGGTTGGATCTCTATTACAAATGCCCATAACTCGCCGTAGAGCTTGATCCACTGAGTGGCAGATTTGAATGATTATATTAATTTATTTATGAACTGCATATAGAAAGTGGGTTATATCAGCAGTGAATATGATATATAGAGAGCACTATAATATTTCAATTTAAATACAGCAATTAAACTGAATATAGGGTAGCATATTGATATACAGTAGATGTGTCTTCACTGACAGATTTCAAGCACAGGGGAATGATGTGTATTGTTGACATCATTTATGTGCAGTGTATTTAAACTAAACTAAATGGTTAGTTATGACATTGGTATCTAGTAAACTGGGAACACAGGGAATGGTTGTAAGACAAGCAATATAAATGTCCTACAACAACAATGCATTTTAAAAGTGATTAAAATGTTCTGAACACCCTCACAAGTATTTACACTATGTCTTATTAGACCTATCACCACAAATTAATTTAGGGCAAGTCCAACTCCACTTTTACGAGTTAGACAGTGTAAATTCAGGGCGATGGACGGTGCAGTGGGCCAAGGGGTTGTATTTAGTCTCTTCAGTAGTCATGGAAGTGTTTTGGGCGTAACATGAATGAAACCAATGGCATGTCCTGTTCCCTTTAAAAGCCAGGTATGCCAGCAGCAGGAACATTGCTATTAAAACAGCGGGTTAAGGAAATTGACATGTAAAGGCTCATTTTTGCTCTAAGCTAGAAACGCATACGGATACGGACGGAGCCTTCGGTCCGTACTCTGGGTACATTCTGTCCGTATTTCTGTCCGCTTACAGATGAGTACCGATACCGACCAAACATTGCAGTACCACCGGAAATCGTGGGGGCAGTGTCGGGCACTGTACACAAGGAGTGAGCAATCGTGAAATACTGAAAGTGACGTTCGTCATCAATTTCTCTCATCTGTAAAAACAATGTCTGGAGCTCTCCGTCTACACTCCGGGATGTATTTAGTGTCTCGAAGACCACCGACATCTGCAATGCTGCCCGCCATTTTGCCTTTTTCTCAACAGACGAGGGATCCTTATCTCGGCCGTCGTCGCCGTGTTTTCAAACTTTGATGGAGTAACTTTTTAATCTGAACAACGCTCTCTAGAGAAGTTTTTCTCAACGTCCACTCCAATGTAGAGGACGGATGAAAACATAAAGGCGGTGACGTTTAGGACATTTGGAACGTATGTCTCTATTAACGCATGAAATGGGAGCATAAGCAGTTTTCTGCTGAGGAAACAGATCTGCTCAGGCTGCGTCTCCTCCACTGTCTCACAGTCCTCTGTCCCATCAACAACTCATTTTCATTTGACTGAATATGAGCAAATGCAACGACAACCTTTTTAAGTGGGCAGGAGGACTGTCCTTCTCTGTGGTGTAACAAGCATGATAACCCACCTGCCACCCGTGAAGGCACGATCATATATCCTGTTGTGAATGGTGAAGGCAGAGGATGCAGTCAGATCAGAAAGAACGGTAGCATAGTAACAACATACTGTCAAATGATATTAACCGTTTGTCAACTGTTGACTCTGAATCTTGCTAGCATGTTGTATACTCGCCAGCTGTGATGTTTTTTGATGATTTGTACTCACCTCCAGCTCGCATTGGAAATGTGTTGCGCATTAAAAATGCAAAATACGACAACAGAGACTCCGAGCTTTTCAGCGGTCGTACATCAAGCAAGAACGGGGAAGAATTCCACCTACAAAGCATCAAAAATTGGTTTCCTCAGTTCCCAAACACATATTGAGTGTTGTTAAAAGGAAAGGTGATGTAACATGGTGGTAAACATGCCCCTTCCCAAGCTTTTTTGGAGTGTGTTGCAGGCATCCGATTCAAAATAAGTGAATATTTGCAAATGGTCTTGTCTTTGTAGTATATTCAATTGAATATCGGTTGAAAAGGATTTGCAAATCATACAATAATATACAGTATATAAATAATAATGTCCCAACTTCATTGGAATTGGGGTTTGTAATCGTTTTGAGAGTTCGGACCAGTTCAGACTTTAGTTGTTCATGAGTGCAATCTATTAGTTTGTGGTGTGTTGTTTGGGTCAAATTGTTGCTTTCCACACATTGTAGGAACCAAATTGTTGAATGTATCATCAATGTACGGTATGTCATTAATTTTTGGGTCTCACATTTATAACATTTGTAAAGATTTGTAAAATTGTTTTAGTGTGGGACAGGCCTAAGGTGTTAAAGCAGGGCTGTGCAGCCTTCATCCTCTCAACAATCCATTGGATATTTGTTGAGATATTTCTGAACCAAAGCGGTGCACAGTCAAACAGATCCACTGGCTGACTGGAGCAGCAGACCAGAGATTGACTGTCTATTTCCCCTCCTTCTTTCTCTGCTTCTCATTACAGCCGATTCCCCTTCACCCTTATCCTTCACCTTCTCCCTCCCTCTCTCTCCCTCTCTCTCCTTGCTCTGCTGCTAGGTCTCTCACTCTTCCCTAGCCTCCGCCCTTCCCTCCATTCTGTCAGCCACCTTCTCATCATCTCACCTTCCCCTCGATCTTCTCCTCATTTTCCTCCCCTCATCTTTCCATTTTAACTCCACTGACCCCATCTTCTCCTCATCTTCTGTTCGCCTTCACTCCTCTTTGGTCATTTGTCTGAAACGACCCCTATTTAAACCATGCCTCTGTCCCTCCTCTTTTCTTCTTATTGTTCCCTTCATCTCTCCATCCTCTGGTGACCCTCATCTTACTCTCCTCCTTTTTGGTTCCCTCATTCTTTGCTCCATTAGGCCTAACTACTTCTTTCTATCCAGTTATCAATCTATCAGCCATCCATCTATCCATCTGTGGATATCTATCTGCCTTAACTAATACCATTTGACAGCCTTCCATTTTGTCCTTAAATTCAATTGCTCTGCCCACCTTTGTATCTCTCCTTCCAGCTCTCCATTACTCTCCTCTGTTATCTCTTTTTCGGTCTAGCTCTCTATTGAATAGTACTTATCTGCCTCAACTTTTACTATTCGACACCCTTTCACCTTGTCCCCTCATCTGATCTCCCCTCCTCTATCTCCCACACCCCTTCTTTCTTTCTTTCCTTGTTCAAGCGCTGCACCCGTCTCTGTTTCTTCTTGTCTTTCTAGTGAAACGAAAATACTATTTCTCACTTTCTTTAACCTATAGTTTATGGATCTGTTTCTTATCAAATATATGATTCACTGCTGGCAGGACTATTACGTTTTTAAAAAATCATCAAAATTCATCTTTTGTCAATGAACTTCTATACATCTACAGAAACAAAATCTGAAACTGGAAATCAGTCATAGACAAAAAATGGAAGATTATAATGGGTGTTGTGAATCCAAGTCAGATATCATACTGTATATTTCACAGCTGATCTTTAAAAATTGGAAGTTGTGTATATAATGGGAGGAGACCCAGATGGACGTAAAGATGGTCTAAAAAAATAAACCAAACAGCTATTGACAAAAAAGGGACTATACTAGTGCATTGGGAAGTATTGCAAAATAAAATCATGTTTTTAAACAGGCCCTAATTTCTGCCGTCTGCACTGTGCAGGTATTAGCTTATGTGGTAAAAAGCACTGGTGCAATCAAATTTAAAACTATTTAGACCGCGGCCGAAATGGGTTTTCTCAGGAGGGTGGCTGGAGTCTCTCTTTGAGATAGGGTGATATGTTCAGCCATCCGTGAGGAACTCGGAGTAGAGCCGCTGCTCCTTTGCGTTGAAAGGTGCCAGTTGAGATGGTTCGGGCATCTAGTAAGGATTCCCCCTAGACGCCTCCCTAGGCAGGAGGCCTCGGGGAAGACCCAGGACTAGGTGGAGAGATTAGATCTCCACACTGGCCTGGGAACGCTTCGGGATCCCCCAGTTGGAGCTGGTTACTGTGGCCCGTGAAAGGGAAGTTTGGTGTCCCCTACTAGAGCTGCTGCCCCCGCGACCCGACCCCGGATAAGCAGTTAAAGATGAGATGGTGATAGATTATTTGTTTAAATTTTGACAAATGTAAATGATAGAGAACCCTACTAGGGGCTCCTCTGTGCACTCAACAACAGTCTGGATCATGTTTGATCCAGAAGAAGTCTTAATTGTATTTTTTTGAGCCAAGATCAGAAGTAGCCTTTTACGGAGCCTTTTGTCTTAGCAAAATTGTAAATCTACTTTAAAAAGGGATGTAATCTTTACAGTTGCATATGGTCCTGCTGGCTGAGCCAGTCTACTCTTGAAATTACTGCTGGAGAGGTATTTACATCTTACACACACACACACCTCATCCGGACAGAGAGAAAGAACTTTTCTTTCTCCATCTTTTTTTTTTTATATCCGTGAAATTGTCTGAACATGGCTATAATGCCATCACAGACAATCATCTGTGGCCAGATCACTCTAATCTCTGTCCGATTGTATCTGAGACACACACACACACACACACACACACACACACACACACACACACACACACACACACACACACACACACACACACACACACACACACACACACACACACACACACACACACACACACACACACACACACACAGTTATTCCACATACATAATTATATGCCTGATACCCAAGATGCACTCACACATGCATACTTATGCACCGTATGTTTAAAGTGGGATTTATTTTCTCAAGTTATGCACATACAGATGTGGATGTGACACATCTGATTAAACACTAAACGCTTAAGGTGGTACCTGTAAATTAGATCAAGATCACAGAGGGATCAAACACAACTCTTCTGGCCTCTTAGCTTTCTCATAACTCCATTTGCACATTAAGTGAGTCAGTGGTGAGATATCAATTAGCCAACAGCAGTGCTGACTTAACACACAGACTGAAAGGAGATCAAGCACCGGGCCCAGAGGAATGATATCTATCTTCCCAGGGTCCTGTGTTCCTCGGCTCAATATCCTCTTGACACATTAAGGAGGCCTATCAAACAGTTTATGTTCTCAGCAATGTTTCTCCTGAGGTCAAATGCATGTTTCCCTGGGTCAATACGTTGAAATCACCCACAGCTTATAGCCGACTGATGTTACACTTCTTGATACTTCCTCAGATTTGTTTTCTTGACATCTGACATTTATATCTCCACAGTGGCTGAATTGATTTTTACCAATCAAAATGCATATGAATCGTCTAACCCTCTTCATCCTTTTGACATTGAATTTGAATTGTAAAGGTAGCCCTTATCAGTCACATAGAATGTTAGTTTATTTCAGAGGACACACGTGCTCCGGGAACATAGTAATGATCCCGGCCCAAATGTGTTGGAAGGCCCCACAGAGAACAGTGAGGCTGCTTGGCTGACCTTGTGTGTAGCTCAGGAAGTGGCACACGCTACTAAAGAGATTACCAGAAGGCAAATGATGGTGCAGGTGTTGCACTACTTAAATCAACGCCAACTTGTATCTCTGTTTCCATTTTTCAGCCACTAACCAAGGTCCATTTTTCAAAATTATTATCTTGAATCTTGAATTGATTGAATAATGGAGTTCCACACCTTTGCACTCCCTTTGCAGGTGCATGTTCATCTCTGTGAAAAAAAATTGATTTTCATGTACAGAAGTGTAGCAGAAGTGAACATGTTTCAACCTTCTTATAACACTTTTCCCCGCAGGATGGTACTGCAGCTCAATTTAACACAACCTTCCACATATTTTTTTTTTCTTAAATGGCTTAAATGTTTGCACAGTATTTCTAACACAGCTGATGTCCACTGCTGCAGCAGACAAGTGCGTCCCCATTAAGAGCGAATAATTAATTAAAAACATCATCCAAAAGCATCTCACATACCTTTTTCTTGAAAGACAGACTTCTGTGTGATGGCTCATATGCTGATTATGAACAGATAAATGGTGTGGCTCGGACTCTGAGAAACAGGAATAGACGTTTTTCCTTATTGTCTGATATTTTACAGACCAAACTATTTATCAAGAAAAAATGGCAGATTGATTGATAACGACAATAATCGTTAGTTGCAGCCCTGGTCCAGTGTATCCTTAGCCCTGTGAGACCACCCTGATCCCGCACGCTTGATTGTATTTTACTTGCAGATCAGTCTGGTAACGTGCAACGGAGAAAAGTCGGGGCCGTTTGCCAAGCGAACGTCCAATCACCGTTGAGGCGGATTTAAGTATGATGCAAAGAGAAGCAGTTGTTCAGTGTAAACAACATGGCGGCTTCTACTGATGAGATGAGCACAGCTATCGAGCAAGCAGCTCGCTGATGCTTTTTTCTCTTGGATCCTTCTCTTGGAATATGGCCCAGGCACCTGGAATTGTGCCTTTTATACGTAAAGTCAGGTTACACAAATGGCAATTATCCTTTCTGAGCTTTGCCTCAAGGCTGTTAGTACCTCATACGCTTCGTTGATCTGATTGGTTGATTGGGCCCATATGTTAGTGATAGACAGATGGCTTGTCCAATCAGCAACCCGTATTTTCGCCCCTTCCCTAAAGATCTCAAAACGATAGTTCCAAGAATCAAGCCATCTGGCGGAGTCAGTTTAGTGTATCCTATCAAAGAGTTAATAAAGTAAACATGAGGGTGTAGTGAATGTGACTTACATAATTCACCCTTGTTCTCAAGTGTGTGCAGTTATGCATGAAAGTATGACTGTCCCAGGATGGTGGTCCCTTTAAATAATGTGTGCGTGATGATGTAGGCTCCATGTTTTTTGGGGTTACATAACAGCGCCCTCTTGGATTGTTTTGTTTTGGAATTTTGGCTGTAAAAATAAACGACACACACATTTGCGTGCTCAACGTGACGAGTGTGATTCAATGCAATTCCCACAGGGGCACCTTTCCTTATCATTTAGACAATTCGACCAGCTCTTATCATCGTCTTCCATTTAAATACTTCTGAGTCATTTCACTCAGCAGCCAAGTTCACTTTACAACTGCCCTATCTTGACCAAGAAACAAAAGCTCTTCACACGTTAAGCAGAGCAACATGCCTATGGGAGGAGATATTATGTCTAAAGCTGTTCAGCTGTTCTATTAGTCTCACTAGATCTCAACAGAGCTTTGTCAGCGCTGGAGTATGGTCTGGCTGCATTGGCTTATCATTCTGATAAAGGGGGAAAAAACGTTCTGGTTTGTTTGTATTTCTTTAAACCAATCACAATAGCCTTGACAGCACTAAGTCAGATAGCTCAGATAGCAGAGGTGGAGGAGCATGTCTGACATCACGTCTGGATGGAAGTCCTCTAAACCCTGCCAAGCTCCACCTGGACGCTCTCTCTTAACCCCTGCAGCCCCTTTCAGTAGCATTATCAGCTGCCACTTGCTGTTCCTTTGTGAACTTTTGGTTTACTATATTTGCATTTTTTTTTTTTAAATGTTGTTGTTACTGTTTTGCAAATTACAGTTCATAGTTTGCTTGACTCCTGTTTTGCTTCCCCTGAGCTAGGGTCATAACAGTCATGATTTAAAATGATCTGTAATTGAGTTACAGGTAAAGCATTTACTTCAAAGGTGACACAAGGTATGTGAACTATAGAACTGAAGTAAACTACTGTGGTAGCATTAACACAGGGGAAAATACAAACTGTCAAAACACAGCCATTGTTTTTGTCTGGATATTTGCATTTTTATTTATTTATTTATTTTAGCCATTTGTGTCTTGTCCTGTCCTGATGTTTTGTGTTGAGGGCCACGATGGAAATAAGTCCCAGACTTAATTGTGTTTTTACCCTCAATTGTATTTGATGTCTTTTCACGTGTGTGAGGCATTTTTGATCCAATTTAATGAATAAAATCCAATCAAAAGGTGTTTATCATTTGCTAACACTTACAGTGCATGCAAAGTGGCATAAATCCACACTTGTATATAGCTTTTAACACCCTCTTGCCTTTTTCTTACACACACACACACACACACACACACACACACACACACACACACACACACACACACACACACACACACACACACACACACACACACACACACACACACACACACACACACACACACACACACACACACACACACACACAAGGACTGCCCACGGTCGTGTGGAATAAGATCAGCTGTTCTGACATCTGTGTTGTTGCTCTCTATTAGATCAGCCTAACCATCTGATATGTGCTGAGGGTTCATGTGTGCGTGTGTCTTTGGATGTGTGAGTGTAAGTGTGAGGGACAGAAAAAAAGAGAGGGGGGCCGAGATAATGAATATTAGAAATCTTATTTTAGTTTAGCTTGGTGGCAACGGACGAGGAGGGAAGTGATGAAAAGAAATGAAAAGCCCTAAGAGCAGGTGTGTTTGCAGATGGTCATAGCTATTCGGTTAGACGCACACACGTATACACACACACACACACAAACACACACACACACACACACACACACACACACTACCATTTCACACACTGCACATGTTCTCTAACACCAGTGATGTCAATGGTATCATCATGTGCGGTTTGCATTCTAGCATGCATGGTTTATGGTTCACTGAACTCTTTTCACTGAATATTTTCACACCTATTTGTGTGTGTGTGTGTGTCTGTGAGTGTGTGTGTGTGTGTGTGTGTGTGTGTGTATGCGTGTCATTCCCTGAATAGAAATAAAAACAGCATTAGCTTCATCTCTGACTTCTTCACAGGCAGCAGCTGTAATGGAATTGAAAGAGACTGAATAATGAGAGTACAGAGGCTCATGATATTGAGCTTGTGTAATTAACTCGACATAACTGACGGATGTAAGTATATACCATGGAGTATAGTCTGAGATACTACTTACTGAGTCTGAGTTACTGCACGCTACATCTCGACTTGTTCATTTGAAGGATATTCAAGGACATTCAGGGAATCTGTGTTATTGTCATTAACCGTTCGATAATTTAATAGGCCTATTTGGTGTAAAGTTTTAGTGTCCCATGGGTTTAAAGTTTCATCTAACACCACCATAAATTACATTACATGACAGTTTGGCTTTACAGTCAATTAATTTTATAGCTGATAGTGAATATTAATGCAATAAAAAGGGCAAAAAATAAATAAGTTTAACTAAAGTACTTCAACAGTTTAGTATTGCACTTCAGTCAAGTGACTTGTGAAGGACATCAAAAAGGGATGGTCCATACTTGGCAGACTGACATCCCAACATTAGTCTTCAGTATGTGTTAAACTACAAATATGTGAATACTGTGCATCCTATTAACACCAAACAGACAGTTTGTAGTCTATGCATCAAAATCCGACATCTCCAATCGCAAGCCAAGATAACCCCACCTTGTTTCTAAGACTTAAGGGAAACAACGTCAGATTCACACATTAGATTCTCCTCATAGGTGTTGGAATTGAGGCTGCTACTCGCATAATACACCCATAGCTGTGACCAAACTGCATCATGAGTAATGTAGGCACCAGGTTCCCACAAGGAACAAGACTTTATAAAACAGGGGGCAATTCCGGGCCTGGGGGGCCACTGCCCTGCATGTTTTAGCTGCTCTGACACACCTGATTCTAATGATGTGCTCGTTATAAAGCAGCTGAAGCTTGTCACAGATTTGAAAATCGTTAGACTCAGGTGTGTAAGAGCTGGGAGAAACCGAAAACATGCAGGAGCGTGACCCTCCAGGAGCAGGATTGGGTACCCCTGGCATAAAATGTGCTGCATCGATTTGTATACCTTTTTTATCAACTGCCCATCACGACAATGTTGTGTGCAATGGGCAACTGGTGCAGTATTCTTTTTAGTAAAGCTCACATTAGAGCCAAGGAAGACATCATACAACTGGTTTAACAGGCAGCATAGTACCCCCTTTTGATGAGTAAACTGACTGCCCCTCGAAAATAAAAATAAAAAGGTTCTCAAAGTCAATATAAGTCAAATTCTAAGTGAAAGGTAAAGGCAAATCTCAGAGGAAGCTGTCAGATTTTCTTATTTTTGACATTAAAGTATACAACCAGAAAAATAAGCCTTGCAGAAAGCAGGGCCTGTTTTTCACTCTCGGGAATCAGGTGTTAGTCCTATTTCCCCTTGTAAACCAATGATTTTCTTGCATGAGTATCTGAAAAAGCTTTAGATTGTTAGCACGGTCACTGCCCAGGGAGACTTTAAATGCTGTGAAAGCCTCCACGAGGGCCTTGGTTCTGTGGTGTAATACCCTTTTAAAAGCTCTTTGTATTCAGCTGGGCATATCAAGGACAGATGCAGTAAAAACATTTCCTTAAACCCCTGCCAATATGTGCATGCACGTATACACACACACACACACACACACGTATACACACACACACACAGAAAAGCAAACACGGACACAGACATGCACCCGGATTGCCAAAAACGCATGCAGATGCCCAGATACAAATGCATACAGACACACAAAGCATCGTAAAACCACACGAGCACATCGCACGCATGCATTCACACTTGAATCTATGATAACACACGAGAACACGTTCAAACACTCATCCAGACAGCAGTGTTGAAACTGTAATAGATCAGCAGTGGTTTGTGTTCCCATACTGGCACGTTCTCGTCCCTGTATCTCTCCTCTGTCTCTGCCCTCTCCCCTCGCTCCTGTCTGCGTCTTATATCCTCTCTTCCCCGCTCTTTATTACACCCTTTTTGTCTCCCTCTCTTTCTTTACCATCCATTCCTCTGTCTACCTTCTAACCCATCCCTAACTCTCCCTCTATTGATCCCCCTCTGTGCTGTGAACCTGCTACAGAGTGATACTGCCCCCTATTTGCCAAACAGAGAAGCTTTTTCTCTTCCTCTCTCCCCCTCTCTAACAATTTGTCTGACACTCTTTCATCACTGCTTCACTTTAGCACACCCTCATCAACCTTTCTCCCTCTTTCTCTAATTCTCTCTATCCTATCTATGTTGTTCAATTTCTCAATCTTATGCTAAGCATCTCAAAATAATGCCATTATAGATAAACTGACGATTCCCTTTCATTACTTTATTTTTTTTCAACATCAAGGGTCAGTTCACCCAAATCACAAAAACACATCCTACTTATCCATAGTATGAAGCTATGCAGATAGGTGTGGTTCAGTCTCTACAGTCACACCACCCCATTAGACTACTAAATGTACTCTTTGGGGTCGGTTGTGTATGGTTTTAATGTATTAAAGCTTTTTTTAATGTATTCAAGTATTGTCATATTTTTTTTACATTAACAATGGATCAAGTGAGAAGGATTTCTTCTTACAGCAACAGGAACAACCTGTTCTCATCCCAACTTGTCACATACGGACATTTTGGCAGGACCCTTTGGCGTCACTTGTAGCCCTGTGCGTCAACAACACGACGCTCCTGGTCACTGTTTTTAACACATGGAACACGTTGTTTATGTTGTTAACTCACATAAAACTAAGTGGTTAGGTTTAGTCCACAAAACCACTTGGTTAGGAAAAGATCGTGGGTGAAGTAAGTTAACTACTGACTGACTACTAAGTTACTACGCGATGCAAGGGAAGCATGGGGCATGAATGGGTCCTATATAGGACAGGAACCCTGTTCTCCTGGGTGAAAGTCCAGTGTTTGTTCACCTCCTTCCGTAAGGCACCCTTGTGCATCAGGGGATGTTACAAAACAACAGTATTTGACGCCCTGGGAAGACACGCTTAATGAAAGCTTCAGCACAGCAGAAGTCTTCACTTGCAAACATGCTCACACTTTTTCTCATTTGAAACCAATCTCTATTAGAATATTTGTGTAAAATAAAAGAAAAACATCGATTCACAACTGATTGAAGAATTGTGCAAAGGAGTTTCTCACAGGTGAATTAGAGATTCATAATTTTATAATTCAGTCAAAAAACAGCCAAGACCAAATGTTTCTGAAGTCTTTCACATCTTCACTGTGCAATTTTGTTTCTACCTGTAAGTGTTTTATGGTTTCTTATATGTCTATTTTTACAGTGTATTTCTGAGTTTTAAATTGATGGAAACAAGACTCTTGGTCCAAACTTATAATATGGCTGTTGTGGTCAAGATAAAAGGAATGACATGGAAAAATATGATGCAGTACAATTAAAAAAAACTGTTTCTGAGCACTCTCTGTAGGTCTTACATGGAAACACTACTTTATGGGCACACAACGGCCTGCACACAAGAATAACATTTAAAAACTGTTACTCGTTATCTTGGTATGAATGGCTTATCATGCATTTTCCCCCTGATTTTGTGACATGTTTTGCATATTGATACGGTTGTTGTTTTTTTCTGGATGAGCTGAATATTTAAATATGGTTTCATTGTACTTAAAATTTTGGATCCTGAAACTTTAAGAGGTTTATGAAAGACACATGAGGGTCATTTGCCTGAAAATGTAACACACAGTATAGTATGTAGGTGAAAAATATTTTGTTGAGTTGGTGAAGACTAAACTAGAGCTGATCAGAGTTAATATTGAACCAGATGGAAAGAAACATGACTCCAAATGAATGCTCAAAACCGGCCAAAAATGTCTTAATATTGCTTTAGGCCCATATTTATTGAATTAAATTTGTTTCTTAATCCGCTTGAGAGCTCAATGGATTTTGTATGCCATATCCTACTCATTTACAGCGAACTAGCTAGCTTGCAAAGAGAAACACAGACCATTAACTTTAATTGATGCCATTACCAATAGATCCACACCACAGCTATTGAATGCATTCCTCTCCCTCGATTCTCCATTGGACCTTTCATGATAGAAAAGAAGATTGTCACGTTACAAGTGCAACTTCACAATAAATGGTTTTTAGATAAAAACAAAACAAGAACCAGGTGGAAAAGGATTATTCCTGCATGGCGGGAGAAGGATCAGGGTTGGGAGACTTGCAATGCAGCTCAGAGAGGGATATGAAGTGTTCCTGGAAGAAATGAGTTTTTCACACAGGCAGTTGAGTTCTGTGTGAGGTGGGAATGTCATTTCACGACCACGGTGCCTGGAGGGAGACGAGTCGTGCTGAGAGTGGAGTTATGGCCTGGTGTCTGCTGAGAGGGAAGAGCTGAGCACATGTCTCGAAGGTATACAGGGGATGCAGCTCACTTAGCAACTTGTACAGTATAACCGAGGTTTCTGAAGTTGATGTGAGTCGCCTATGGGAGAAAAAAGCAGGGGTGCAGCTGAGATGGGAAAATACAGACGCTTTCAAACTCTATCGCAAGTTATATTGAAACAGGAAATAGGTAGACTTGGACAGGTGTCTGGCAAGAGAGAGAAGTTGTGGACTGTGATGCAAGCATTGCATTGCAATTGGCTGCCTAGAATCACAACTGAGAGTCTTGCTACCCTGGGCAGGTGTCCCTATGGTGCTGTCAGTCCTGATAGAGAGGTCTTGCAGAAGACAACATTTGTCAGGAAGGAGCAATATCTCACTTTTGTCAAGGTTGAGTTAGAGGTGGTGGGCAGTCATCCAGCTGAATGTATGTGTGAGGAAAGCAAAGTGATATAGGAGCAAAAAGCAAAGTTGAGTGTCCTCTGCCACGGATTAAAAAAAAGTTTAGAGTTGTTGGAGTCAAGGTGTCAAAGCGAGGGCCTTCGTATGAGCCCTGAGGGTCACCAGTTTGGCAGACACTGTTGAAGGTGAAGTGGAATTGAAAGATAAAAACTCAAAAACAAAAAAAGCAGAAGTGTTGTTTAATCTTTAAATGACCATATTTAATGGTAGTAGCATGGCAAGTGTAACTACAAAGACCCTAAAATGCAACATTTATGGCCAGTAGCTTTATGGGGTCTGCTAAAATTTGTAATTTTTAAGACGGGACCACAGGACCGGACTAGAAGTCAAAAGACACCAAAAGACACCAAACAGGGAGTGACAACAACGCACAAAAAAACAACAATTGTGGACAACAAAAGGTGACGGTTAGGCATGAAAAACAGTTTATTAGGTTTAGAAAAAAAGGTCACGGATTGGTTTAGTACAGACGGAAATTGAACACCGCTCCGCTGCTTTAAAGTCATGTGTTTTAGGAGCCAGCCACCACCCCAACCTGCCTGCTTATACAGCAGCTTGCTGTCTTATACTACGCCACATGCTTTCACTACGGGGAATACACTACATTATAAATATGTAAATACGCACAAATGACTAAACATTACTTTCTGTTGTTATATGTACGAAAACTGCATGGGAGCCTACTTCATTTGTACCACTGTTCAGGTCATTTTTAAGTTTAGCATGTAGCATTATGTCATTACTGCCACCATCAGCTGCTGCTGCCTTTGCTATTTTCTTCTGATGGATTTACAGACTTATGTACATTCACAAATTCACAATCTTTAACAATCATTGGTCTGATTAAAGCACCAGTTGTGTTTTAGTGGGCGGACCAACATGCTCTTACAAATATATATCTTTATATATATCTTTCTTCCCCCAAGCTTGCTCACTTGATAATTAAAAAGAAAAAATATTGCATCAAAAAAAGGACTCAGTTTATCATTCCTTATATAAAGATAACTTAGCCTTTATATTTGAAATGACAAAAATAAGGCTTTTTTTATCATTTTGTGTACACTACCCTATAGAAGCCTTGTGCTCTATTCACCTTCATTTTGTTTGCCAGTGTGATAAAGCATCCACACACTCTGTCCATCTGTATAGGCTATCACCGTGTAGAAGAATCAGACTGAAACTGAATGTACAAACTCATCTGACTAAATCAACATTGTATTAAGTTGAATAAGACAAGTACCTAAAGGGGCCCCCACCAATTTTACTAATGATAACATTTGTTTATGGGACTGCTCAGTCTGTGAAAACTGTAGTCCAACAAAGTAATCCTTAAGATGAGATATTTGAGTTCAGCAGAGTCTCGGTTGTGAATTTTTATTGTGGAATTATTAAAAAATGAAAGGGTCTGAATGAAAGATGCCGTATGTGAAATGTAGGAACTGCATTAATGTATGTAATGTTTTTAATGTAGGCTGTACTTTATTCAGGGACTAAACCTCAGGATGCATTCATTTCGACCAGTCACAGTTATAATGTGGTAGCCACACTATTTGTGTGTAGCTGTAAGGGCTGAAACATGGTACATGCATGGACGTGAATGCAGACACTTTGAGCTACGCAAGTCAATCTTGTTTAATTCTGTAATGTGTCACCTGAAAAAGCAAGTTGGGTATCTTCAGCGGGGACGCAGGTTTGTGCTAGCTGAGACAGGCGTTTTCATTTGCGTATTTGTTGGGATGGGCACGAATGAGTTTATCCCAAGATCGAGGGATTGCATCTATCCCTCAAGGGGCCAATCGAGTATTCCTTATTCTTATTCTTATTCCAGTTCTATTTTTAGAACACAACGCATCTTCTTGTACGAATAATGATGCGCAGTAATACAGCTTACCAAACACAAATGCTTTTTCTCGATCAAAAGAGTCACAGTTACCCTTTAAAGATTTATTTTTCACACAACCACACATGTACGCACATTGATGTCCCCCACAGAGTGAACTGTTATAATTTCGGTCATCCCTGAGCATTTAGCTCAAAACACCACTGTGCCTAAGTAGAGCCTCACAGAGCTGCTAGCATGAGTCATGTTTCCACTGGCCCTTCCACTGGCTCGGAAAATTTCAGGGCACGCCCTCTCAAATGGCCGTTCACTCGCCACGTTTCCATTCCAAAAAAAGGCCAGAGTTGGATTTACGAAACTCGTAGCACTCTGAATGGGATTCGTTCGCCGGCAATCGGCTGATCAGTGTTACAGCGCACGCCATGAACAATAAGGAAGACACACCAAGATGGAAGGAACAGAGCAAACCAACACAGCCTGGACCTCTTCGTTGCTCCACTTATCGATAACTCTGCTCTTTGATTTTTGCTGCTCCATATTCTTGATAAAAGCGGCTTCACCGGCTTTTAAAAATGGCGCGGGTTGTTGTTGCATGAGTACTACCTCACATCCCGCTTTGCACGCCACATCCCGCTTAGCATTATACAATCAGATATATCTCAGGGGACAAAAGAGACCCTGCTCTCCGACAGGGCCATTGTTTACCCGGTTAAACAGCCTCCTGAACGACTCACATGTAAATTATGGGTGTTTTTGGTGAGATAGACCCGCTTCATTCCAGGTAGTGGCCCATTTTTGAGCTTGAAATTCCGCTGAACTGTTGATATTGAATTATATCCCTGATTTACAAGATATGTTAAGAAATTAGCAATGTGTATGAGAACTTGCAAAGCATGAAGTGAGGAAGAGCTGAGCGAATGTGTGTTTATAACCTTTTTCTTGTGTTCAAAGATATACAAAACTGCTGTTCTATTAAAGCAATTTAGAGAGCATACTTCCATGACATGAGGTATGTGTGTGTGCATACTGTATGTATGTGCATGTAAGGCTACTTTGCAGAATATGTTAATTAACTTTGTCATTAAGAGCCAATACAGACCTGTGTGAGTAGACACTTATAATCTCCATAATAAGCTTTGACAATACAATCATCAGAGCTCAACACACACGCATAGCTGGGAAGTAGGAGGAAAAAAGTGGATATGCAGGCAAACATGTACACACACACACTCCAGACTAATGTCATGATGATCCATCTGCCTCTCTTCATCCCTGGTTCCCCTCTTTCATCACACCTGTCATCACTCCATCCATCACACATCCTTCTGCCTCACTACGTCGCTTCAGCTCTCTCCCTCTCTCTATAGTTCACTCTTTTTGTTTCTTCCAATTTCTCTCGCTGTCCTTCTCTTTCCCTCCCTCCATCTGTCACCCCCGTCTCTCCCGATTCTTTAACCTCCTCTCTTTTCTCGAGTTTATCCTCCCCCCCTCCACTTGGTCCTCTCTGAGACAGCTCTACGTTAGCAGCTGCTTCAGGCTGAGTGAGGCAGGTTTCGCTGCATGTTTCACACACTTTAACCCTGAAAAGGAAAATCTGCCTCCACCACACACACCACCACCCCTATAGTCAGCTCTGCAGCACTTGAACGAGGACCCTCCACCGTATTAGAGTTGCCTAATGAATCTCAAATTCACCTTAAATCCACTGTGGCAAAATGTCTAAATTTGCTTTGTCTATCTTGTATCGTTGTTTTTCTCTTTTCTACGCCATTTCAGCGTATTTAGGCCTGGCCTCGTGTCATTTTGCAAAAAGTGGCCTCCAGCCAAAACAAGTTGAGTATCCCTGCCTGAGGGGGTTGTGATAACACATTAGGAAAGAAGAAAAAAGTAGTTTGAATGTAAAATTAGGCTTTAATCAGATTAAACAACCTGGAAAGGTAATGTTTTTGCTGAAAATACCACTCAAACAATTAAATTGGAGTATTGAATGATCAGAAGTCACACCAGGGGCCTAATGGTCTGTTAGCAGCCGTGGTATTAAAGTAGTAGTTCAACCTTTTGGAAAATGAAACTTTATCATGAGTTCATTAAGGAATACCATCCATTTGCATCCTTGGGCCTGTAGTTGTATTTCTTATGCACGCTGCCTTTCATTCATATGCTCAGCGATTATTTCTTTGCTGTTCTTTTCAGGGACTGTCAATCATGTCATCAGCTGACACACTCACTGCCAGTCTTTGCAGATTTGTTAGCTACATCAACTCCATCAGCAGAATATTCAGCCACCACCAGTGTCAGGACATGGGGGGGATTTATCTTGCTGCTGCTCAGGACAGATGCCCCTCCATTACAAATTTCCCCGTAGAGTCTAAGCATCAAAGACTTTCTGCCATGACTTAGTTATCACATGCCATCTGCTATAATAAACATTTCTTATTTAATTTAGTTGCCTCTCCTGATTGGAATATACTTATTCATTATCCTTATTAAATGAAAAGATTGATGAAACTCTCATAACTACATGTTTAGCTTGCCTCTTTTACAGAAACAAAAAAACGTGCACATGCTCGTGTCCGTACATGTGCATCCGTGCTTTACAAAAACCCACCTCTCTCATCCGGGTCGGTAAGCATGCCGTGTCTGGACGCGGAACAGTTGCACTCACACTGGTCAAATGAACTAGACTTTAGCCGTGAAGCGTGCTTGGGCATGGTACAAATAAACAGTGTGAGTAGGCCCTTAATCTGTTGTAGCACTGGACAGAGCCAGGCTAGCAAATCCATCTGCCCCAGTCTGAATGCTTACCTATAAGCTAACCGTTTCCTTACTCTAGCATACGGGTATGAGATTGGTAGCAATCCTCTAACTTCCACATTTGACAGCAAGAAAAAGAATATGCAAATTTCCCAAAATGTATTTCATGAAGGGCGATGGTGTGCGAACTCGAAACATAAGATCAGTTCAACAGAGTCACAGACTGAAACTTTTAGCAGTTTCATTCTCTGCTGGAACTCTTTAATGTTTTCCTGCAAAGAAGTTTTCATAGTTTTCCTGAGCAGCTGCAGAAAATACTAGGTCAGGTTTAATACTGCCAGTGAAGAATACAGGTGAGGAGGGAGAAATCGGCTAATTCTAGGAAAATGGGGACAAATGCAATGCCATACATGCCTGTGTAATTATACAGCTTTAACCAAACTGAGTTCTAATTATAATCACCCCCGTGGTGCAACATTCACACTTATATTTTCTCACATTTTCATTAAAGAGAGAGAGAGGTAACTTGTCAGCAAATTGATTTTCTGACAAGTTACCTGTGAAAAGTAAGAGAGGTGAAAACTAGGAGAAAAAGACGGAAAATTATAGAAAGAGAGAGAAAAAAAAGTAAGGTATGGCTTAATAGCTTAATATATAAACCAAAAGGAAGAGAGAAAGGTTATAACACTGATTTTCATTATACTGAATTGAACCTGGAAACCATTGTGCTGCTCCTTTTTTTTAGTCCGGCAACACTTTGTTCAAAAGCTTGAAACAATTGCTTTTACTCTGTGAAAAGGACTCTTTAAAAATATTCATTGTACCTCAGAAATGATTGCGACAAAGGAGCATAAGATGTGGTGGAACTACTTTATGCAGAACTAACTCTTGCAATGGGATCACACAGTAACAACGCCAAATCGGGCCATTGGGCTCAGCTACAGACCTATAAAGTTCCATGACTGCATCTGCACGGTTCTCAGGCCAGGGATGTAAGTGAGGGGGCCAGAGCCCATTCCCAACTTTCTACTCCCCTACTTCCAGTTCCCTTTCCTGGATCACAGCCATTTTCATCTTGCACAATTGCAACGCTACTGGGGTATATCTATATACCCACAAGGTGAAATCAATACAAGCGTTGCTGTTGCAGCTCGAAAATATAAAGATGCAATGTGTGTGTCGGTGTTAGTCCTAGCATTAAAGCGTTACCGGTTTGATGAATGCTGACTGAAACTACATTTGAACCTTTAATCTTCAACAGCCAATAAGAACCTTATGCAAAATCTGCCATTTGAAAGTAATGGGTTGCGAGATAGGCATCTGTGTGTGTGTGTGTGTGTGTGTGTGTGTGTGTGTGTGTGTGTGTGTGTGTGTGTGTGTGTGTGTGTGTGTGTGTGTGTGTGTGTGTGTGTGTGTGTGTGTGTGTCTGTGTGTGTGTGCTTGGCAATAAATACAGAAAACTGATGAACATGAACTAAGGCAGATTACTTGTTGTGAAAACAAATTAAGTGAAAATGATGTTCCTGCATCATGAATTAGATTGGGCTGACATGACATTTACACCTATTCATTATGTGAGAAGGTTAGTTTGGAAATTATGCCTAAACTTTCATTATAATATTGAGCTTTTCTTGAGCGCCTTTGACTGCAGTCCAGCCTTTTTTCTGAACTCCATTCTCAACACTTTTCCATTTTCCTCTTGCTTGTCCGCAGGCAGCTCCACCTGGCTCATCCTTCCAACAAATCACACAAGATAAAGCTTGAGAATAAAAAGTAATGCTGACACCCATTGTGTAGTTATATTGACTTAAGTCCCTTCCAAACATGCACTGCAAAGCCTAAATCATGTAGATATTTCGCAGTGGGACTGTATGTGAAACCGCAAACGTCTGAATCAGTTGGACCCGAGATTAAACAGACTTTACGCTGCCGTCTTCCGTTTACAGTGTCTGATTTAGCCCATGTGTGAGAATCCACAGCAAGCGAGTGGCAAGTAGATGAAGTTTCTATCATGCAACTCATGTGAAACCAGAAGACAATCTATCTAGGTTCTAATGGGCTACATGCAAAAATCAAATATGCATTTTAGCAGTTTAGTTACAATAGTTAAGCTAGCATTAGCTAACAACTATCTTCATGAACCCTAACGCACGCTGCTCTCTCAACCATACAGACTGAAGAGTTAATGAATTCAAGCCAAAGGCAAGGCAAGGCAGGTTTATTTGTAAAGCACCTTTCAACAACATGGATCAGACACCACAGATACCAAATGCCACAGCAGCTCAGTACGCCTTGATCTTTGTCTATGATCTTGATCTTTATTGCAGACATTGCAGAGAACAACAACTCATTTCATTTTAGTATACCTTTTGGTGCTTTTATCAGAAGGACAGAGGAGACACAGTGCTTCACACAGTGAGCTGCTATTTCCACAGACTTGGTTATAGAAGGATTAAAGTGAGGGTGTAAAAGAATTAGATTTATCCCGGTCAAGTCAGTGCAAATAGAGAATGTACACAACAGCGATAAATATATGTGGAACAATGAAATAAGATAAAAATAGAATACAAATTGAATTGAATATATGTACCTGTACATATAGAGCAGCAGCGCAAGTCATGTAGACGTTAGCAGCACAGTGTGACATTTTAAACTTTAAAACTTCAGTGTGTATTTTTAAGTCGCTTAAGGTTTTATACTTATGAAGCTCTTAATTATGAAGGCAGTAAAATAATTGCACAGGGGCTCCCTAGTCTGAACCCAGATGACAAACTCTTCATGTACTTTCACATTCATGCAGCGCATCACAGTTCCACCCCTTCTGTTGGTACCTTTTAACAATAAAAGCCCTTCGCTGTTTTTCCCCTTAAAGATTAACCGGCTAGTTACATTTTTATTGTGGATCTATGAGCTACTGTCTGAATTCGCTTAATGAAAACTATGTTTCTTTAAAAATACAGCAGAGGACACTTTTGTTGGTCATGGTTTCCCCTTTTTCTTTCCTTAGGATACCTTGTTCTCTTGTCTTACAGGACACACAAGTGTGTATTCATTTTTTTAAGTCATCTTATTGATATTTATTTTTTCTGGTCTTTATTTGCATATTCGGTACTGAGGTAATCCAAAAGTAACAGAAAGCAGGCAAGTTACATTAGACTAGATCCCTTTGGGATGACTCCCGCAAGGAAATAGAATTTCCAGCAGCTTACAAAAACACAAGGGCGCTATATGAAAAAAAAGTTACTTAAGATACTTGGATTAGGTTGCTACATTTAGTAAGACGGCGATATTGATGAATGCATGCACACACTTGCTACCAATGTTCCTTGTTCAGCATTTTTCCTCCCAGCAGTGCATGCATGTGTTCTATCTTTCTGTTTCTATTTCTGCCCATCTTTATTTGATCTTCTTCATCCCTCTATTTTCTTCCCTATCTTCTCTCTCTTTCCTTTCATCGCATCTCATAACTATTCTCATTACAGTTGAATCACACTGAATTTCTTCATCTCTGCTTCTCTTTTGCACAGTCGGAATCAGTCTCTCTCCCATTCAGTCCCCACCCCCTTAAGCTCCTCTGCAGTTTTCTTTCTGCTGCTCTGTCCGCCTTCTTCCCCCTGCAAAAGTAATATATATGGATTTAAATTGAGTGTTGAGCCTTTGTGTGTGTGTGTGTGCGTGTGCGTGTGCGTGTGTGTGTGTGTGTGTGTGCGTGTGCTGTCAGCGACGGACAAGTTCATGAACAGGTTACTAGCCCGCAGCAACTCGCCTGTCGCTACCTCCACCTCACACACCATTTCTTGTTCTCTGTCCCTTTCACTCACACACACTCATGCTAACTAAGACTCAAGAGGACCTTGTTGTCATGATAAGAGTGCTGCTGGCAGTGTGTATAAGAGAGAAAATGAATGTAACAGACTTCTGGAAACCAGGAGGTACTGAGGAAAGAGCTGTGTATGGGCATGAATGAGTTTTAGTAAATGTAATTTCACAAGGTGAAGACCACAGCCTGATGTAACCCAAAGATGCGCTCCACTCAAAAATGTGTTTTTCTTATGTCTAACCTTTACTATTCTCTCTCTCTCGCTCCCTCCCTCCCTCGCTCCCTCTCTCTCCACTACAGAGGTGTTTTCACTACAGAGATATCTGAACACTTCACATTGGAAAGCCAATCACTGTCTAATATGCAAAGCCGGATAAGGAAACTGAAACCTTCAGCACAGAGCTGACAGTACAGAGAGAAAACACACTGCCGTCATAGCTTTCAGCGACTGACAGTTACAAGCTAACAAGCTAATTAAAAAAAAAAAACAGAAACTGATAAAAGATGCCAACTACACCTAACACCCTGATCTGTCTGCTAGTCGATGATTTTGGTGGACAACAGGCTCCTCATCTGAGTCTGCGTCTGACTGTCCTGTCTTAATAATCTTAATCTAACATCCTCTCCAGACATGTTTTAAGTACGTCTCACTGTCCTGTTTGAACCACCTGAAAGGAAACAACTTTCTGTGAGCCAATGGAAGTTTTCCCAAAATTTCAAACTAGTCCTTAAAAAAGTAATTAGTCTGGCTTCCAAGGTTTGTAATGTCTCCAGTGCTGTTTAGTGCTTTTGTACCATGAAATAATGTACTGCAAGGAGATACAAACAAAATCTTCTGGGAGTCATTTGACTGGTGAAGTCCTTTCAAAATAAACGCACGAGGTAAAACTATTGAGGCGGAAGCATCAATGGGAGGAAGGAGGAGGAAAAATGTAATTAAAGCAAAGTAAAATGCAATACTAACAAAGATGGATTTATTACTAATTCTTAACAATCCCACATATTCGGCTCATGAAACGTACATACTTCATTTGATAATTATCCTCGCAAAATACTATATCTGTAAAATGATTTTGCTTAACAAACTTACATTTTTCATAGTGGTCAAATATGATTTTAAATCGAAATATTAAAAAATAGTAAAGTCAGAAATAATAAACTAACTCTCTCTTTCTCTCTCCTTTTCTTCCTCCCCAACCGGTGCAGACAGATGTCCGTCCTCCACAGAGCTGGGTCTGTCTGACATTCCTGTCTGTTATAGGGAAGGTTTTCGTTGCCACCGTACTCTACGGGGGAATTGTTGGGTCTATGTAAATCATAAATAAGTCATAGAGTGTGGTCTTTACCTACTCTGTAAAGTGTCCTGAGATAACTTTTGTTATGATTTGGCACTATAAATAAAATTGAATTGAATTGTAGAGAAGCCTGCACAAGAGAACTAAACACTTTTGCACCCAGAGATAGTTGGAGAAGTGCAGCTAAGGGTGTGTTTGCACAGAACAGGTGGTGCATTGCATGTTTGACACGACATTTTAGCTACATTTTCATAAAGTTTCACCAGCTCTTTTTGTAACTCCAAGCGCAGAGAACGGTTTAATTGGCTGAATTAAACAGATTCACATTGCCCAACAGAAACCCACTGTTTGGCTCTTTTCCATAGAACAAACGGCTGCATGATTACTTACAAATTAAACGTGTATCTGTAAAAAATTGTTATGGAATCAGGGTTTGTTAGGTTTATGGAAATGTGATTTCCATCTGTAGTCTCTGATTTGAGGGATGTGCCGCACTCCACAGTTTTACAGACTCCCACAAAAATAATAAATGTAATGATCTAACATGACAGAAAGCAACATCCGAATGCATCATGAGCTGAGAGAAGGAAAATTTAAATAATATCTCCCATCATGTGCATGGGATTGATATGGGGAGCTGTCACTTTCTGCAATTTTCTTTTTTAAATGAAACAGACTGCTGCTTTTATATTTCCAGTTGCAGTATTGTTTTGCAAATAGAAATAGTTTCTGATGAAACTACTGCAATTTCCATGGTAAACAAATATATCAGTAGTAATAATTGAAACAAATTGTTGCAGCCTAACTGAACAAATATCATAAATTATGACTGTGCCAGACATCCGGCAGTGCATCATCTTCATTTGAAGATTGAGCGCCAGCGTTGATTCAGTGTGCGTAATATACTCAAACAACTGAACATACATACAATACTTGCACAAACCTAACTCAGAAACTGTCCATTTCTGCCACTGCAGGCTACCTTCTCTTACATCTCGCTCTCATGAAGTGAATCAAAATGCAAACGTACACAAAGACAGTCCTCAACTCTAGGGATGAGAATGAATATGATTTTACTGATACAAATGCTGGTATCGATTCTGCTTAGAAGAAGAAGAAGAAGAAGAATTCCTTTATTAGTCCCGCAATGGGGAAATTCAATTTTTTCACTCTATTATTATTCATGTTACACACACACACACACACACACACACACACACATGCACAAACAGGACCTATATACATGCAATTAAAGGAGAGATGTTAGATCGAGGCGGCTGACAGTGACCAGCGCCCCGAGCAGTTGGGGGTTCGGTGCCTTGCTCAACAGCACCTCGGCAGTGCCCAGGAGATGAACTGGCACCTCTCCAGCCACCAGTCCACACTCCATTCACACTCCAATCAGTCTGATTCCTGATGGATTTTTTTGTGGAAAAAAAGTAGACCTACACAGACAATAAAGCAGTTGCATTGATTCTTAACACAGTGCAGATGAAATGAGAATATTTGTACAGCTTTCAAGTTTTTCAAAGAAAAAATCTGCTAAGCCTGCCTGCAGGGCGCTAATGTTATTATAACCCCACACTTTGGACTGCTTCTTCTCCTCTCTATAACTCCCTCGTGTTGCGCAAGACTTGTGAGTCTGAGTTTGCCTTTAAGAGCAAGACCAAATGCATTGAACCATACCCAAGTCTGTGGTTATTATTATTATTATTATTATTATTATTATTATTATTATTATATAGGCTCAGGATCATTTGTTTGCATAGGTGGTTATCATATTTGTCAATATCTTTATAGTTTGTATTTCCTCGCCCCTGCTATTGTTCCGTTTCCCTTAGAGGCACAAGTTCTAATAATATTATCAATAATTGACAATATTAACAAATAATTCATGAATAAAATAATAAAATGTTCTGGCAAATGAAACAAACAGGCCAAACTCTCCTCCAAATGCGTTCAACTATGTTTAAATGTTAATTTGATTCTAAATTTATATATGTACCTATAGACCTATATTTTTCCAGGATTGTCCAGACTACAGAAAAGCACTGACAAATATTAATGTGTGTAATAGTGATGCTAGTACAATAATGGTGTTTTGCTGCCTGAGAGATATTATTTCTTTCCCTTTCATGTTGCTCTTTGTTTAGAACTTGTCTAGAACAATGCTCTATAAAATGCATAACCACACAAAGCCATGCACCACTGAAAATGAAATATTCTTATATCCACACACAGAATCAATGATGATTCCTGAATAATACACACACAATTGATCACAGGCCATTTTTAAATAGAGCTTTGTGTCTGCGGGGGGGGGGGGGGGGGGGGGGGGGGTCCAGGCTGTTGCAGAACCCAAAAAAAATAGACAATTAGGGCTGCCCCCGACCAAGGATTTTCTTGGTCGACCAGTGGTCTTCATTTAGAGCCATGAATTCAACATAATTAATACTATTGTTTTACAAGTGTAATATATATATATATATATAAGTCAGTTATATTACTTGAAAAAAATCAGCAAGGAGACTGTCGGAACAGGTAGCTAGGCTGACGTCACATGTTTAAGGTGGGAGGTCATGTTAGTCGTGACAGTTTTTCTTCTTTTCTCCTCTTTTAAAAGCCCCCCAGCCTCCAGTCACATAGATTTTCACTTTATTTTGAGAAGAAATGTTTTTGTTTTTTTCCCTGCGACCAATGATATTTTGGTCTGCTAATGATTTCTTGGTCGACCAGTGCTTGGGGGCAGCCCTACTGACAATAAAACTAAAGTGTACACAGTAATTAAAACAGGAAATATGGATGAAAAGAATACTCTCATAGTTAAAATGAAAATACTGGATACATTAAAATATATTCATGCAGAATACATGCATGTAGTTGTGGTTTTGTCTCGCAGCTGCTATTGTTCTCACTTCTCACCTGTTTGAAGGTAGCATCAACAGCAGGCTTGATAACCCATTAGACACACACATCCATAATTAATTTCTACAGCTGCTGTTACACATGGACACACACACACACTCAGGTCACACACAAGAGCAAAGGAGGAGGGATTATAGGAGAGAAATATGACAGAAGGGAACATGGTATGAAATTAAACTTGGAGTTCTTTAAATAATCTGATTTTGTTTGTTTTTCTATTCAGCAGGAAATGTGGATGGAGATGACGATCTGTGAAATTAACAACTGCTTCCCAGAAAGTTAAATAGAAACAGGAGTTTGTAATTTATTCAGAAAACTAGGTTTTAGCTAGTAAATCAAACCCTGCATGTTTGTCAAAGTGCCACATTTGTAATTGTTGAATATCAAGAATCATTAATTATGTTCTCTTACTGTAAAGAGAGGAAACAGGACAGAGTCCCACGTTGATGTGGTTTTGTTTCAATTGTGTTTATTCATCATCAATTCAGAGGATGTAGTGATGAATATTTTTCATTTATTCTATTGAAATGTATTCCTAATATTTTCTAAACCAACTCTGATGTAGTAGGTATGTGCAGTCACAACTCTCAATCTCTCATACTGCAGACATGAGAGCTAAAGCACGACATGGTTCCATCTGGGCCAAGTGTGAGTGTGCCCTTAGTTGCAGGCCGCTAATGTAAGCTCCATGGGCAGCGAGCTCGGGCACTGTGTCTGTCCATCCACCTGCGGAGCTCCATGAGTTGCACCTACCATACCACGAGTCGGTGATCCTCCCAAAGAGACTCTTCCCGTCTGAAGCTGACTCTAAACCAGGCCTATGGCTGATTCTCTGCGATGTATTTAGTCTTCTTGTGGGCTTTTCACCTCGGGCCTGATTGTCAACCTTTGGTAGAAGCCATAATGTAGTTGCTGAAGGGTCTTAAGTCTAGTGCGAGTAGTAGTGCTGGCATTAGCAGTGGGGGGCAGGGCAAGCCCCGATTCAGGATTTCTCAATGAGGGAGAAAGAGTAGATCTGCTTCCAAGATTCAAGATTCAAGAAGCTTTATTTATCCCGAGGGAAATTATTTTGCAACAGTTTCAATACAAAGGCGGAAAAGGATCAGAGTAACAATAAGCATAAACATAAATCAAATCAAAATAAAGCTAACGTAAAATAAATCAAGCAATGAACCAAGTGTGACAGAGTGCAACAGACGTCGTGGTTAAGCATAGGTATATACAATATACAACAATACGCAGCGTGCAGTTTAGCAGCAGATTGAAATAAAATAAGTACAAAAAATGTTAAAAATGTAGCAGCATGTCCTACATTTTTAACATTTTTAACACTTATAACTTATCGCTCCTTTTCACTTATCTAGTTTGTTTCCAGCTCCTTCTCTAATTTTTTTTTAATTTAACTTTCTATGATCTTCTATAAAACCATGTTAAACAAAATATAAATCATAGTCTAAAATGTGTCCGGACTGGGACTTTAATTAGTAACTATCAGTGATTTAATATGGAGATTTAGTGTCACATTGGCTGACACCTCTACGTTAGTCAGACAGGCTAATGTTCAGTGGTTTCCTGGTTTAAATCCCCCAAACAGCTGGGGAACCTGCGCGGAATGATGAGTAAGCCTCCCTGAAGATTTAATGTTGTGGTTCCATTGCCCACAGCACTGAACACCAGCTGCTGCACACTGGTCAAAAGCAAAAAACTGGTTGTACTGGAAACCTCATAGATGTGATTATGACCACATATAAAGCAGGACATTGGAGAAAAAAAGTACACTGAACTACCCCTCAGGTAAAACTACACTAGACTATGTCCTATTTAAAGCTCACAGTCTAGTCCATCCTAGTCAGACAACAGTCTTTAAGGACAGGCTGCCAGATGTACAAAAAACTCTCAGGAGGATGTTTTATGACATATTTCTATTAAAATACAAACTATCCTTAGAGCACACCTTTCAAAAGGGGCAAAGTGGACTATGCTGTTAAATTATTCTGCTCCCAAAAGAAAAATAAATACTGGTCTGTCTGGAAACCATGCACAATAGCTGTCTGTCTAGCAGCCGACTCTCAACCATTAAAATATTATCAGTTTGAATGAGTGAGAGAGGAGACAACAGACCTGATCTAAAACTGCCACTGAGAAGAGAAAGAGGGAGGGATATGTGGTTAATGATGAGGGAACTGAGGTGGAGAGATAGAGCAGACCCTGTCTCCTAGAAAATAACATAGGTTTAAAAAAAGACCATGGTTTGGTTTAAAAATAAGTATGTATTTTACATAGGTTAAGTACATATGTAAACTAGGGTTGACTTTTGGTTTGGGACACAAACAGTGGTCCTCAGGGTGAAAGTCCTGTGTTTGAGAGTAAGAACAGCCTGGGACGAGTGCATCAAACAGAGTGTCAAGTAGGGCCATTTTGTAACAGCCCTTGGCGTTTGGTACTGACGCACCAGGCTGCCTTGTGCGCCGGTGCCAAATGCACTGGGCTTCCAACCGTAAACTCGTCTGCAGGGATACTTGACGCTCAGACCAAATGCTCCATGGTTATTTCCACCAACCTCTGCGTATGGAGAAAAGCTGAGATCTTTTTTTGGGTCAAACAAACACAGGACTTTCACCCAGGAGTCTGGGGCTTCCCGTTCATGCATCGATATGTGTAATGGTAGTTACGTTACAAACGCACTTGTTATAATCCCACCAAAAATTTGACCCTTAACAAACCCTTAACAAACCTAAACTATGTGGTTAGGTTTGTTGCCTAAACCTAACCACATAGTTTAATGAGATCACAACGTAAAACAACGCATTACCCGTGTTTAAAACAGCGGGAACACGGGGAGCATCATGCTTTGTATGTGTATGTACAGTTGAAGGGTACTTACTAGCCTACTGCAGCCCTAACAGAACGTTTTATGCCAAACTGCATTAAAGACATGCATATGCTGGTAACACTTTATTTTACAGGTTTTTCCCAAGAACTTTCAAGGACAGAACTATATAATGTGGTATATAGAGGAAAATAGGGCAGTGTTTAATTAGTATGCCTCCAAATAATTATTGCCATGCTATGCCAACGTACAGAGTGAGTGATTTTAGTTGGTGCACAGCTGAACAAGCAGAAATGTAAAATGGTGTCTACAGGCATGCATAGAATTTACAATTTATGTAAACTCAACTTTTAAGCTAACATCAACAAACACTGAACAACGGCTTGGGGGCAAAAATGGACAGTTGAACATCAACAATTCAGCAACAACTGGCAATCTCCACCTGCTCGTTTTTGTTTTGTCAACTGCTGTTTTGGGATCTTGAATGAATATTTATTTGGGTTTTAATGGAGTCATTCTTAAAAGGAAACAGCTATTTTCTCTGTAATTAGTCCCAACTTATATTGTTCCCTCCAGGAAAACGATTAGGAACATATTGGGGTAAATTACAGATGTTTCCATGCTCAGTCACTTGTATTTGTGTTAGCATCATAGTTCCTTCTATGGGCTTCCTCTAACCATTCAATGTGCTAGATATTTAAGTTTCTGTTCTTTGCGTTTTCTTTTTGGTATCCTAACCTCAATTCATTCCAAACAAACAGCTGTTGCTGCTGTAACACATCATGTGCCCTGAAAAAGAGAGAAATGATCGGAGGTATCAGTCACCACTGGCTTATGAGAAAAGTATAATAAAGCAGGCTGGTACCCACTTAATACCATGCAGTGTGCCAAGCATGACCGCCATGAAGCGATAAATACTTTAAATAGCCGTTGTAGAATACATTTCCCAAGTTGTGAAGAAGGCTGCCTATCAAAGAAGCAAGCAGATGTGTGACAGACCACTGGTCTATACAGACTCCTACAAAGCTTAATGTCCTAAAACAGTTGGGCACTGTAGTCTTTAGCAAACATTACTTTAGAGTAGAAAATAGTAAATTTTTGGGGGGCTATTTTTTAGCAGTGGATTAATACACATTTGGCCTGATGAGTGTCTAGAGCACAACTAAGGGACACACTATATCAGGCTTTGGCTACACAGACAGTACTTGTTAGTAGAATCCATTCAATGTTGGATTTGGTCTTTTGTGACACTCATTGGAAAGGGAATAGGAAAACTATTGAATATAATTTGTATTCATGAAAAAATGAAAAATGTTGTACCTTCCTTTGTTTCAAAATTAAGTCTTAACAGAAGTAGGCTGTCCAGCAGCCTGAGTCATAAGCCCTTTTTTTGATAAATCAAAGGCCATTTGAGAGCAATGCTACTTTTTGAAAATGTCACACATTATTGTTTTGTTAAGTCTTAATGCTGCCATTATTCTGAAGTGCTTTCCCCGCCTATCTAAAGATCAACAGCCTTGAAAGAGTAGTTTCTTAGCAACAGCCCCAGGACCAGGGATTTACAGCCAACTCTGCTGCCATTCAGAAGTGGAGAGGCTGAACCCTTTCTGTGGCTCTGCACTTCACACAGCAGCCTGTTGAAAGTGATCTCTTCAAATTATACAACGGCAGATTTATTTCAGCACAATAACCCTAACTGCACTGCCGAACAGCTCTGTGTTCAAGTGTGTTTCAGTGGTTTTAGTTTGCTCTGCCAGTAATACCAGCTAAACACACACATGCACTCACGCACACAAAAGCCGGTGCACACAACGGAAGCTTTTGGCAGTTGCAGGTTTTGTGGAGCAAACAGTCTGATCCAGAGGCCTGAAGACTCATTAAACCCCAGGTCGACCTCAAACACACACACACACACACACACACACACACACACACACACACACACACACACACACACACACACACACACACACACACACACACACACACACACACACACACACACACACACACACACACACACACACACACACACACACACACACACACACACACACACACACACACACACCAAGACAATGACACACATGCAGCTAGAGACACACACAGAATCGCGAAAATACACTACCACCTACACACATACATGAATGTATAAAGCTGTTCAAGCTCAGCTCAGCTTGGTGGTCTTTGAAGCTGAGAGCTATAGCAGATATTGATCTGATAGGTTGAGCCCCCCCCCCCCCCCCCTCTCTCTCTCTTTCCTTCTCTCTATCTTTCACTCACTCAGAGATTACCTGTGCCTGCATTTCGCTTCTTTCTTTCTCTCTCTCACTGGTTGTCTCACAGATACTCTTCATGGTGTTCTATTTCAGACTTGATTGGTAAGAAATTGATTTCACTGGGGGGGCACCTTGTCACTTTCATCATAGATGTGCCATTTCAAAGAACCTTTCATGTAACTAGATGCTAAAAGTACTGATAATAAGTCCCAAGTGGTCATAGTGGAACAGCATGCAGATATGTTTATGTCACTTTGAATCCATTCAAGACTGACTAAACCAGGGGTGTCCAATCACACCTGAGTCTAATGCTTTGTTATCAAGCAGCTCAGGTTTGATAAGTGTTAAACTGTTATTTAGAGTAGAGAGAAACCTGAAACATGCAGAGCAGTGCCCCCCCAGGAGCAGGATTGGACACCTCTGGACTTAACTAAAGAAGGGCATTTTTGCTCTTTAAATAGTCCCACATTTTGGATAACATGCATTTTATTAATATAGCGCTTTTTGAGCTTAAGCGCAAAGTTCTCTCCAGATTAATACATGTACAGAATAGAAATCAAAGATTAAAGAATCTGAGACCAATACAACGCCCAAACAATTAATGCCCACCCCCAACCCACTGGGACTTGGATAAAAACTCATGTCTGTGTGCTAAATGTGAAGCTAGTGCTCGGGGACAATTATCTTAGCATAGAATAAACAACTGAAAGCTGGAGCCTTGTGACTGTTGACAGGCAACCAGCAGAGTTGATGTGCTAGTAGTTTTTGTATTTATTCTTTTTTTTTTTACCTTTGGACAAAGCCAGCCTAGCTGTTTTACCCCGGTTCCCTGCTGTTTCAGTCTTTATGCTAAGCTAAGCTAATCACCTGCTTTATATTTAGGGCACATACATGACTTTGATATTGATCTTCTCACCTAACTCTTGGTGAGAAAGTGAATAAGCTTACTTCCCAAAATTTCAACTAGTTTGCTCTTTTTAAATCCCTAACTTGGTACACCTAAATTGTTTATTTTATAAAACATGTATCAGATCTACTGCTTAGCAGAAATCTCAGTTTTATTGCGAAAATACAGAATTAAAATAAGTTAAGATAACAAACTGAAGTAGTGCATAACATTCTGACCTCATTCTTCTAATGATGCAAGTTATTTTATACCACAACTTGGTATTGGTCAATGGTAAAATTAAACTTTAAATTGTAAAATTAAACTTTAAACAAAGTAAACAAGCTACGGTCACAACTGATATTACAGCCAGAAGGAGGATTAGCTCAAGGTTAGTGCCACCAGCTAACACTGTCCAGAGGACACTGTCTGAGTTTCTCACACACACACACACACACACACACACACACACACACACACACACACACACACACACACACAGAAATTGGACCCGCTACTGTCATTGCAGTGGCAAGTTGCACCTCAGAGTTTTGCGCATTGTGCCTCAAGTCGTCTGGTGCCCCTCCAACGTATTTATTTCTTAATTTCTTATATCTTTGTATGTACCACCAATATTTTAAGTAGTCTTATTTATAAGACTGATATCTCATTAGAGGAATATGCTCAAAAAGTACACACAGGAATTTGTTCACTTAGAAATAGAAATTAAGGTTAAAATATGAAGGAAAATACGCATAGTTTCAGGGTGACTGTTCTGCTTGCTGTTCCGTTGAGACTGAAAAGAGAATGCAAGATAAACAATAAGGCAACCATTCGAGAGATTGGCAGTTCGATCCCCAGCTCCCCCAGTCCGCATGTAGAAGTGTCCTTGGGCAAGACACTGAACCCCGAAGTGCTGCGCATGGGTGTGTGAATGGTTAAATTAGATGGTATGTAGATGTTCACTGCCATCAGTGTGAATGCATGGGTGAATGTACAAGTAGTGTGAAAGCGCCTTGAGTCAGAAGACTAGAAAGGCACTATATAAGTACAAGTCCATTTACCATTTAAGCGTTTGTTGCGTTATGCCTACATTCAACTAAGCAAGACTTTCAACCAACAGATGGTGTTTTTATGTTTTGTTCCATCTACTCTCGAGATGGAAAATTACTAACAGAGTACTGGGGAAACAGTCCCCAAAAGGAATGATAATTTCAATGTTTACCAATATTTGATAGATTCATCCTGTGCCTCTTATTTCGCAGCAATGGGTGAGGCCTCCCAAGGAAGCAATGTGTTTTGGTGACTTATCTTTGATGATGTTTGGAATGGGAAATGAGACAGCGTGGTGTCTGAAAGTAGAAATAGGATAATGCTTTGAAAATGGCCAACCACTCTGTATTACTGAAAAGTGATCCTGAAAATGAGCTCAATTATATAATTTCTGCCTGAAACTGTCCTGTCAAATACATGTGCTGGTGAGTGAAACCTTAACATGTATTTAAGTAAGAAGAAGGGAAAACAAAGAGGATTTACTGCTGAGTTGAAGATGAATACCAACATGAGAACTAATTTCACTAAACTGCGTAGCCTAACCAAGCTCATCTCTATTTCTCAAAGAAACATACAGCCAGTTGGCAAAAGAACAAAGGCCAACAGAAGGGTAGAGAGGTGATGCAACACTGTGTCAACTGTGTGTCCATAGTCCAGTCATAAGCTCAGCATGCTGATTTTGTCCTTTTGCCGACTGACAAACAAAAATCCTTGAAATTTTTGATTTAAGACTTCCTGTAGCTGGATATCATGATCAGGTGCAAATCACACTGGCAGACAAATGTTCTTGTTTATTTATTTTTTTTAAATGGCAGTTTTTAAGCCTTTATTAGATAGGATAGATGGGAAATGGGGTGAGAGAGGGGTAGACATCAGAAGTCGGAGTCGAACCTACAGCCGCTGCCTCGAGAACCTTCAGCCTTTTTACATGGGCCTACTGCTCTAACCACTCAACCACAGACTGCCCCATGTTCTTGTTTCTTATCTAAAATGCTTTAATTTGCTATTCCATTTTCACAGTGAAGCAATGTATACATTTAGTAATATAATCTACTTGCATCCCTATTTTTGTTACAAGATACATTTTGACTGTGTACACATATAATTTAAATAAAAATGATTTAGCATGCTTTCATTATCAATTTAACACAGATGACACATAATTAAAGAATGTTACAGACAGTAGTAAGCAGTACGATGACAATGCTTTAGCTCAGGCTCAGTTAAAGAGTAGGGAGGGCTCTTTCAATAGAAACTTGCTGCTCATTGGAGGAGCAGCAGTTAACGAATGAGAGTGTGTGTGGGAGTGATAGACGGTCCAAAGCCTGGACCAGCAATACTCTTAACCAATCATAAATAGGCATGAACTTTATTGCTGTATAAGCGCATTGTGTGTGTTAGGCCCTGGGCTCTTTCTTGTTCACATTGGTTGCAGCAACAGCTTAGGCTGACTGTAATTTTTAAGCCATAGAGGGTCCTTGGACTAGCACAGGGGTCTGCAACCCGCTGCTCTTTTGCCGCATGCGGCTCTTCAGCAGCCCTTTCAGTGGCTCCCTGTAGCTAAAATGGAAATAAATAACATGTTTGGGTTTTTTCTGCACAGTAGACAATATTTTTTAAAAATCACTTGATCTCCGAGATAACAGGTGCTTCCTTTGAAAGATTAAGTGAAACTAAAATATGCTTCACATCCTACGTCTATGGCCCAGTGGCTTTCACTGCAGGTGGCTAATCTTGAGTTTCTGACCCGCGGTGTCCGTACGCTAACCGTGGTTACGGTAAATACCCAGAGGAAAATAGTGTCAGCGGACTTTAATTTGCTTTGACATGATGATGTCTTACTGGTATGCTTGATACGTGGTGATAAATTCTATATTCTATAATTTCAGATATAACATAGAACTATATGTAAACCTTAATAAGCTATGACATCAAATGTGTTTTTTTGGCTCCAGACAAATTTGATTTGGTGGAAGAGGGGGCAAAATGGCTCTTTTGATAGTAAAGGTTGCAAACTCCTGGAATAGCAGAATATCCTTTGTAGTTATTTATAACACAAAGGGTTCATTGGTGCAGATTGGGCTGATATATTCTCTTCCAAACGTGGATTTTTTTCTGAACTCAAGTCGTGTACATGCGGGCATGATAAGGAAATAGGTACCAAGTTCATTTTAGCTATAAATGTTTATTTCTATTTCTCTTCACACAATTTTTAATTGCCGCACAATCAAAACTGTAGCACTGTACAGACCTGTAATAGGTGGCAAGCGGTCTTCTATTAATTTGTAAGAAATTACATGCTAAAATAACTTATAGAGGCATTTGTCTTTCACACATACTGATACTGTTTTTCTGATGAGAAAAACTTTTGCCAACAACTGCCATTCCCTATAAGCAGCTTGTGATGTTATACCATCCTCTACATTATGTTACACCGACATGTTGCCGTTTGAACGTGAATCATGCCGGTTTGTCTGAGGATGTGTTGGTGCACAAACAAAGTTAGAAAGGAGGACTCAGAGTGCAGTTGGAAACATTGATGGAGAAGTTTATTCCATTCATTTAAGCATAATATTTATTCACAATAGTTTTATAACAATGACTATACTGGGTTGTCCTGGTAGCTCACCTGGTAGAGAGTTTTGTATATACTCCAACCCATGGCCCTTGACTACATGCCATCTCCTCTCTGTCTCACCCCTCTACTGTCAATCTTCAGCTGTATTTTGAAATAAAAAAGGCAAGCGCTTGAAAAATCGTTATAAAGGCTGTAGCTGCAGAAGTTTGTCCAGTACAGTTTGCACATCCGCAGAGCATGGGTCACAGGAAATGTACTTGGTTTAGAAAGTGGGATAATTTAGACTGACTAACTCACTGCCCTATGATGCTGTGCTGATAAAATAAGGGCTTTCAAACCAAGCATGCCCCTGTGAGCTATATGCTGAGCTCAATAAGAGATGTTTTAAAGGTCAAGGTGCAGCAGTTAATCTGGAGACTGCTGAAACAGAGCCAGCATGAAGGCCAAGGAGAGCTTACACTATCTCTCCCTGTCTCTCACACACACAATCTTGTTCCCTCCTCTCTTTACCCTGAAAGAAATGCTGTGTATTGGATAGAGTGTTTGTGGAAAGCTAAAGCCTGATTTAATCTGTGCATCTGAGAGCATTATCTCATTCGCCCGGCTAGGCTGTGGATAGATTTGATTCACTCCGAGAGAGACTCACAGAACGCAATGAGAAGGAATGAGGAGAGCAGGATAGAGCGTGATTAGACTGTCACCCACACGACTTACTAGACACAATGTGAAATATTCTTGACGGTTCACACTCCACCCCCAACCTGTCCAGCCTACACCAGAAAAGAATAAGATGAAACTTTATGGACAACTGAGTGGAAATTAAAGAAGAAAATGGGGTCCTGAAAACAATGGTGACACATGCCTCCATCTGTCATATGTTAGCTTAGGTTAAACATGTACTATCTTTTCCATATGGTTGACATTTAATGTTTTATTCCTCTAAAGTTCAATACTGTCGTCGTTTTTTGATCACTTTAACCTTTACTCTTTTTTTAGATGTTATACATCTCTCTGGGGTCATTTTGTCATCATCATGATCTTCAACCGCTTGTCCCTAACGGGGACGCGGGGGGCTGGAGGCGATCACTGACATTGGGTGTGAGGCGGGGTACACCCTGGACAGGACTCCAGGCTATCGCGGGGCACAGACTAAACATGGTCATTAAGAGTCTCTTTGTAGTCGTTCTTTTCTTTTTGCAGTCCATTCTTTTTTGTTTTTTGAAATGGTCATTTTGAGTGTGAGTGACATTTTTAAATGACGTCCAGAGGTCAACTGACCCTTTTTTTTAGAATAGTTGTCATCTAAACAGATTTTTTTTCTTTTTTTTTTTTTACCATTGGCAACAGCAATTTGTGAGTCTGATTGTGACGTCTCCAGGACACAATGTGGTCCTGGGGACACCTACTCTAGGTGGGTATGGACAGATTTCGTCACTGTGAGACATTGAAACCACGGAAGTCACAAAACTTTATAGGTGTGTAACTCAGATCAAAATTAAGACCATATTCGAAAATGGACGTAATCCAAGAAAGTTTAGATAATTTCCCCCCTGGGATTATGAAAGTATTTCTGATTCTGAAAGGGTGCAGAAGTATGGCAGAGGCTACCTCACACATTCAAAGATGAGTGTAGTACGAGCAAGGCTAGGGTTAAGGAAGTAGAGAAGATGCCCGCCCGCCCGCGCGTGTGCGCGCACACACACACACACACACACACACACACACACACACACACACACACACACACACACACACACACACACACACACACACACACACACACACACACACACACACACACACACACACACACACACACACACACACACACACACACACACACACACACACACACACACACACACACACACACACACACACACACACACACACACACACACACACACACACGATGTGATCCCATTGTAAGATGATTTCTAGCTCACTCTGGAGCAGTTAAGCTTCCAGTGCTCAATGTAATGCCCCCCTACTTTCAGAAAGTACTGCCCTCCAATCAGGGACTTGTTGAGGAGTAAAATAATGTCACCAGAACTCACTTTAGACCCCGGTCCATGCAGTCAAAGTGCAATGAGTTTCTCAAAAGGTTCCTAGTCACTGAGGATCAGAATGAAAACTGAGAAAGTTAGATTGGAAAGTTTGTCAATAGTTTTTCTGAAGAGTCAGTCTGGAGCAATTTGGAGCAGTTTTTGTGCAATTGGGCTTAAGAAATACCCAGGGAAAAGATGTTCTCAGAAGTTGAAAATTACAGATAAAGCCTGTAAGTGCCTTTGTAATGTTGTACCCTGCTAAAGGCTACAGATGTGTGTTGTTAGAGTTCCAAACGGCTTTATTTTTTCAAGTACGTTATCTAAAATTACATATCAGTGGGGTTTTTTTGAAGCCACTTGAAATAAGCTCCTTTTCCACATTAGGAGTCCACAGACATCTCTAACTTGTCCAAGAGAAGAAGGGAGGGTAGAGAGAAAGGCAGAGATGAGCTGAAATGGGGTAAGACAGACAAAAACAGAGGACGACAGAGACAGAGTGCAACGGCGCCAAAAAAGAAGTGAAAGGGAGGGAAGAGAGTTGATAAATATGGCTAAATATGGATTTTTCCTTTCTGCTCTGGAAGCAGAAAGTGATAGGGTGAGGAAGAGATAGGGAGGGAAAGAAAGAAAGAAAGAAAGAAAGAAAGATAATAACACCGCCAGTAAGCTAATATTAGTGACAGTATTTTGCTCCGTCTCCAAAATGAATTGGACTTCAACCCTGTCCAGTCTATGCCCAGAGGAAGGAAATTAACAATCTGTCGGTTCATTTAGTGACTCTTGGTTTTCTGACGCCTCCCAGCGCCTGCTAGGAATCTTAACAAGGAGCAGAGATGGCAGCAAGAGACGGAGATGTACAAAGGAAAATGGAAAGAGACAGAGAAGGGAGAGAGAAACAGAGGAAACACTGTGACAAGTGGTGATACCGGGGTCTGCCTTAATTCACTTCAAATCAAATCCAAATGGACGTGTTAAATGTGCAATGTGCAAGTGTTAAGTGTTAAATAAAGACAGCAAACCTCTTCTTACACACGACATGTAAACACACAGCTGAAAAAAGGATGCACTAAATCGTGTGTGTGTGTAAATGAAAGAAATATTATGAGACAATGCAAAACATTTTAAAGCTTTAATCCTGAAGATATTTTCATGACATTGACATTTTTTTTTCTTCAACAAAAGCCATTCAGTATAATACAAATCTGTAATCACCTTTCAATATAGTTGTTTTCATTGTTACTGGCAGAGTCCCCCCATTGCCATACAGGATTCAAACTGCGTTCAAAAGCACAACCACACTAAAAACATTATTATAACCACTTAAGGCTGGCTTCAAAAATGAGACACCAAAGAGCCCCATGTTAAGATGCCCACCTTAACAGCAGAAATAAACATTCATTCATCTTCAACCGCTTGTCCCTGTCGGGGTCGCAGAGGGGCTGGAGCCGATCCCAGCTGACATCGGGCGCGAGGCGAGGTACACCCTGGACAGGACGCCAGTCTAGCACAGGGCACATAGAGACAAATAGAGACAGACAACCATTCACACCTACGGGCAATTTTAGAGTCATCAATTAACCTAACACCTGCATGTCTTTGGACTGTGGGAGGAAACCGGAGAACCCGGAGAAAACCCACGCAGACACAGGGAGAACATGCAAACTCCACACAGAAGGGCCCCAGTTGGGATTCGAACCAGGAACCCTCTCGCTGTGAGGCGACAGTGCTAACCACCACAGCAACGTGTCGCCCAGAAATAAACATGTTTGCAAAAAATAGCTTTAGTCTCTATAGCCAGTTTCCGTGTTCATGGCAATTGCACGGGGGTGTATTTTTTAAATAACGCTTCCATTTAATTGATATTGCGGCTTAAAGTCAGGTATAATTAAGGATGTTTGTTGCTATAAGTGGCCCTTTTCGCATTACAGTCATTTGTCAATTTTATTGTAAGAAAAACAACTTGATTATAGCCACTTTAAGATCCACAATGGTGTATCTTGCATGAATCAGTTTGTGGAAGGTGTTTTACTCTAGCCCTGCCATATGCTACATCTTCTCTTAGCTGCAAGCAGGCTATTTAAACGTCAGTGTTAAACCGAAAATGTTTGCCACATACTTAAAACCTCATTTAGAAAGAAAAGTAAACATGGTAGGATGCCTGAAGGAAGAAAAAAAACAGTCGGATCTGTCGAGTGTTTTAACACAGTTTCCCAGTGAAAAAGGAGATAGGTAGATAGAGAATGGATAGGGCACTGTCACTATTCACACACACGCGCGGTGAGGATGGCCATGAATACTGCTACGGAGACAAAAACCGACAGAATTAAAGATTTCCATTTACCAAACCAAGTGTTAAACACACTCTTCAATCCTGTATCTATACCACCATTCTTTACTGAGTGTTGTGAGACCTCTAAGGCCTTGGTGACTGATCCATCCATTATTAGAGATGCAAAAAAATGAAAATGCAACATTGGGAGCCAAATATTTTGCCAACTAACCTTCCGTTGACAGAATCAAATCTATTGCTATTGAATTTTGCCAGGCCATGGTGCTGGTGGCATCTAATTGGGCAGATAATCTCTTTACTGCATCCCCAGTGTAATATACAAATCTTTACTGATTAAAGTATGTTGAATTGATCCAATCTACATTCTTGTTTTCTACAGCCATGTTGCGTAATCATGGTACAAGGGTGGTGAAGCCTACAGCAATCTGGTTGTGTGCTTTAAATTCATCTGGCACCCCTCTTGGAAGTTCTATTGTGAGGAAAAATAAATGCATTATTTTTCATTACATTGGGCACATGCAAAACAATGAAACAACTATAAAAGAAAATTGTTTGTGGTTAGAAAGGGTGTGTCAAATCCTCATATGGATCATCCAGTTCTGACACCTCCAAACAGTGATGTGATTCTCCTTCTCTAGCTGTATGAAAAAGAGTTGAGCATTTAAGACCTTTACAGAGCTTCCAGACAACATACAAGCTAGTTAGTGGAACAAATGGCAATCATGCAGGACATGAACATTTAGAAGATGTAATAATGTCAGCTGTTAACTTGTTAGTTGTTGTTAATCGCCATAGTACTACTGACAATCAAGAAACTAAAGGATTAGGATCCTTTTGATGAAGAATAAGAGATAAATAAAGTCAGTACAGGCTGTGTTTGTCTCAGGAGTCACAGTCAAAAGCAGGTCATTGGCCAGATGTCTTCCCCTGTGTGAAACAGATCTTATTTTCTGACATAATCAGGTTCGAATTATGCGACCCAGTGCGATGGTAAACCTCCAGGTTTTGACGTCAGCCCTGGCACACTTACTGCTATAATAGCTAATAAGGGTGGAAATAATAATAATAATAATGTAAACAGTGAGTGATATTTTGTATTGAACTGTGTTGTTACTTGGGCTGTGGCTGACAGAGTTGTGTGAATGATAAGGGTCAGGTAGATGTGGTTTTGTGCGCATAAAGTTAGTTCAGTATTCAGTGGCTGGGCACTTCATGCCCATGTTACTTGATGAGCGTGCGCATCCACCGCAAAATTTCCACTTCCCTGCCTGCCTCAGCCCAAATTTGGCCAGAAAAAAAACCTGCCATTGGTCAAAAGCCTAACCCTGACGGATGACATCACGGTGTCTTTAAAACCAGAGGAAAGACGTTCTTTTTGCTCTTGCCTCTTCTCTTCTTACTGTTCAATTCCTCTTGATCTTGCTGCTGAGACCCTCATCATCCAGGGACTAGCTGCCGGCTGCCTCTAGGCCTTGCCTGCATGGAGTAGAATCTCAGCTAGGTTAACCACAACTGGTCACAAAGACCACCTGACCACAACAAAGAGCCGTCTGATTCCTCTATTGTTTAAGAGCAACACAACATGACAACAACCAACTTTCCTCAACCTGGGTCACACTGAAACTTCCCTTTCCTCACCCTATGGATGGTTAAACTGCAATTTGGCGTTAATTACATCTGTTAGATTTTACATGAACGGCTAAGCACAGCAATTTAACTACTGATGTTCTCAATTGACTTGGCTTTTAGAACAATGCGAGAGATCCTCACAGCATACGTGCTCTCTTGTGTGACCAAATGTTCACACATCTGGGTAGGAATAAAGCCATTCCTCCCTGAGTGCAGATCCCCCGTGTGCTATTTACACACACACACACACACACACACACACACACACACACACACACACACACACACACACACACACACACACACACACACACACACACACACACACACACACACACACACACACACACACACACACACACACACACACACACACACACACACACACACACACACACACACACACACACACACACACACACACACACACACACACACACACACACACACACAGTTTTGATTTGCTTTATTAACTTGATAATAAATGTTTGTGTTTACAATATAACAAGGATGAATTTGCCAACCGCTTCTAAGAAAATAACTCCCGAATCCTTCAACTGACTGAGACTGCTACATTATTTGGTGCATAGCCCTAAATTGATGGTTTCGTATATTTCATGGGACTATAGCCGTCCCTTCCCTCTTTACAGATAATTACTTTAGAGACAAAAAAATAAGCATGGTTCCTTCTTTTAAATGTCAGTAAACAAAAAACACGCTACCTGATGACACCACCATGGCCATTTCTCTCTGTCTTCTGGCTATTCTACTATTCAATATTCAATACAATTCATTGATTAACTAACAAAATAATCAGCAGGTTGATCAATAATGAAATGAACCATTGCAGCTTCATAATAAAATGTTAAAAACAGTCAAATGCAGCTTACACCAGAACACATTGGTACGAATAATCTCATTAGCTCATCATTTATTATAGTACAACACTGACAGGAGACATTTTAGTGTACTGTGTACATTTACTTTGATACTTCACTGTTGAAGCAACGTGGCGTGGCAGCAGTCCTCGGCAGCATCGAGGTAATGACTTATGTTCAGGAGGAGAGGATCATGTCTGGCTAAGCTGAAACATACATTTATAAATGCTGATGAGTGTTCTTCCTTTTAAAAAATACATTTGTGCTATATTAGTGTGAGAACAATAAAATGAGACCGGTAGAGTTCAATTGGAGGAGGAGGTAATGTTTGGGGTGACTGATGTTCTACAGCAGGGCTGCCCGACCCTGCTCCTGGAGGGCCACTGTCCTGCGGTTTTTAGGTTTCTCTCAGCTCCAACACACCTGGATCTAATGATGTGCTCGTTATCAAGCAGCTAAAGCTTGTCACAAGTTTGAAAATCTTTAGACAAGTGTGTTAGAGCAGGGAGAAACGTAAAACATGCAGGACAGTGGCCCTCCAGGAGCTGGATTGGGCAGCCCTGTTCTACAGCGTAGCTGAGAAAAAGTCTCTGTTAATATAGCCTCATAAGTTTTCCAAAAGTTTAAAAGAGTTAGGAGAGGGAACATTTATCAGATTATTCATTCATTCATCTTCAACCGCATGTCCCTGTCGGGGTCCCGGGGTTTATCAGATTATTATTTGTCATTATTTTTTCTTTATAGACTTGAGAAAGACGAGTTGATTCATGAACCTTGGAGCTTGTTTTCAGTGCTGTCATTTACATACAGGAGCACATGATAATACAGAGGGTAGATGAGTCTAATTATGACTTGTAAATATTATGTTGCTTTTTTTTTTTTAAATCTCTGCATTTACCAATATGAATATGTCTGTTAAGTGAACAGCTTTACTTTCTCACGTGTCCCGTTAAATTTGAGTTGTCTTGTTCTGGCTACATTACAACCTTATACATGTAGGAGAGTATTGACGAGGTGACTCTGTTGACTTTGACACAAACTGAGCTGTACCTTTAATAAAGGTGACAAAAAACATGGGAAACTAAATGAGAAATGTGTCATGTCTTATGTGTAATAGGTTATACAGTCATAGAGGGCTTGAGAACCTGCTGTTTAGCCTTCTAGAGAAAGTGCCCTTTTTCTGGGGTGTTTTTTTACTTGATAAACTTTAAAATTCCTGTTTGTACATAGCCCGCCCTGCCAAACAGATATACTGGTTTCCTGCTGCAGCAGCTTGCACTGTGTGCCACAGAGCCTTTCTATGGTTTTCAGCTTAATAAATCAACTGTATATAGCAACACGAAATATGCGAGTGTTTGTTTTCCGTCTGATAACTCCCACAACAGTTTAACACTGTTTAAATAAATTACTTGACCTATACGGAAATTTTGTGGCTTTGGAAAATGTTTTCATCCATAGGAAATTACACCGAATGCAAAAGCCAAACACACTATACATCCAGTTTCAAACATACAAGTTGTCGCAAGTGGGTTTTTCCTCAAAACATCATGTAGGCCAATTAAGCCATCAGACGGCTTCTATATTAAAACATTTTCCTCACAGTGAAGATGTGGAGAGAAAAGCTGCACCCATTGTTGTCCTGTCCAGGAACATGGCATACATGACTGATTACCTTCATTATCTGACACATTTCAGGGGACAAGTAATAATTAGAGCCAGGGACGAGTGTCCTCAAAATAACTGTAGAACAAAGTGAGTGCCTGGAAAACAAAACATGGGGAAAGTCTAAATGCCTCTATCTTGTCTTCCTGAGGAAAGTTCTTGGGCAGTCAGAGAAGGGTTCATCCTATGTCGGGCATGAATGTGCTCAGTGAATTTTATAGTCCTGATGTCAAATATTCTCTATTTACAGCTTCTCAGTGTGAGCATTTTCTGCTTTTTTAATTTTTAGGTATATTGCATTGTAACGTTATAGTGTCGTTTCAGCTTGGTCCGTCAGTAGACATAGTTCCAAATCCTTCCATGTCATTATGCCGGTTGTGAGCTCTTGTCTGCTTTCTCAGAAATCAACCGGTTTGTCCAGTAAGAAAGTGCAGCTGTCATTCAGGTATAGTCCTTGTTGGAGAATAACTTGCAGCAAAAGCAGTAAAGTGCATTGTAGCATCAGGTGGTGCCTACAGAAGTGAAACATCATGATGGTCCATGACATTGTTGTCATTTTCTAGTGACGGCCCGTCCACACAAATTTGCTTTCCAGTAATCGCAGTATCGTTTTGGCCGACCATCCACATGCAGAAAAATGGTATTTTTTGTAACCGGGTCCCAGAGTGGGAAGATTTGAGAACGCCCCACGCGGTGTTGTCGCCTGGAGGGTGAAACCCCATAACCGCTTTGTTAAAGAGGCAGTCATCGCCCCACCTCCAGCCTCTAACCCCTGTGGCATCACATAACAACAGTGCTGCTGCGTGGAGAGAGACACAGACTTAAAGACTGAACTGTACTCTGATTGACATGCAAGGGAAGGAATTAGGCCAACTTTATATTTCTCCCTTTTCCCTGATGGTCTGAATAAGTTGCTAAATTGGTCACTAGTAGCTGTTTATAAATAAAGTTGCAAAGAATGTCGCAAAAAGTAAAGAGACAGTGCCCGCCTGTGAGTGCTTTGGGACGGGGAAGGGGCTCACAGCAGCATTTGCTGCTTGTTGAGGACACTAACTGCAGAGTGATTTGTGCATCATGTATTATGTATTATGATATACACAACCCTCTCTTCTTCTCCTTTGTTGGTGTATTTCTGTGGCAGTTACAGCATGTGTACTACTGCGTTTTAGCCAGTTTCACTGGTTTTATAAAATTTTAACAAAAAAACGATAATTTTCAATCGTGTGGACGTATGCTTAAATCCGCTCTCCATAAAATATGCTAAAATCAAAATGAACATCATAAATATCTCACCCTTTGCTCAATCTTCTTACGTTTTGTTATTTTTTTAGCTTCAGAAGGCTCTGTCTTTCTTGACGGAACCCCAGCTGAAAACAGAGTTGTATTTTTATTGGATTTAGGAAAGAAAAAAAGTTGTAATATAATTGAATTGTCATATTTTTTGACTGCATAAGAGACCATAAATTACATATTTATAAGGAATTAACAGGCTTGTGTTACCAGAGGTGTTAAGCTTTTAAAAGAAGTGCTTTTCCAATCTTAGGAGTGTTTTACGCTCTGAATGACAATAACCCAATCACATAACACAATCCTTGTGTCTCAGTACATCTGCATAATCTATTAAATATGTGTCACTGGGTCTCAGGTTTGTAGAGGAATTTGCATCTTTGTCTTCTACCTGAGTGTGTTCACCCATGTATACGTATGTGTGAGGGCCTTCTCTGCATCCCTCCCTGTGCTTTAATTATCCCCTATTGTAATCATACTGTGCAGGTCTGATTAGTCTTGTTGTCATGGCAGCACTCCTGGGTAAAAACATCCCTGAGAAGATTGGAGGTGAGAAACTGCTGATCAGATGACTCTGAGGCCATGAGAACATTTTGACAGAGCAGGTGCTCCGCGACAGCTGGCTGAAAGGCCTGAATCTCTGAGTCCAGCACAGCTCTGTTGGTTTCTTTCAAGTCGAGTTTTACATTCCTGTGAAGAAAAGTTTTTGTAAAATACACACTGCAACTGTGGCACGGTGGTTAGCGCCGGCTGGGACCCTTCTGAGTATACGTGCAAAGCCATGCACGTGCTAGGTTAATTGATGACTCTGCCCTTAGGTGTGATTGTGAATGGTTGTATCTCTATGTGCCCTGTGTCCTGTCCAGGGTGTATCCCACTTCACGCCGTCAGCTGGGATCGGTTCCAACCCCCCTCCCCGATAAGAAGATGGATGCAGAGAGACATCTGTTGAATAAAATCGATAAAGTGCAAAGAACCTCTAAAAAGCATGATGCCCAAAATGTCACCAAGCCTTCATATCTTGTGTCACAAACCCTTCATACTTAAAGAGATACTTCACTCATTTCAATCCAGGTCTGTGTCAAGGCAATGCATTGGTCAGTCTCTATGACTGAGGTCCCCATGGAACGTAGCATCGGAGATCTGCTGAAATACTTTCTGCAGATCTCAGATGATCCATTTATCCGTCCATCTTGTTCAGCTGAACACAATATCCATATGGCCATGAAACAGACCTGGACTGAAATGGGTAAAGTATCCTTTTAAAATGTACTGCAATGGATATTTAAAACATGAAGAGGCAAACAAATAATATTGACATAGTGGACTAATGGCATCCAGAGCAGAGCATGAAGTGACGTATTCTGTGATTTCAGGTTCTGACAAACATATTTCTCTTTTTATTTGACTTTTCAAAGTTTCACTGTCCCTGCATCAGCAGCTTAGCACAGCCCAATAATATTATGATTGGTTTAAAGAAATGCAAACAAGCCAGAGGGTTTTTTCCCCTATCCTATGGTAACACGTGCTATAGCCAGACAAATCTGACTATGCAAGACTATCTGGCAAATAACCAACATGCAATACTTTAGTTTTTACACAATGATTGCACAGATTAAACAAACAATTATTAAATAGGGATTTTTGGGGGTCTGGGATTTGGATTAATTTACCTTTGGATGGAGCCAGGTTTTTTTTACCAGGTCTTTTTCTTTCATGTTGGCTTCATTTCTTTTCCAATATATGATTATATTGGTTCCAAAATATATTGATGTTCAGATTATTGAAAACCATAAGGTCTAGGAATCCTACTATGTCAGGGTCAAAGGTCACTGACTAGCTCAGGTAATCACCCCACCTCCCCCAGAAAAATAAATCCACTCTGTATGGGGCTTATATCTTACATCTTGGATGAGAGTATGAGACCAAACACACTGTCTGAATATAGAGAAATATCTAGAATTGAGGATAGTCTGTTGTGATGAACAAAACTTTAAACAACTTTAAATAGTTCCCAACTATTCAGCATTTTCTAGCCCAAAGGGCTCTTTCAGACTGAGACTTAGTGATCATCTTTGAACTCATGGTATTCATTGATGCAGTCCTGTCTCAGACGAAAAACTGTTGATTACATTCTGCTGTGGACATTTCTGGCACCAAGCAGCCCTTTTATCTTTGCTTTTTGTAATTTGGGGAAAAGCATTGCCGCTAGAATTGTACACTGAACCTTTCAGAGCTGTACAAATGAGTGAGACGCCGCTCTGTGATTACAAGGTAGTGCTAAGAACACTGTAATCAGCACACAAATGCACATAAACGGTGTCGAATTTGATGCTGTTACTCAGTCTCATTTTTCTTATACTTTGTTTCGTTTTGATTTTACTTATTTCACAAGTTATTTGTCTTTTCAAATGTGTCTTGCTGAGGTAAGAACAACCCCAGTCAACAACAGCCTAAACTTTGATAGCATCCAGCCTGGCTTCGACATGACATAATGGGAGAGTATGATACAGTTAATGTGCTGGTTTCTTCTTCTTCTTTTTTTTTGTAACCTCCAACCTTACCAAGCAACCAATACAGTTGGCAAATGCTAGTCTGACTCACTGAGCTTATACTGTTGGGATAATAAGGTCTGGGTACACATCTTATAGTTCTGTCATAGGGGGTAAAAATGTTCTGTCTCGTCAGTATTTCTTCAAACCAATCACAATCATCTTGAGTGCAGGTAAGCCCTAGATGCACTGATGGCGTCCTTGCAAAATAGATAGCAGAAGGGGAAGAGAATGCTTGACATCCAGTGCACGAGAGACGTATTTTGTCCGCTATACCAGAATGAATTATGGGTTCAGCCAGACTTTATCCATGCACAATGTCTGACAGGCCTGCCGTGCCTAGTCCCAGTTGCTATGGTAAGGGGAGGGGTTTAGCAAAGTAATATAATTGTAATATTGTAATATAAGTCAAAGAATATCTGGTCATTTAATGGATTGTTCAATGAACTGCTAGTTGACTAACAGACCAATACCCCCAAAAGTTGGTAGGAGAAGACAAAGAAGAATTACTTTATTTATCCCGCAACGGGGAAATTAAATTTTTTCACTTTTATTATTAATCATGTTACACACACAGGCTCGCAATACACACATGCACAGACCAGCGCCCCAAGCAGTTGGGGGTTTGGTGCCTTGCTCAACAGCACCTTGGCAGTGCCCAGGAGATGAATATGGTCCACACAGGGACTTGAACCAGCAACCCTACGGTTCCCAGCTAAGTCACCTATAGACTGAGCTACTGCCGCCGGATGGTGCCATCAGTAAATGATCTTGCATCATAATTCATTAGAACTGAAATGCATCCTGAATAAGAACATACAGTATATCTAAAAAGGGACACAAAATAGCTGACACAACTAGAGCATCATTTATCATCAAGGTAGAGTCAATGCATCATCCTTGGTTTTTATTTGTTCCCAGAAAAGTATCTGCTTTGGACTTTAACTGGTCTTTGCATGACGGCTCAGTGTGTACGAGTGTACGATGCGGTAAACATATTTTAATGATTTAATTTAGAAATTATTAATTCATCATTAATGATTAATCTATCAAGGATAAATATAAAATAAAGTAATAAAGCACCATTGTTATTTTTTCTCGAGTGACAACATCCCCGATAAATACAAAGGGAATAAAAAGTGGAACTGCCCTAGTTTCCCCTGACTTAAAATTGGTTGTCAGCATCAATAACTTTGCTCTAAAACCAATGTGTTCCAATAACTTCAGGCTGGCTTCTGGAGGGAGTTGATGGATGTTGCCATTGCATCGAGAAGAGTTTTTACTTAAATAAGTATCAAAATTTCATACAGCCTTGTACTTTTCCTCAGTTCTACTGAGACTACTTTGCAGAGTTTTTATGACATTAAACTTTGTTCTGTTCTTCAGATGTTGGAGAGAATTTTTAATGTACTGCAGGAATCATTCAAAAGAACTTTTAGTCACACTGCTGGCATGGCTTGAGGGATGGAAATGCCGGTCGTCATGATGAATCCTAATGACTTTGGTGATATTCTGACTTTTCCTTTAGCAAAAACCAGCAGGTTGACTTTTGTTGTTTTGAAAAGCCCTTCCTTTTTCCTCTAGCGCAACAATGGCATTCCAATCAGCCTTAACTGGCTGGAGCCGATCAGGCACAAGGCGGGGTACAGCCTGGACAGGATGCTAATATTTCAGGCTTTCAGGTGTAGTCAGTCTTCCTCTTCTGAGCGGCATTTATTGTTTATGGTAATGGAGTTGGAATTGACAGATGGTGTTTCTATAAACAGATATCTGCATATGAATGCAGATAATTATTAACAAAACACTAAACTGCCATCAGACAATAGCCAATGACTTCTGCAATGAGTCATTGTCGGGGGCCAAAGCTTTCTGCCTCTTTGCTCATCACACAAGCTGTTTACCTTCATACGGCAGCTGAAGTGTGCGTAGATGTGATAGGTCAATACTAATCAGACTACCTGCATACAGCTGAAGTCTGCTTGGATGTGATTGGTCAATACTACCCCGAATACCTGCATACAGCTGAAGTCTGCGTAGATGTGATTGTAGTCCAGGTAGTATTGACCAAACGGTTATCAGAAAAATTTCACTACCCAACTCTGCAGAATCTGTTTGAAGAGATTACTCTGACCCAGACATACGTATTTCAAAATCCACATATCTGGCAAAAGTTCTTCATAAGTGTGAACAGGGTGAAAAGGTTAACAAACTGTGGGTGGCAGTACAGAGTGTACTTTGGCTGTTTAGAGACGAGAAACTAACTGCACATTTAAAACGTTTGGCATTTAATACTTTCTTCTTACTTTCTTTGTCAGAAACACTGCTAATGATGATAGTGTATTCACTAACATTTACTCACTACTTAACCTGACATAATCACTAACATTTACTGACTAGTTAACCTGACAAAGGTAAGCTGCTACTATTATTACTATTATATTATTGAGTGTAGGAATGCAGTGAACATCTTTCAAACTTTAAACTAAAGAGAGATTTTCTAAAGAGTTGGAAAAGACCAAGTTTGTAGAAGTTAATTGGTCTGTTCAACTTTTACATTGAAAATTACCTCCTAACTTTCAATTAGGCCTTTTTACTCAGTAATCCATAAAAATTATTACTTTCAACATCACCCCCACAAATTGAAGGCTATGACCATCATAAGATGTAAATACTCAATTCTCACTTTTGGGAATTATCAGGATATGAGAGAGTTTTCCCAATGTTCCTTGGATCTTATTATTGGGGACACAAATGGTGTTTCCTTACCAGAACCTGAGTAAGAGAGGATGGCAGTTATATCTCAGAAGGAAATAAATACTGTAGGGATGGGATATGTCTATTATAAACATGTATTGTTTATAAAAATGTGTATCGATAAGTATGATACTGTACTGTATATTTACTTACATGAGTGTAGAAATTTGAAATTAATATGCATACTCTTACTGCACCATGCTCTGAAAAATCAAGAAAAAAATATGCCATGCTTAAATTCACAGGGTAACTGCTGGAGACAGGAGGCAAGAATGAAAAAAAAAATGGGTTCACAGATAAGTTGAGAAACGCTGGAACAAAGCAAGTCTTTGACATTCCCTGTAGAGTGGCATCTAAAATCTCTATCAAAGTCCAACCTGCTCCACCTGCTTGTCATCTCTCTATATTTCGTGTCAGTCCCCACTCCTTTTTTGCTATGCTGAAAGTGACAACTTATTAAATGTCTATGTAACAAGAAAACAATGTTGTTTTGATTTCCCCCCATGCTTCTTCAGGGAGGCTAAAGTCCTCCAACTGGGAGAGGAAGGCATTCTGAGGAGTGAAAATGTTCCAGCAAAGTGAAATATTGCTTAAAGCATCTGAGAAAGTGACAGGCATAAAGTAGCACTGAGCCACTGTGTATACCGGTATCTACATGAAAAGCAGTGGAATTTGGATCGGCAAAAAATGAACAGAAGATGGTGGAGAGGCTCTTATAGCTGTGTACAGATACAGTTTCTCTCTATAAGTGCTGTAAAAAATGAAAAACTATTTTAAATATGGAAGTATGGGCACTGTGGCTTTTCAACTAGTAGCCCTTCGGTGCTGGTTTGTTCCCTTTCCTGTCGTGATTGGTTCTGGACAGTCTCTCTCTCCTCTTTTTAATCGTTGTTTTTGTCTCCCTCTGTCTGTGTTTTTCTGTATGTCCTCTCTTTCGTTTCTCTGGTTTTGAGTTTGTTTTCCTGGCAGGTGAGTCCTGGCAAGTTCTCTCTGTGTTTTTTCTTTGTGTTAGTGCACCTTTTGTAAATAAGTTTTATTAAATTTGTTAATACCGTTTCCTGAGTTCCGTGTCTACATTTGGGTCCCCTCCTCCGCGTATTCTCCATCATCACACATGACATTTCCTGTCAATCTTGAGTTGTCCTATCAAAGTCTAAAATGCCTTAGGAGTGGATGGCTCAGGGTGGTTCCAGCGGTCCCCATTTTAGCAGTGCCTGGTGGAGCAAGCATGGCACAAATGAAGCCTACACACTATGCTAGACAGCATAGCTAGTGCTGGCATCCACCTGTCACTAAAAGCAACCATTTAATATAACTTAAACAAGTAAGTTATAAAAAGAACCCCCCTCTTCCACGTTGACCTAAGTAAATGAGGCAAGTTGGCTCTCTGGGCTAACGCATGCTTACAATGTATCGTATTGCTGTGAGCCCATACATCAAATGATCTCTACGCCAACGATGACCTACCCAACAACAAAGACTGTACATTTGAAGTTTATGCATATAAAACTGGTGAGATAAAGATTTCTTTTTAAAACAATTTACCTTGTTACCCCACCCGCTGACCAGAGCAGCAGGAGTGCACACACAAGCCTTTGGTAATTATTACATGCTCTTCCTCACCAACTCAACTAGAGCCAGTAGAACAGGGAATAGAGGCTGTGTATTTGTTATGGGTGTGGGATGTAGTTCCCCTTTGTGCTCTCAGAGGCTGGTAATTGGAGAGAAACGGAGCAATTGCTGACACATGATTTGTTCTGGCTGGGATGGCTGGATCCTGCCTTTCTTTAACCCCTTCATCTCATTCATGTCCATAGGGTAAAGAAGCAGAAACTGCAACACAATTTCTAGCAGCTTCCCACTCAGCCATTCTTGGACAGAATTGGCTTTCAGTTTGCTCAGCTCTGAACTCTGGCAGAACCCACCATTCACACAATAATAATGGGGCACTTTATCCTCAGCATTCCTTAACTGGATATGAGAAGCTGTTCTATCAACACGTTCTTACTCCCCTTGGTCAGGACCCTTTGGCGTCACTTTTTAAACACACTGCGTAGCCCATGCACGGTATACTTTAATATGTGGTTAACGTAATTTTGGACAAAACTACTTAAGTTCAGCAAAATATCATGGTTTTGGTTAGAATAATTTTGTTTACATAACATATTAAGCATAATAAGGCAATGCTTAGTTTTGCTTTAACAAGGGACTAAAAGTGGCTGAAAGTCCTGTTTGTTTGACCCATGCATCCATCCACCCTGACTTACTCCCAACCTGGACCTTCTCCTTTGCTCCTGTCATAACAGCCATGGCCACTAGAGGCAGTCCTGTACGTGCAAAAGTAATAAATACCCGATTCGTCCGCTGACAGATAATCCTGGCTGGAAACACAGGACAGCGATAAGTGAGATGGGACCACAACTGCTCATTCTCAAAGTCGTTCGGATTATGAGCCTCACTTCTGCGACGCACTGTAAAGAGTCCCAGTTACGCTGCAGGTAAGTGCTGCCACCCAGTGTCCGTTTCTCGTAACTTTAAGTCATTGTGTGTTTCTCTTTCTTAGTCTTAATGAGCATAATAAAATAATAAAATAAAATGATGCAAGAGCAATAAACCAAAAAGTGGAATTGAAACAATAAAAGCTCAACAAAACACTTTTGTAAGTATCACATCTACATGAAATGTCAGTCCAACATTTTATATTGCTGCTATAGGAACCCAGTACTTGCCTATTGTGTGAATGAAGCTGTACAGAAGTTGAACCGGGCAGGTCTGTGCTTTGGGCTGAGTTTCACTGGCAATTGGAAAATACTTTTCTCAGCACAGGGACCTTCTTTGGCACCAGAAACTAGAAAAGAGAGCCTAGTGTTTATTTTAAAAGCCTGAGAGCAGTTTCCCTTTTACATCATGTCCTTGCAGGAGCAGGCAAAGCAAGAGAGCATCAGACAATTTAATGATTTCTGAGGACAATTCTGATTTGTTGAACAGTAGAGTATTTTCTTAGATTTTAGATGTAGAATTGTAGCATTTTTAACTTACATAATGTAAAATGCTTCTCTCATTGTTAATGTTTTATCATCAGCAGCGAAGTATGTCTATGTTTCTGAAGCTCAGACAGTCATTTCTTAGGTGAGTGTCAGAAAGTTTAAGGTTGAAAGAAAGTTGCAGGCACTCTCTCTCCCTCGCTGTGTCAGAATGAGTCACAATCTGTAATACATAGCCTATGATGTACTATGCGGCCTGCCAGGAAACTCTAATAATAAGTTAAATGCATGCATTTGCCTTATACCCCCCTCCTCTCTCCTTCCGCCCCCGCAGCACTCGACCCAACCTCTGTTGCCCTCTTCTTCACCCTCGTTTCCTCTTCCTCACTGTCTATTAATCCTTTCATCAATTCTGATCTATTTTCTCTTTGATAGTTCACTATTTTTTTCTCTCCATACCTTCCTCCACATCTGACACCATTCCTTAGTGAGACATTCAAAATGATCAACAAAGTCTCGAGAGTTTCTCAGTGTCTATTTGCAAGTTTTCCATCCTCCTTCAGGATTAATCCATGTCTTTTTCCCTCATCATTTTACTCATATCTCTCCCTTTCTGCTGTCTCACAAACTCTGTCTCTCCCTCTATTTCTGATTCATGGTGTCAGATTATGTCCTCTCTCCTCTTCAGCCTAGAGGGGAGCATCACAAACTTTTCTCTCCGCCCTCCTCTCTCCACCTCACTTGATCCCCTTTTCGCTGTTGTGTTGATGCAAAGGCATCAGTCCAAAAACACAGTAGGCCTACTACTGATGCACCAAAGAAACTTTCGATTTTTTAAATATTATAATATTTCTTACCTAATTGTGCTACGGTTCTTATTGCATTCACAGAGACATCAGATAATAAAAATGGAAGAGGAATACAGTCTACTATATTTGTGTTGGTTATGTCCTTCCACTACACCAGAAATATAAAGAATTGGGAGACAAATGCAACTAGAGTAAATGGTTAATGGACTTATTCTTTTATTTTGTCCTTCTAATCTTCTGACTACTCAAGGCGCTTTTTCACTACTTAAAGCCATTCACACAGACATTCACAAAGACAGCAAAGGCTACCTGCCCATCATCTAATCCAATCAAACCATCTGAGCACTGATATTGACGCGTATTACTTGGATTATACTCGAACTCGGCAAAAGTGCTTTTTCCTTACCGGATACTCGTTTCAGCGAGTATCTGACTCATCTCTAGAACATATAAAACATCCCAAATATTTAAGTGAGAAATGCCATGTTTATTTAATCTTTATCTATGGAAACCATACACATTTTTGTATTCATGTACATCCCAGAAGGCCTCATTCCTCTTTTTGGTAACTTTGTCTCCTAGCAACATGTCTGTACTTCTTATTGTACTTGTTAAAGCTCACCTTCATATCGATCTACATCACTATTGATCTACTGAGCAACAATCAGAGTTAAAATTTGGAATGACCAACAGACATCATTCAGGTGTTTTAAAATCCTGATTGGTGCAGAGAAGTGTACCTTTTTCCAGCCTAAAGTGCTAAACACAAAATAAGCAACGTCTCAAATGAATTAACCAGCTACACCACTGAGTAAAAAGCTGATTGAGACAACATGTTTTCAGTTTGTTCACTTTAAGAAGTTTGAAAGCTCAATTCTAACTTTACAGGTGCTGTGGACGGCTGAGATTTTAAGACTTGGTATTCAAAATGGCCATCTATAAAAGCACATACTTATGTTTACCATGTGAAGACTGAGATGAATAGCCTTAGGACTCTTGTCAGCCATCCTTCCAACATGCCATGAGGGCAGCATTATGCAGGCACTAAAAACAAGATCAAGGCTTCAAATGTTGTCCACAGCCTTTGTCACATTAAGTATCCTAACCTTTCATTCCCCCACCTCTCCTGTCACTGCTAACTATTTTAATTGCCCTGGAAAGCAGAAATGTCATAAATATCATCTTTGGGAAAGTTAATAGTTTTCTACTTTAGAAAGTGAACGGCCAAAAGGCTGTCAAGAGCATTAATCACCCAGATGGGACTCAGAAGTTCACAATTACTCATGTTTTCTCTAAGACTTGGCCACTTTATATCATAAATCTCATCCTCCCTCTGTCTAGCGCACACACACACACACACACACACACACACACACACACACACTAAAAAAACTTCTAAATCATTAAATGAAAAAAGTTCTGTTGACTGTTGTCCCAATTTGGAACCCTATGCTAATCATAGATGAAGACAAAAAGACACACGTCCCAGTTGCGTACAATGAGTTTAGTACAACACGGACCTTTGCTTTTGCAGTCCCGTTGGTCCCACTGAGCTAGGCAAAATCCATCCGTTTACCAACTCTACTGAATCCATTATAAAATGTCTCCCTCTGTCTTTCTTCGTCTCGATCAAAAGCTTTCATGTCTAAACCGTTGAGGGGCTTTAGACGTTTTCTGATGAGTATTTAGTGCCACAAAAGCGACTTCTGAGTTGCCAGATGGAAATACTTTAAGATGTTAACTGATCGTTGTTAATGAGAGGGAACATCCCTTTGCTAATACATATGACCTGAACAGGTAAAAGGGAGAAAAGAAAATTTCAGATACTGATGCACCAGTACAAGTTCCATACTGAATGCATGTAACGTAAAGTAGCCAATCTATGATAGGTTTCGTTCACACACTGCTTTTAAATTTATTTAAAGGAACTATGCAGATACAGAGAATGTGTCAGCCATGAAGGTCAAGCTGGTCTTCAGGGGTGGAGACTGTCCAGTAGGAACACCTCAGGATTTCTTCTCTACTGTATGCAGATGATGTGGCTCTGTTCTTCATCAGGCCATTACCACTGGCAGCAGAATGTGTCTCCACATGCGTCTTCAGTGACCACTTGTGATCTGATCACTTTCGCGCTCTGTATGTAAATCAACAGGTACATAATTTCCATATAGATAGCCTGCATGATTTTTACGAAACCCCCTTTTTAGTTACTGTTGTGATGTGTGTAAATTTCAGATGTTACTGTCACATTATTACAGAAAGGTGTTATGACCCTGCCTACAGTTTGTCTGTGCGCCAATAGTCAGATGGTTTTGTGTGTGAAATATGTTCCGATTTTTGCAGATTGGTGCATTATATGAAGATATAAATTACAATGTCTACCTGTGGTGCAGGAGAGCAGAGAGAGGGACAATTTTATTACCTGTGTTCAGCTCTCTGCTTTATTTCACTGTTTAACGTTAGCTTTCAGCTGTATGTTAAGTGAGTCATGTTAAGTGACTACTGATGAAGCCCAATTTCCCGATTTCGCTGCTTTATTATAAAAGCTTTTATTATGAAATCAATGTGTTTATTCATGAAACAACCAGTCCAGCTTCTAAATAGCAATGGCAGATGCTACAAAGAAATTACAGGGATATCTGGAGTAGTATATCCTACATATTGTTGAATTCAGGTACATTTTATGAACTTAAAACATAGGGTTATTATCCACTGGTGGTCACTGCCCCCACTTTTTAAAGGCAACCACAGAAAAGCTCCAGAGAGCTTTAAAAGTGCAGACAAAGCCTGTGAACGTACTTCCGCTCACGCAGAGGGCATCTTAGAATGTGGAAACATGCAGCTTAAACCACCTCCAAGAGTGTTTTTTGAGATCCAACGCGTCCTCAATGCATCTTGAGTGTTTTCACCTGTGCTTAGAGCTGTCCACTTGTTATCTGATCACTCAGGATGGATGTTACTGCCCGGTGAAAACGTTGTTTTTGAAGCCCAGATGCTTTAGAAAATGGGGAATTGCCTTTTTCAGGTTGGTAGTGAGATGCATTCTCAACTCAAAGAGTCCAAATAACTCAGGATCTGTGAACAAAGATGACTAGTTGCTCTGTATACTCAAAAAGATCAAACACGTGTTTTAAATTGATTTCCTACCTGAGTACGTTCGCCTACCTGCAGGGACAGACATTCTGAATTTCATCGAACTTTATATAGAACTACATTCCATATTCAACTTGGAGTAGCCTTGTGGCAGACAGAGAACACACTAGGGGTAGGAGGGGGGCTAGGAAGATCCATTATGGGGAGTTTCTTACCCAGGTTTGAGATGCGAGACCAGCAGTCTAAGCAACAGAAAATGGACAGGTGTTGAGTACTACATGCAAGATTTTGCACTGAAATTTCCTTTATTGAAAGGACTAAACATCCATTTGTAAACGCGGATATTTGAATTCATTTTTCAAGCATGACCTACAAATAGTTATTTGACAAAAAAGGACCTCACCCATACAGACAAACTGGAGTGAAGTATGACGACATCACATGCAAAAACAGTAGGGATAACTGTAAGGTGAAGCAACAAGGACCTTGGACAAGAAACCAAACGAAGACCTGACCAAACAGGTCACAGCATTAACCGGAAAGGGGTCAAAGTCATTGACCAGGAGACTGTGGAAAGACAGAGGAAGAGAGTAAACACCTGCTAACAAAGACCACAAGATGAGCGTGAAAGTTTGGGAACCTAGTTAGTGATGGTGAGCAAAGTTTGTGATAGTGCCCTGAGATAGTTTTTGTATTTTGTGTGGATTACTTTGATTTCAGTCCAATAAAGAAGCTCACATAACCAACAAGCTCACATAACCAACAACCATCTCTCCTTTAGAACTGAAAAAAGTTTAACTTCGACTAAGTTACAGTATGGCATGTTAAAAGGGCTTAGATCCCCATATAGTCACTGCGTGGTCTGATATCAGGCCCCATGCTGTGTTTCTGTCAGTGTCTGTCTCTCCTTTGTTTCCACTTGTCAGCTCTCGGGAGAAAACCAAAGGGAAAGGATGGAAGAGACAAGTGAAACTGAGTGCAGTCTGTCCAAGCTAAAGATATCTCTGCACATCTCTGTCTCCTCCTGCCTCTGAAAAGTTTCAGTTTAAACAAAAGTCAGTGTAGGGACACATGACAATGCTCAAGCACACCAAATGATATCTCATTATGACACACTATTTATATAACTGGTAACTGATCAACATAGCAGGTAGTTCCAAGTCCACAAGAGGATTCAGATATGATCAGTATACTGTGTTCCAGGAAAAAGGTGAGTGAATATATTGAATAAAGAGTAATGTTCTGGCATGAAAAACACTGAATATTGGCACATAATGATTTTAAAACCAGCACTAATTGCGTTGATGTTAGGATGAATATCCTACCTCATGTTTTTATAAGCTGTAATCGTATTAGTGACTGTACAGGCTACATGATGTATTATTTTTTAATGTCCCTAAACACAACCTAAAGTATTTAAGTGTAATAGTATGCTAGTATATGAAATATTGTCCAAATGCTTCACAATGATCAAAGTGCTCTATCCGAGGGTAGATGCATATTTTTTTAATATTCCCTCTTGTAGTATATCTTGTGTCTCAATTTACACTTCATCACTCTCACCTCAAGTATCTCTCAATTGTGAATATGTTTTTAGTGGCGCATCATTCCAGGAAGAGATCTGAATCAGTATGATGATGAAAGCTCCACCTCCAGTGCATTTCCCTTAAAAGTAAGTTCTAATTGGAAAGTTAAAGATGTTTTGAACCGAAACAAAAGGTTTATTTTCAATGCTTTTATTGTAACTGGAAAACTAAACCAAACGATAACCAAAACTGTTTTTTGTAATTGTACCTTGACTCATGCATTGGGGGTCAAATTTGGTATACGCATTATCTTAATGTTTTAGTGATGCCCTGACTTTTTCTCTAGCGCCATCATGAGGGTCGCATTTGTGGTTTTAAGTAAAATATTTCCAACAATGAATTTAAATAAAATGGCACAAATCCCTGTTGCCCACTGTGAATCACATGTAATACCTTGTTTTTATATCTCACCATGCCTCAGCTGTACTTAAACCGATGGTTACTAAATTCAGATGGTAATCAAGATAAACGTAACAACTGCTTAGCGTCACTAGGTTAGTTGTCACTTTGAGTAGGTCAGTATGCTCATGGTAGCATTTAGATCATAGCACTACTGTGTTCATGTACAGTATCCCAGAGCAGCTATCATAACTGTAGACTCTTATGCAAAGGAATAATCAAGGCCCAATACAGGGACTTTCTGGATTCTTTACTTTTTGCCGTGCAAAATTGCAGTTGACAACAAAACTTTTAAAGCTATGGTGAAGATAGTGGTTTCCTATGAAAATAGAAGACCTACGGATCCAGTTGGTGCCAACCATGTCACAGCTTGTCAGGAAGGGGGCTGAATGAAATACCAAAGTTAGGCTAACTTTTGGCCAGGCAAAACCAGCATGTCCATTTTGACCTCTGACCTGAAGATGTCCAAAATAAAAATGGTTACATTATCAAATACTGCCCTGAGTATGATAATCCCATGCAGAGTGTGGTAAAAAAAAAAAACATCAATTTTTACTAAAGTCGTTTACAATGTGGAAGCTTCACCTATTCTAAAATGGTGTGTTTTAATATTCTGCACACTGGAGTCCCTAAGCGCTCTTGAAATTGCATAAAATGGGTATGAATGAAAAGCTGAGACTCTTTTGGATTCATTGAGCCCAATTGTATTCATATGTGATGATGTTAGTCCCCATAGTAGACATTTCATTGTAGCAAAACCATTTTTTTGAAACTTAACCTCACTGTATAAAATGAGCCATTGTGACCTCTTGGATAGTCAGAGTGCCATGAAACTTAAAAACCGCGAACGAGAGACCTAGGGCAAGTATATTGATAATAAGGAGGTTTCTGAGCAGTCTCCAGAACAGAATTGCACTATCCAATTAAGATCTCTAAATGTAAATAGCATAGAATTTTCTATTGTGTTCCCAATGGTCTTAATATGGTATTTCAGACACTATTCTTCAATTCTCAAGTGCTAGAAAAATATTATTATATAGCACTTAATCTTTGTAAAAATTAACTAACACTTACAAAATATTTAACATGTGACAAAAGCAAATATGTCCATCTTACAACACAAAAAACTGTAATCTTCAGGATGATGATGATGAGTGTGTGCGTGCGTGCGTGCGTGCGTGCGTGCGTGCGTGCGTGCGTGCGTGCGTGTGTGTGTGTGTGTGTGTGTGTTACACGCATGCACATACTTCATGCCAACCCTGCATAAGTCAGCAGGGGATAGTAGATACAAGGTGTCAAGCTATTTCTTAATTCATGGTTTCATTGAGCTACTTACATGCTCACACAAGAAATGCATTTAAAAATGTATATATATATATATATTGTTCACTTTCAATGTTCCCTCCTTTTCTTTTGCTTCATTATTGAAAGAGGTGGAATTTCAATCCAAGCGTAAAAAAATATATATACTGTATATAAAAACACAATTAAATGTTTCTCTAACTCGAAAGAATGTAAGGCGTACAGTTAGACCAGACTGACTCATCACTACAACCAGCAGGCTGTTAATTTGCCTGCAGACACAGCAGCTGTAAAGCAATAAAAGAGAAACCCGGCAACATTATAATATCATCAGGAGGTTTCGGCAAAGTACAGAGGCCAACACGTTTCTTTCCTGCATGTGATCCATGGTTTCCAGTGAGATTTGTGAAATATAGGTCACAGAAAATGTTATTTTAAATATGTGATATGACTGAGAAGGTGGTTCAGGCAACATTCGGTTTTATTAAAGAGTCCCAGGGGATGCACCCCAAAATGAGGAATACTTAATTTAATGGTAATGTCATTCAGTAGCCATTATCACTGTGTTGCACCATGCATACCCTTTACACAGTTATATATTTCATGACAACAACAACAACAGAACACTCCCATATGGCATTACAGAATGTAATAGAAGCTTAATGTGGGGCTGTTTGGAGGTCGGTGACATGGAAAAGTAGGAGTAATTTCAAACTAAAACAATATGCAAATGGTTTGGCAAGCTGGATGCATTTTACAACCATTGTCCAATCATAACTTAGCAGCCATACCTGGCACATTGCATCCACTGCTCTTCGTTTCTTCTATTAACCTGATCATTTGGTACAACAGAGAGAGGAATATTCAGCATAGCTAATGATAGCAGGAACTTGTCCCAGCCTGTGGGACGATTATTGTCGGATGTATGTCGAAATGTATTGCACTCTATTCTTGATGTTTTTAGGCAGGTTTTTTTTTTTTATTTCTTCAATCACAGAATCTTTTCTTTCTTGGTCTTTCTGATCACGTTCCCCCTGTTTCACCATTATGAGAAATCTCTGCAACACAATGGAATATCTTTTTGCCTTTTCATGAATATCATCAGTTTTTGGTTCCAAAATGTCTCCAATGTCACGATCCAATTCATTTTCAGCTGTATCCCGTATAAATTTTTGCCAGGGTTGATGTCTTAAAAGATTTAGTTGCTGTTGCAGGTCAAGAAACACCTTCTGGGCATGCTCTGTTTTTATTTTTTTCTTGATTCTATAAGACTAGACATAAAATATACAGCTATACTCAAGAGAGGTAGAAGGAATCCCCCAGGCTGGTTGATCAGCTTCTTTTTCTTTGCCAATCGCACCTTTTTAATCAGCAAATAAGTAAATCCCCGCCTTATCTTTTTCACTTCTGATATCGCAACTTGGTAAGAGGGATCTTGGTTTTTAAAACATTGTATGGAATCTCGCATAATGTTAAAATCAAGTCTGAGGAAGCACATTTAATAATCTTTCTCTGAGAATGGGATGCATCAAAGTATGAAAAAAAGAAAAGAAACTAGGGCTCTCACTTGGCAACACACTGGGTGGTTTTGAGCATCTTTCAGCTCATTTATTTGATTTTATGACCCATTACTTAAATGTTTCGGTTCACCGTCCATGCAGTCATTATCCCTTTACAAACGCAGCTGTTCTCATTAAGATAAAGTCACTTCCCATCATCAAACGGCAAGTAGATGAAGTTAACAAGTCAGTGGCTGCTGGATTTTACTAACTAAAAAGCCAGATATTCCTCAGGAGTTAGTGGAGACCAACAACAGAGCTCAAAGAATCACTAAATATTTCTGTAGCTTTTGAATGTGTCATGTGGGTTGGGACACAGGTGCGGACCCAAAGGAGTCTTAAAATAATCCAGGAGGGATAACCATAAAACAGCAATAGTGATAGATTGGAAAGGGGAGAAAAATACCAAAACTGTATAGAGCCACTGCAGACTGCCTTAATGAAATGAAGCACTAAAATGACAAGCCAAACAACTTCTGCCAAGCAGCTGACTCAAAACCAAAATTGTCCAGGAGACCGAGAAAACACAAAGCTAAAAGGCAAAGGCTGCCTGGGAGACCTTTGATAACCCAAAAGGCTTGAGATACAACAGCTCTCCTGCACCCCTAATTACACACTGAGAAAGAGGCATTTGACAGCAAATACACACATAGTTCTTAGTTGGTGTTTAAAGATACACTGACAAGTTGAGACACCACAGGGAGAACCTCTCACTACCTCTGATGGTGGGATAATGAGTCAGCACAGAGCGCTGCAAATTCAGGGTATATCAAACCTCCCCACACCTGGGCTGAATCAAAGCCAATCAGTGTGGCACACACCTGATTGCAGTGAGTTGATTAACTCACAGAGACGAAAGATCGAGTGTACTTACAGAATGTGTAAATAAGCAAATGTTTGCTTACATGTTCGTAATATCTGCCAATGCATCTTCATGCCGTCATCTTTTCCTCAAATGCCTTAAAAACATCCTTTTTTTAACCTGTCATTGGGCAGAAACAAGTCCAAAACAATGATACATCAAACTGAAATGAACAATTTGAATATATGTGAAGTGGAATTAATGTAATTTAAAAACCTTGTGGCTTCACCACAGGTTACCACAGAGCTTGTGTGAGTTACATGATTAACTTGAGAGAATTAAGCATTTATTGTCACAGTTTAAATGGCTGATGGAGCCAAACGCAGATACAGCAACAGGGGAGGGACACGAACCAAAGAATAAATAATACTTACAATAATACTGGGAAAACACAAGGTGCTTTGAAACAACTTCAACTGTGGGATAAACAGACGGCGGGCGGACAAGAAACAAAATAAGAAAAAGGGTTGTATAGACAGGACTAATCCCAGGACAAGACACAGCTGGAGCGGGCAGGGAACAAGAATACAGAGGGACACTTATTGGGTAACAAGTAGTGATGTCCAAATGAAACTTCATGAACTATTAGTTGTATTTGTTGAGCCCACTAGTTGGTGCTCTTGGTTTAAAGAAAAGGGCTCAATGAATGGTAATTCAGTGTGCTTTCAACCCCTTTAACAGAGCGCTCCATCTAGTGGACTCAAACAACAAAAAAAATGGTTCATGAAGCTAAAAGACAAAACAAGAGCTGTGTTCAAAATCCTTCCCAATTATAGAAGTAGTGCACTATGCATATAGTGTGTACACCATTTTGTAATTCACTATATGGTCCACTATAAAATACCCGCAATGCACAAGTAATGTGAGTGTACATTAGTCACGGGCCGACTAGTTCCTTGCAAACTTACTACTGTTTGATGGTGTTTAAACCACATTTAAACACCATCAAAATTTAAACAATTTAGTAGGGATTTAACATTGAAATTAACATGCAACATCACATCAACACCTTTTACTGTCCTCCTGAGTGTCCGGTTTGTGTTACAGGCAGACTGTAAAATGGGATTACAGCTCTTTTTGCTTACAGGATGCTGGACACACCCACTTCTGTCACATATATATCTGGCGCATTTACTGACGCAACCATTTGTTAGATTCCAGGGTAGTGTCCAAAATCTAATTTCTGCATCCCCTATATAGTGCACTTTTTAATAAACACTATAAAGGGAATAGTGAGAGAGTGAGTGAGGGAATGTTTTTCGAACACAGCTAAGGACAGGCAACAGAAGGCATGCTAACAAGGGAAAATAAAAAACGTGTGTGCAAGGGAAGACCAGCAGGGCTACAGGAAACACAGACAGGAAGTATAACAAGAACTGGCACAGGTGGAGAACTTCAAAGTAAAACAGGAAACAAAGACATTTATTCATTCTGAGCTTGCCTGACTAACACTACTTATTACGTCATTTTCATTTGATCCCAATATGTTCTTTCTCAGCTGCCTTAACGATTTTGTTAAGATGTTCACATTGTGTTTAGTGTGCATTCCCAAAAAAACACGCACTCTGTGTGTTGTGGAAAAATGAGGTGTGAATGCCAGTCGTTATCGTGAGTGATGTCCAATCTTTGTGCAGTCTGTTCAGTCGTGTTGCTCGCCCCCAGTGTAAATCAAGGACATGATTCAGACAGTTAGTGGTTTACTGAGAGCTGTTTGTCTGGCATATAACATGATGTTTCAATAGTCCCCCCTCATGTCAGGCTTTTATTTACAACAGTCTCACAAATCTATCCCGTTGTCCTCCTACAGTCCCTCCGCTTCCTGAGCGCGCGCGCGCACACACACACACACACACAGATATACACACACACACACACACACACACACACCCAGCAATCAATTATGAATCACCTTAAGATGTAATGCAAAGATCTTTCTTTGATTGCTGTTCTTTTACTTTCACTCTCTTGCTGTTAAGGCTGAGAATAGTTTAAAAAATGACAACGACAGCACCACTTTAGTAATACCAATATACCAACAGAGTACTTAATTTTATAATTTTCTTTCCACTACTTCATTCGATATCCATCACATGAATAGAAGCATTTGGGGTCGCTGAACTACTGACTGTCAAATACACCACACTCAACATCACTACAACAGAATCTGTATGATTGGCAGCTGTGGAATTTGAGCCAATCACACGTTACATCAAAGAACCCTGGCAGTCATTGTCTGCAAGCAAAACAATACAATTAGAATTTATCTTACAGTACAAGGGATTTTATGTAGGTATTGTTTGAATGGTGAAGTTTTGATACTATTTGGTATTGGGTTATTTCGGTCAATATGTTAAAAAGTACAGATAGCACAGCTGATATAATTAGTTGGGCTTAAACCGGAAGATAACAGAAGTCTGGTTACCTGAATGTTTCAGTTCCCACATGTGATGATAAGTTGATGTACACTGCACCTCTCTTACACCTCTCTTTCTTGCTTGCACAATATTATTGGCTGTTGTCAGATTGACTCATACTACATCAGTTTTCAGGAAAGTTAATGTCAATGTTAATATTTTGGGCTTGTGGAGGATATTTAGTCATTCTTAAATTCAAGCGAAGTAATGATTTGCAAGTCCAGTTTCAAGTCTTTCAACCTCCTCTTCTTTTTTTATTATTATAATATTATATAATACTCTATTATCTTAGATTTTTTTTATCTGCTAAAGCCAACTTTGTCTGTGTATGACCGTATATTAAGTGTATACACACATGGATTATCTGTGTGTAAGTGCGTAGGTCTGGCAGATGTTTGAGCTTTAAAAATATAGTGATCCAAAGCCACAAATGAGCTTTCTCCATTGCTAAATGGGCTTGTGTGTGTGCACAACTAGACTACATGTGAGTTAGTGCACAAAACAACATTGTCACAGGATTAATATAATTCAACAAATAATTGTGAAGGGCTCTACTCAACAGCTGTCTTAGAATGCTAATGATATGCATGTAAACAACTCGACCATTGTATTTTGTGTATGTAAACAAATTGTGAAGTTATTGTTTTCTAAGTCAGCCTCGTTATTGCAAAAATTTAGTATTACTGATGTGTTGCTGCTTTTGAGTATGGCACTGGTGTGTATACCCTTGAAAAAATCATACCAAGCATCAACCACACATGGAAATTTGACATTGCTTCTCATCATTTCAATTACCTGTATGCAAAACATTAAAATTGGTAAAATTAGCGGAAACAAAACAGAATCTAGCACCAAGGCATTACAGGTTCTCGTGAGATCAGGTTAAGAGAAGCTCCAGGTTAAGTTACCGGGGTAGAAAAGACCTATCGGTAGATTGTGGATGGTGAACTCAGAATGGGGGGGATCCTGGGTAAACTTTAGATGTTTTTTTCCTAAGCAATAGCACAATATCTTAGAAATCCCAGGAAACTGACTTGTTATTAAGGGAAAACTTTGGGTACAGTCAGCACGCATTGCAGTAGTAATAGGTGAAGCAACACTTAATGCAACAAGAAAAAATATCAATCAACCTATGACTTCCCAATAGGGGCATCGACAATTTGATTCTAAATTGAAAATTGATGTAACCGAGCTTTCAGTTTCAACCATAGAAAGCAGGATCTGCAATTCTCCCGATATTTATTTTTCTCTTCACCCCAACATTCCACATGTAACCCAGTTGTCCCTTTCCGTGGTATGCAGAAACATACAATACAATCTGGCATCCAGGCTGTTGCGCTAGGAAAAAAGCAACCACACATAAAGGCCACAGCGTAATGTTAGTTTACTATTAGCCTGCAGATGCACTTTACCATGGCCACTGAGAGAGTCAAACATGATGGAGAAATCCTCCTGCTTCCCTACATCCAGTTAACATTTTGCCTTCTCTGTTATATATACAATGAAACAACAAACAACAAAGGGTGCGGCCCTGATGCGACTTCATGGTGCATTCGGGTGCAACTGGTAAACTCAAACTGTTGTTGTAAAGTACCCTTTTCTTCGTTTTGTGGTTTGACAGATTTTCCAGTTGACTGGTGAAATAAGTTATTGGTTATTTTAAATAATAGTGGGGTACATTCCCCCCAAAATTTGGTGGTTATATATGACATTTGATACCATCTTTTTAAAGAAGAACTTCTAATTATAAATGACAATTGTCATGGCATAAAACCTATTGTATCTTGATCTTGAATCAAGATTTAATAGTCAAACAAGTTTAAAATCATTTAATTAAATCGAGACCTTTAAATCAAAAGTTTTGTATCTGGGGAATCTTGACACCCCTAGTTCCCAACCTGACTGCAATCTCGATTATCTAGGGGTATTAATAATGATAAAGGCCAAAGAAAGAAATGTATGTCAATCAACATTGGAATGAACAAAAAATAAACTTTGCATGCGGTTTGAGTTTTGCTATAGCTGCAAATAATATAAAGGCCATGCTCATTGCCTGATATCTGTTTGATGAGAACAGCCTCATAAGAGTGATATTTGGCAATTTTTCATTTTTTAAACAAACGGAATTCAATAAATCAAGTCAATTGGCTTTTTCAAAGTCTTTCTATTCAAGGGGACTTTATGAGTGATTGTTAAAGGAATCGACCACCAGCCGCGTACATTTGCTGCCGGAATTCGGGCTTTGTATCAATCTGTGGACATGAAGACAGAGTTGAGCTACAAAAGAAAGCTCTTAATTTAGTGGTCTTTGTTCTAACACTCACTTATGAAGATAAAAAAGCTTAGTGATTCAGGAGGTCTTTGAGGTTGAGCAGCTGCTTTCAACCGCTGACAGCAGCAGGTCCATGTACCTGTAAGACAGACCTCAGACTCTATATTAAATTTGAATACAAAATGCACTATTTGCATCTCTTTATACCCTGCAACATTTAATTACCATGTATCCCAAAGGCCAACAGGACAAACCTGTAAATGTTAACCATATAAAAGTAAATGTGTTTGGGGGCGGCAGTAGCTCAGTCCATAGGTGACTTGTCTGGGAACCGTAGGGTCGCTGGTTCAAGTCCCTGTGTGGACCATGTATGTAGCGTGGACTGGTGTCTGGAGAGGTGCCAGTTCATCTCCTGGGCGCTGCCGATGTACTGTTGAGCAAGGCATTGAACCCCCAACTGCTTAGGGCGCCGGTCACTGGCAGCCCCCTCGCTCTAACATCTGTGTGTGTAATATGATTAATAATAAGAGTGAAAAAACTCAATAAATAAAGTAATTCTTCTACTTTTGGTTCAGAAAAATCCACAATTTAGTTTTCTTTTTAGCTCTCTTTCCTCTCGATCCTCTGTAAACTCTAGCTGGATAGCTCTCATCAGTGATAAAAAAAGAAAGACAAATACTAGTTGAAGAGTTGTTTTGGTCTCCATTGTGCCAAGAACAGGCTGCTGCAGATATAGATCAACAGACCTACTTATCGCTAGAAACTAGCCGGGCTGATGTCTGGTAACTTTCTGCTTTATGGTTGTCACATTATTGTTTATAGAGCCAAAGAGATAAAAAACAATACAGTGTCATTTATGTCATTTGATATACTGACTACTCCCACAGCGTCTTGCAATTTAATACTCCTGCAAGTTATCTAAAGCTTGGCAAATAAGTTCTGCTTTTATCTCAAATATTTATGTTAGTGTCGTTTTATCCAGCAAAACTGGTTCCCCTCAGCGGAACCTATAACCACAGAATTCAGACACATTTAGGGCTGTGTAAGTAAAGGGATTTCCTTTGAATTCTTGTTGAGCATGAGCAAAAAATCCTTCTAATGGTGCAAGTACCCCACAGTAAAATTACATTTAGTTGGTCACTTTTCTATTACATCCACGGAACTGGTTTTGGAGCCAGTGTTGCTTAAAAACAGCAGCGATGCACAGCCAAACTAGTCTGGGTACATGTGATTTCAAAAGCATCTCTCTTTTATGGAACAAGTATTGTCAACAAGTGACATAACTAGTGATTAAAGCAACATGTGGACATTTGGACAAGTCACATTATTGTAGTTCTGCATCTTTAAAACTCTTCAAAACATTGCCTTCAGCTTTCTATTCCCGATGGAGGTCACTTGGTATGTATATGTCTGTATATGTATGCTCTTTGTCAGACAGTAACCCTTAGGGACTTATAGAACCTCAGAGACCGCCCGACATATCGACATTTTAAATGTCATATTTACCTAACAACAATAATTATCTATTTTAATTCAAATTTTAGTGTGTGTGTGTATGTGCATGCATGTGTGTGTGTTGATGTAGTAAGTGACAGGTAAAACAGCCAATCAAATGTTGCTATTAGTGGGCAAGACAAAAAAAAAACATTGCTCCACCAAAGAGATTCTCTGGCCCCTGACATTTAGCCAGGTCAGTGGGCGGGAAGAGTTACATCAGTAGCCTACGGCTAAAGACAGCAGAGAAGACAACGGCACTGCGGCTAGCTTGATAGCATTGACTTTTCCGTGGCCTGCTTTCAAAGATAAAGACCAACTTTGGGTTTGGGCCAAAGAAAATTTAGAAGTTATCCAGTAAAACAAACATCCTTAGGGCCCCGACTACCATTCATTTATTTAAGACTGTATGGGATAAACACACAAACAGACACATAATTATTAATAAATGACGAGCAGATACTGTGGATTGTAAATCATTACTAAGTACACACACACACACACACAGACACATACACACACATACACACACACACACACACACATTTATCATGAGAGAGATTTTTTATTAAAGTTCCAGATTAAATGAATTGTGTGTGTGAATGTGTTATCACTCTACGTAGTGGTTACAGTTCTAATTACAGACACATCATAAGTTTGTGTTTTGAATCATCATTATGAGTCATCATTCCTCTACATGTGTGATGGATCTCCTTGTTATTCATTTGATTAAAAAAAATACAATTGGAGATGAGGTTCAGGGATGAGATACGGCCCATTTTCAGAAAATATGCAGTTTGTTGAGTAATAAATGCAATAGCACACAGCATGCCGTGCTATGCAGGGTTTTGTACAATATAGTATGTTATGTCAGGTTTCGTACCTGATCAAAATCAATTTCATAAGTTTGCTCAGTTGAGCACATGTGTCATCTCTGGGCCAGTGGCTGCCAGAGCAAATAACCAACTGTGTTGATGTCTCATTGCTGGTGTTGTAGTTCCCCAGGAGACTGGGCTGTTTCTCTAACAGCCAAGAGCATCGTTGACCCTGAAACCTTTCCCCCTAATGTTCTGTCATTTGAATGATTTCTCACCAAAGAACACCCATCCCAAAATAATTTAAATAAATAAATGTGGACTGTGTTTTCACTGCGCTGCGGTTAAAAGGAGAGGCAAGAAGCTCACAATCCAGTTAGTAGCTGTCAGATTACTGCTTGATCTAAAGGCTGCCAAATGAACTGCAATGTAATAACAGTTATTTTAAGGTAAGCAAACAAAATACCTACAGCCATATATATGAGTGATACTGAAAAGCAAAGTAATGCAAAGTGACTGGCATGTAGATACACTTTGTCAAAATGGTTCACCCTCAAATCGAGATTATGTGGTTATTTGTCTATATTTGACTACTCATGTGGGATCATCCCCTCAAGAATCACAACTTTTAAAGCAGTTTTCTGAAACAGAATACTAAATCTAACTTATAGATGGGCTTTAAAAAAAAAAACACAAACACATTTAGAAGCAAGATATTAATGGAAGAATAATTACAAGAAAGAGCATGTCTGCTTGGCAAACAGATAACAAGAGATAACAGACGGAAATAAAAGACGGAGGCAAACACATGGAAAGATGCAGTGAGAGAGAACTCCTGCTGACTCATGCAGGAAGAAGTCAAGGTTAGCAGGGTTAGAATCCACATCATCATAAACAATATGACAATCCATGTTATTTGAAGCAGGTAATTATTCCTAGTTTTTGTTTAATAATTCATCCATTTGAACTGCAAATTCAATACCACACACGTTCACACAATCATTAAAATGACTAGTGATGTCCAAACAAAGCTTTATGAACTATTTTCTTTGGGGGTTTTTTAGGCACTAGATCAACAAATGCATTAAGCCTTTTCTTTAAACCAAGAGCTCCATCTAGTGGGCTCAACAAAAACAACAAATGATTCATGAAGCTTTATTTGGACATCAATAGCTTACAAGATCCTAATCACATATGGTTAGTATTTGTCCTTGGTTTATATAAACACAATTTAAACATTGGGGATGTTTTTTTAAAATCTTTTTTTCATGACCAATAGGTGACCCTTGTTGACCGATCATTGACTGACAGACAAGCAGGCAACTGAGTCCTAGTTCACCTTTCTGGGAGGCTCGGACATACTGTCCGCGGACAGCTGTGGAGTCGCACCACTTGTGCATACATGATGTTGTGTGTATTGTTGTAGACACATGCTGCTGTCTGTGAGGCTAAGCATACTCACAGGGCTAGCATTCAAACTTCTGTAATGTTAGCTTATGAATGTGTGTGGCCACTTTTTAGGGAGTGTAGTAACAACACTACAGCTAAAGTCAGGTCATCTAGTGGGTTAGAAATTCCTTTCTTTGGCGCTGTCCTTGGATTTGTCTCCCTTTCTCAAATGTTGTTATTAATGACTGAGTCTTGCTAGAGGTGGTGATGTTACTGACACTTGGTATTGCCACATGGCTGACAATTTCTTTCAGTATAAACGAACCATAAGTGTGCGTGGCACCCTTTGACCTCTTGCGTCGTACCAGTGTTGTGTCCAACCTGTGGCTTCGTCTTTGCAGCTGCAGTAGCAGTTCATGCTAGCGGACCATTCTCTGAGTCCGAACCACAAACTAGCAACCATAACCATCTTATTTACTGATAGACCGATGGTAGTCAATAAGATGCATACTGGCCAATACCAAAGTTCTGCCACTTTATGTGTATTTTTTCATTATGGGTAAGAATATATCCTAGTATACTGCGGTACCCAGAAAACACTCCTTTCCTGCTCGATAGTCTGGAAATCCCACACCTAACACATACAGTACAGTGTTAAGTGGGAAATGCGGGATTTACTCTGCAGGGGGTAAGAAGTGAAGAGAGGGAGCTAAGGGCAGGGCAACAGAGTGAGTGAGAAAAAAAAGAGATGAGAGCAAAACGCTGGGAGACATGTTGATTTAAATTTGAAAGAATCCTCCGTGTGACTTTGGGAAAGTGTTACCCAGTGGTAAATTCAGAGTTCATATACTTTTGGATGCTAAAAACACCAGATATCACACATACGTGCAAACATTTAAGTGATGCTTTCATGTAAAGTCATTAACAGTTGCATTAGTGCCAACCTCATATTTTCACATATAATTGAAACCTGTAGAGTAAAACATGCATGTCAACTTGATACGACACATACATGCTGAAACACACACACACACACACACACACACACACACACACACACACACACACACATTGTATGTACAAACTTCATGCTACACTACACAATGTTCCAGTGACAGAAAGGAACATTTGAGAAGCTACCGGAAGCCATGTTGTCATGACTGATAAATCACTTAGAGCAAACCTTGTATTTACTCAGTGTTGGCACGTTATACACAGAGCATAAAGTGACATCATAGAATTGTATATGCAAGGCCAGAGTGCGGTCAACTGTAAAGAGGTAAAAGATCAAACACACATACAAAAGAGGAAAATACACACCATCATACACACACTCTGATACAGACTAAAAACAAACACAATGTTATGGGAAATTTTGGATGTTTATAATTTATTAGGTCAGACGTAAATCCTGCATTTCCTTTTGAATAACCTTATCCTATGACCTCATCCTATGACTCTGAGCGGCAGTGGCTCAGGGTTAGAGCGCGTCGTCTTGCATTCGAAGATCGGCGGTTCGATCCCTGGCTCCTTTTGTCCGCATGTCGAAGTGTCCTTGGGCAAGACACTGAACCCTGAATTGCTCCCTGTTCTGGGCACGGGTGTGTGAATGTGGTGTGAATGGTTAGATTAGATAAGATAATGGTATGTAGATAGTCCACTGCCATCGGTGTGAATGTCTGTGTGAACGGGTGAATGTGACAAGTTGTGTGAAAGCGCCTTGAGTAGTCAGAAGACTAGAAAGGCGCTAAATAAGTACAAGTCCATTTACCATAAAAGGATTGCCCTGTTTGTACATGGGATGCCATATGAGCATGATTGCCACGACATGAGATAATTCCTAACCTGACTCTCATCTGATGAATTTCGTTCCGTTTTTGCTTCACTCCTCCATCTGGGAGTGGGACTTCTCGACTGGGAAGCAATTTCAGGAGGCTGCATATGTGGTTCCAAGCAAAGGTTAGCATTCTGTGAGGAGGAGCTACTGGTAGTGATGTTCAAATGAAACTTCATGAACCATTAGTAGCATTTGTTGAGCCCACTGGATGGAGCGCTTGGTTTAAAGAAAATGACTAAATGAATGGTGATTGTGTGTCTTCATCCAAGTGTTATAAGTATAAGTATTTCTCTATTGACAGAGGAGAACGGCACTGAAGGCTTGATGGAAAAGATGTTTTCTTTTCTTGATTTACTTCGGCAAGAGTTTGATAGGAAGATGGTTCTTCCAATCACTTGCCAAGTAAGTTTTGAAAGTGCCTGCCCTTTTCCAAGCATTTTCCAATGACAGCTTATCAGATGGTGCTGTGTAATTAACCATCTGACACCACAGGTTATGTAATGGTATAATGAGACCAGGGCTTTGAATTAACGTTTTTGATCACCAGCCAACATGGTTTGTAGATTTTTAAAGTTATCAGCCAATCTGATTTTCAGCCAATTTTCCACAGGAAAAATAAACCAGATCATGAGTGCCGCTGAACACATTTAAGCATCCATATTTCTTTAAGCAGTTTTTATTTGTGTTGACGGCGGATATACATAACAATTATCATGTCATAACAATACCAATACCAAAATCTAGTGCTGTCCTCACAGGCTATCTGTGTACATCTCATGCAGCAAGCATGAAAACAGTACAGATAAGAAAATTCTGCAAATCAATATATTCACCTTAATGTTCAAATAGGGAGCAGTATGTTAGATCAGTTCAGGGGGATTGGACATGAACCGGAGAGTCAATGGTTCAAGTCCCTGAGTAACCCTTACAGAACATTATATTTGTTTCTCGTTTTCTTCTTTTCCCCTCCTCTTTCATCTTCATTGTCCCGTGTGCCTGCAGCCTCCTTCTTTTGCTCTTCTGTTTTTTTAACATTTCAACTGTTTTGTTTGGCGCCGTTTTGTTCGTCTTCCCGGCTTCAGCCTAGCTCGCTCGCAATCGATACCATGCGTGCATCGACATAGCCAATGGTTGTATGACACGTCGCGGCATAGTGTTCATGGGAAATGTAGGATTAGTTCTACTAGTTCTAGGAACCATGTCCACAGATTGGTCTGTTTTCCGATTAAACATTCAGCTTTTTTTTTGTGTGTGTTTGTTTGGGAAACGTAATCCAAAACAAACACACACAAACACACACAAAAAAAAACATGGACGTTGCATCGCTTCTGCAGATTGACAACTCAAACAGACACAGTGTTATTCCTTTCATTCATCATCAGCTTAATTGGCTAGTAACTTTGCAATGTTTCCCACCAAAGTTAACATTTTCCCGCATTTGGCGGGTTGGAGGATGTCAATTTAAAGCCCTGAATGAGACTACAAATCGGCCGCATGTTACGTGTAAAATCCTGATTTTTATGTTTATTATTATGTCCGGTTTTATTTTGAAATACTAACTTCTCCTATCTCTCCAATTCCTGCATTATCCACACCTGCTCCTGATTTTAGCAATCCGTTAAACCAATTTCTACAAAGCTTGTTTTCCCTGTTCCTCTGCCAGATTGTCATCGTTCATCCTTGTGTGTGCTCATATCTCACATTCTAGACCTAGAAGTGTTTGTTTTCACGCCTGCTTGTTAAATGGACCTTGTATCTCCCTCTTCCCTGTCTTGGACTGTTTGCTGTGATTTTCTGACAGATATCTTGTGTGTGACCTCTAGCACTTCAGCAAAGACACTGCAACTGAATTATCCATGTCCCTATCTGCACCTGAGTCTGAGAGTTTGTACCTGAACCATTACAGTTATGAATAATGACTAAAAGATAGAGACAGGATGAAAAGGAGGAGTTTTGTGCTGGAATGATTTTAATGGACTTAATGAACTGACACAAAGTCCACAGAGACAGATACAAGCACCACAGATTTTAACCTATTAATCAGGGATATCGCCCACACTGATTTGCATTAGGTATTACCATGTTACTAAATGGTTTACATATATTTATAAATGGTCTTAAAAAGATCAATTATAAGGTCACTTCCTGGACAGATTTGCAGATCAGCAGCCGGATTTATTAATAGTTTAGCTTTTGAAATCATGCTAAAATATCCATCATACATTCCTGTGGTTGGTTTGTTTGCTTTCACACCACAAACACAGCGGACAGACACCCACCTTTTCAAGCAGTCTCCGTTCAGACAGCTTTCACACCAACCCAAATGACATATACTGAACGACAAACACACCACCCAACTACTTCATCTCCCGGCACGTCAGGGGGAAAAGAAAGTGGACAGATGGATGGAAAAGGTGGATTTGATTGTTCGGGAAAAGTAATTTGTTTCATATTTTTATATCATGTCCTTTGTTTTTGTTTTACATTTTCCCTTACCCACCTTTTAATAAGTTTTATTTTGGTATTTGAGATTATTTAACTCCCAAACAGAAGAAAAAGGTAATTACAAAATGTCACGTCTTAATCAGCTATGTGTGGGTGTATGATGTGTTGTTCTCTAAATGCGCGCACAAGCAGGCCTTATTAGCATGCCATTGTGAACAGATACAGAGATAATTAAGGCTCTTTGTCACAATCACTGAAGTCACAAATACCCAGAGAGAAGTGACGATGTATTCGCCATCTGCATTTGTGCCTGTTTGAGTTTACTTTCACAGAATAATAATGTAAGACTCACAAACACACAGAGGAAAAAACACTCCACAGCCATTTGTCATTATAATGAACTACAGAGTCAAAGGGTTTATCTGTCTGTTGCAGTATTACCATTAGTAAACACACACTGATAGCCGATAACCGCACATACTTAGCACACACCACCACCTGGGTACACATTTGTCTCCTGAAGTGCCACATGACTGTCTTACTACATTTATGGATGATGTCATTACAGCCAAGAAGAGATGGAGGAGTTAGATTGAAAATTAAAATGGGAGACAGAGCTGAAGCACACTGACTAAGGGTATGTCCACACGATCGAAAACTACCTTTTTCTGTCTTGTCTCAAAAAATATCTGCGTCCAGATGAAACCAGTGAAACCGACTAAAAGCGCTGTAGTTTACATGCCAGGCCTGTGGCGCTGTAACTGTCACGGAAATACACCAACAAAGGAGAAGAAGAGAGGGAGAGCCGCTGTTGTAAAGAATCTTGTAAAGACTTTCTTGCCAAATCTGGCGACTTCCCAAATCCTAATCCATCCTATGGAGAAATCTGTTGACTGTTTTTGGTGTTATTGGAGACTTTTGTGGTGTTTTGGACACTGATGCACAAATCACTCTGCAGTTAGTGTCCTCAATGAGCAGCGGGTGCTGCTGTGAGCCCCTTCCCCGTCCCAAAGCACTCACAGGCGGGCACTTTTTGCGACCTTCGTGGTAACTTAATTTATATAATGTTCTTTAATATTTTAACCCAAACCACAATCTTTTTTCCAAATCTAACAGAGTTAATTTGTTGTCTAAACCCTACCAAGTAGTTCTGTTGCCTTAACCTAACCAAGAAATCTCATAGGACTCCCAGAGCGTCATGAATTAATATCAAGAGGTTTTGACGAAGCCCACAGAGATCATTACTACGTGAATAGATAGTAATGGCCTTAAACCTTCTTTAAATCTTCTTTTTCTTTGTCTTGTGCTTAAACTTGCACCTAAGCCTGTTGTCACATCATGAAATTAATTTATTTATTTTTGAAGAGTGATTTGTAACAGTTTTGTGATTGACTGTGATTTGCAACTTCCTGAGACAGACTAATTATGTTTTCCCACCAATAAGATCAGAAAACGCTTTAAAAAGAACTTGTTTTATTCTTTGACGAAATGTGGCTCATGAAAAGTGACGTGAGTGTCGCCTTGTTTCCAGAAAATAAATCAACCTGAATTTTCAAAGAGGGATCTGAACTCATCATTAATTTGTTGATGTCATCAGTTTTGCTGATTTTAAAAACTCAGATGTTATTGTAGATACCGCAATATCATCTCCATAAACTGGGGATTATTTTGTCATTCAAAGAGAAGGCACTGAAGACTTTTCACAATGGAAAAGATGTTTTCACTTTTCTCCTGACTGGCTTCTTCAAGAGTTTAATATAAACATGGTTCATCCATTCAATGGCCAAGTACATTTTCGGTAGCACCTTCCCTTTTTCAGTTTCCAGTGACAGCTTCTCACATGGTTCTGTGTAAAAAAACATCTCTTTTGTCAGGTCAGGAATATAGTAAAGGGTAAATAAAACCAAAAGGACCTGCATAAAAGTTCATAAAATGGACTGGATTGCTTAAAACTCAATACCAGGTGTGGAAATTGATATTTTGCAGTATCAAACCTGTGTACTGTGTTCCTCTCTGACATATTCTGCATTATGCTGAACTCTCTCGCTTGCTCAATAAAAACTAAGACATGAAGTGTAAGCACAGGGATACAGTTCATCTTTTCAGATATTCGTTTTGTAATGCAGGATTGTTTGAAGGCAAGGCAAGGCAGCTTTATTTGTATAGCACTTTTCATACACAAGGCAGACTCAAAGTGCTTCACAGCACAACATGTCATGAATTCAAATGCATTACAGGAAGACAAAGAGAATAAAAACATAGACAATAATCAAAACAGTGCAGACGTTAAAAGTGCGAAGATTTAGCAGAAAGCTAAGGTGAACATAAAAGTTTTCAGTCTAGTTTTAAAAGTGGTCAGAGTGGGTGAAAGTCTCAAATCTTCAGGAAGTTTATTCCAGCTGTTTGTTGCATAATGACTGAAAGATGCTTTCCCTTGATTTGAGTTTACTCTGCGAACCACTAACAGATTGGTCTCAGAGGATCTTAGTGATCTAGAAGGCTTATGTAGTGGGAGCATATCAGTGATATACCTCGGCCCTAGACCATGTAGTGATTTATATGTGAGCAGGAGGATTTTGAAATCAATTCTCTGATGTACAGGAAGCCAGTGTAATGATTTAAGAATTGGTGTAATGTGCTCACATTTTCTGGTCTTTGTTAGAACTCTAGCAGCAGCGTTCTGAACAAGCTGTAGCTGCCTGACAGTTTTTTTGGGAAGACCTGCAAGGAGACCGTTACAGTAGTCTAGCCTACTGGTTATAAAGGCATGGACAAGTTTTTCTAAGTCTTGAGCTGACATGAGCCCTCTAAGTCTTGTTACATTTTTAAGTTGATAGTAGGCCGATTTTGTTACTGATTTGATGTGACTGTCGAAATGTAAATCAGAATCCATAATAACCCCAAGATTTCTGGCTTTATTTGAGGTTTTCAGGGACAGTGATTGAAGGTGTTGGATGACTTTAAACCTTTCTTTCTTAGCACCAAAAACAATTATCTCAGTTTTATCCTCATTTAGTTGAAGGAAATTTTGGAACATCCAGTGTTTGACCTGCTCAATGCACTGGCACAGTAGATCTATGGGGCGATAGTCATTTGGTGATAGCGCTACATAGATTTGGGTGTCATCGGCATAGCAATGGTGGTCAATGTTATTATTTTGCATGATTTGTCCTAGTGGGAGCATATAGATGTTAAATAAAGTCGGCCCCAAGATTGAACCTTGGGGGACTCCACACGTTACGTTGGTTTGTTCTGATACAAAGTCGCCAATGGAAACAAAATAGTTCCTATCTTGTAGATATGACTTGAACCAGTTTAGGACTGTGCCTGAGAGCCCCACCCAGTTTTCCAACCTGTCCAAAAGTATTGAGTGGTCGACAGTGTCAAATGCAGCACTGAGGTCCAATAGCATTAGTACTGAAGTTTTGCCAGAGTCCGTGTTAAGACGGATGTCATTTATAACTTTAATAAGTTGAAGAGTTTTCTTTTCTGTTTCTTAGGCAGGCCAAGCAAATTCTAAGAAACCTGATTGATTCATACGATTGCATTTTTTTATTATTCTCTTCTGCGAGACCCAGCTGAACTCTATTCTCCTTTGTTCTGCATGGGGAGTCTGCAACCTTTTTGAGTTTGATTTATGATCAACAAAATATTCACTATCTATAAAAGAGTAACACACACACACACACACACACACACAGAAACACACACACACACACGCACACACACACACACACACACACACACACACACCTGTCATGCTAGCACACAGAGAAGTATGTGGAAGTGCATACACAATTGTAAATTATGTCAAACTTAAAGCTAAATAAAGACACTCAAGCTTGCACTCACAGCTACCGTGGCCCTGAGGGGCAAATGACAACGACAAATTCAAAATTACAATGACAAATTCAAAATGACAACGACAAATTCAAAATTACAACGACAAATTCAAAATTACAACGACAAATTCAAAATGACAACAACAAATTCAAAATGACAACGACAAATTCAAAATGACAACGACAAATTCAAAATTACAACGACAAATTCAAAATTACAACGACAAATTCAAAATGACAACGACAAATTCAAAATGACAACGACAAATTCAAAATTACAACGACAAATTCAAAATTACAACGACAAGTTCAAAATTACAACGACAAATTCAAAATTACAACGACAAATTCAAAATTACAATAACATTAACTTTTACCGGAAAGGGTAGGGCCCATCTCGCAGAGGATGGGCCCTCCTGATTGGACAGACGGACTGAACAGAAGGAGAAGAGGAGGAAAAACACGGAAATGCGGCTATTTTGAAAACATGAATACTTCCGAAGATACTTTGGCTATTATTAGGAATTATTTCGATGCAGGGCATACATACGACGTGATAGTTGATATGTTGTCAACCAATCACAACATCAGGATGAGTATACGCACTCTGAAGTCACGTTTGAGAGAAGCAGGGTTGTACAGAAGGAGCAACTATTCACAACTGGATGAGGTGAGACGTGCCGTCCTTACAGAGCTGCGTGGACCAGGGCAGCTATTCGGATATCGGACAATGTGGCAAGTACTCCATCAAAAACACAAGCTACGTGTTAAACGACACACAGTGATGAGATTGCTGAAGCAACTTAATCCACAAGGAACGGATGCAAGAACACGCCGGAGGTTTGTGAGGCGAACGTATCACTCCATGGGTCCAAACTACATATGGCATGTAGATGGATACGATAAGCTGAAACCCTTTCGCTTGGCACTCTCAGGATGTATAGACGGGTTTTCAAGAAGGATCATGTGGCTTGTTTGTGGGGCTACAAACAACAACCCATCGGTCATCGCCCACAACTATATTAATTGTGTCAAGAGTGTTGGTGTGGTCCCTATGAGACTGAGGACAGACCATGGAACCGAAAATGGCACCATGGCTGCCATACAGTGTACCCTCAGACACGAGCATACGGACTACTATGCAGGCTCGTTGGGCCACAGTTATGGATCATCCGTTGGGAATCAACGTATCGAGGCGTGGTGGTCCATTCTGAGAAAAGGAAGGTAAATTAACCACTATTACGGCTCTAACCGCATAAAAGTATAATTATGCATCTGCCTAAAAGGGATTTCAGTCAAATAAAAATGTATTTCAGCAGGTAAAACAGACTGGGTGGGCTCTAATCTGTCCCGTATAAATATAAAAAAGTATATGCTGTAATCACGTATATGTCATGACTGATCACGCTATGAATTACAAATGCGACTGGATTATGTAAGACTTAAGTTTTAAAAAGACCTGTATTTGCTGTTACTATTTGCTGTTATCACGGATAAATAGTTATGCATATTTGCACATTATGATCCTGATGGAAAGCAGGCTCTGTCCGTAGACAGAAATCATTTTTAAACAGAACACATAATTAAAGTCAGAGTACGGTCATAGCCAAATGAACAGACCGCATAGAAATAGCTTCGTGTTGTTAATTATTTTCTGTTCGAGAGCGAACCCTTTCCTTGTGTTTCAGGTAGACTGATTAACAGGTGCTGCAGTCATATCTACTCATGCATTATGGAGGCGCCATGCAGTGCCTTTCCACCTATTTATTTTACTGATATTGACAGCAGCACTATTATGCTTTTTGTAGTTGCTTACTTGTAGCTGTTCAATACTCATAATCTTTTCCTCTTGTGGAAAATAAGTAGCCTAACTTTGAATTGTATTCCTAGGGCTCAATTTTGGATGGACCTGTTTGGAGATCTGAGAGACTCTGGAGCCTTTAATGGCAGCCATGAACATCAGGACTTACTGAGATTCTGCTTCAGTGATGTTCTGCAAAAAGACCTGGATGAGTGCACGGACCTCTGGAATAAGCATAGGATTAGACCCTCCAGACTTGCATCATGTCCTGGGGGAATACCTGACGAACTCTATCTCTTGCCCCACAGGTAAATCCACATTAACTGACAATGAATTGACTATATCTATTCCTACAAAAATGCATATTTGAATACAACACATATTGGAAATACATTTTGCCTTTACGATGAATTATGTCACTTTGCAGGTTTGGTTCAAGGGACTGTGGATTGGCCATTGAAGACAGGGAATTGGATACATTTCCTGAGTCAAGGCAAACTCTTCATACATGCAGTGATGCAGACATCCAGGATTATCTTCAACAGACTGTTGAGCAAAGTGGATTACAGCAGCCACATGATTGGGAGTCAGCCTCCGAACTATTTATCACTTTGAAAGAAATAGCTGGCCTATAAATATGCACTACTACAGCCAACTCTTAAAGGTCAGGCAAGGTCTAGGGTTTTGTTGATTTTGCATACTTTTGTAAATTCCCCTTTAAAGCGTTCTTGCATACAACATACGACCCAAGTGTTTATATGGAAATTTTCAGAACAAACTTAGCTTTATGCACAGTGAGGCCCAAATTTGTCCTAGAGCAATGTGTAAAGAGAGTAATAGGCCCAAATGCTGAAAATGGAATTCCACTTTTTCAAATTCTTCATATCTCTTTTGAAAACATACCTTTACTCATGTGGACAAACTGTTTAGAAAACATTGTCAAATTTGTTTATTTTTCATTTAACCTTTAACATTTTTCATTGAACTGAACTGAGCATGCACTCTTTAATCTTTATCAGCTGCATTTTTGCAGACTGGACAAAAATCCAGACATTAAATACACCCAAAGCCTGGAGAGTTCTGTAAGCCAAACTCCATGCTTGTCTTAAAGACAGTGTACGTCTCAAGGAGAGGGAGCTTTAGTGTGTTTGCACAAGTGTTTGCCATAGGGAATGGCAAATTTGTTAAGAACTCGATGCATGGTAGTGGTGTTATTCCAGCAGGTGGAAGTGATGTGAGCCCTGTAGCAAACATCAGTACATCCTCTAGGGACACAGCAGTTGCGTTTTCTGAAAGGGAAAAGTCAACATTGTTTTAGTGTCTTCATCATCCAACAAGTAAATTAAGTAAACATTTTTACAAACACCATATAAAGAAGCCATAACAAACCTTCACAATCAAGAAGAAAATCTGCCCAAAATCCAAGTGCTTTGCATTCTTTCTGGCGACTGTTACTTCCTGCTGGACTGAGGTGTGGTTTAAACATGCTTTCCATGTCTGCAGCTGTCAGGTTCTTCTGAGAGTGGCACAAAAGTGGGGCCAATACACAAGGATGCTGCTGGAGTGCGGTCAGAAAGTGTAGACTTGCAAGTCCTTCTTTGAAACTATTAGGGACAATGATCATATAACAGAAGGTTTCAGTTACTATGCTAATTACACCAGAGTCTAACACTCAAACAAACTTTTCACTAAACCCGCTTTACCATTTGTGAATGTCACACAATCTTATCTGTAGCCACTTTTGAAGCATTCAAGTGATAAATCATGGGACTGGAAAGCATGTGGTTGTTAAACATGAGATTGAAATATGTTTGATGAATGGAGAAAGAGAATGAGTCTTTACAAGTATTACCTTTGAATAACACTCTGGTTTCTGTGTAGAATATACCATTTGAGGTATTCCTCCACAAGAGTTTGCTTGTCCTCAGAAGACTTCACATGTAAGAAGCATCCAGCAGTCTGGAACATGGAGCTGTTTTGCAAAAGTAAATTTTGCAGAGATTCCACTGAGTCTGTTTCCTGGACCTGTTAAAAAGACTTTGTAAGACTTACCAAAACCCATCCCTGATAGGTTAAGGATCTTGCAATGGTCAAGCAAATGGTAAACCCCTCAAACAAAACATGGATCACATTATTTTTTACTTAAATGTTCTCATACTGATAGAAGTGGAGATCTGAACATTCCGATCATCTGTTTATTTTACTATAACCTCACTCTAAATTAAATACTGGTTTCTCTTAGTTAACTCATTCCTTGAATCATGGTCACTTCATACCTGATGCAGAACTCTCCCTATCTCCTCATCTGTAATATCTCCGACAGTGGCGCTGAAACTGGGATTCCCTACAATGTGGTTAACAAGGTCCTTTGACAGGAAATGTGGTGCTGGTCCCCCGTGTACTATAGACACAGCAATGATCTTTCCTGCCAGGACATATTCATTTTCCCTGACAGCTGTCAATCAGAGTACAGAAAAAGTACAGTTAATTGGCATATTTATCTGCTAAGAGCGACTTTCTGTTAGAGTCAGGCAGGTGGTGACCCAGATGACATGAACCCTTTATTTTCATTCAGGCTTTTTTTTTTTATAAAAGATTATATGTATGGCCAGGAAGTTTAACAAGACTAAAGGGGTTGTGTACAGTGTCAACCCTTGTATTAAAGTGCTTAAATTTGGCAGAAAGTGGGACTTAATGTACAACAAAAATAATGCATTTATCAAAATATATTCACACTTTCACACACAAAATACATAAACTGTCGTGGAAAAAAAGACACCTGTAGCGTTGTACACCAGGTAGCGGCTTTGTGGAGGTCCGCCAAAGATGGCGCGATGCTTCAGATCATTCATGAGAAGTGTGAGGAATTCCCGTCTGGGTCCGCCAGTATCTATGCCTTCTTCAGGGGAGCCAGCATCATCACTAAACTTAACGAACATGTCACTTGCCTCCGAGTAGGTGCAACGCTGAAAACCTCGGACAGCACCATCCCATACATTAGATCTGGACACGTTGAATCTGCTGACTTTCTTGTGGTCAATGGGAAGCGCCAAATTTGCAATTATTTCAGGTGCACTTGTATGCCTAGAACAAAAAGTAGAAGTTACTTTGTAAAATTTTGTAGCTTATTAGCTGAACACAAATTGGATCAATCATCCCTTCCATTAAATATTCATAAATTGTACTGATAACACTTGATCATGATTCCTAAGGCCCTCTCAAGGCAGTTAATAAAACAATATCTACTTTTAATACATTCAAATGGAGTTCCTTATAGAAAGACATCTCTCTACTGGACCTAGCACAAACTGTTTTTCTTGCTACAGTAACTGAGATTGTTTTTTCACCCTTCTTAATACAGTGACGTTTATTTGTTTAATAAGTACTCACACTCTGTTCAAGTCTATTCTCCATTCTACAAAGATACAGGATGATGGATAATACCCTAATAATTTACTCATGACTCACACAGGTTCATTAGAAGATGCCTCATTTGTTTCTTTGACAGTTAGAACTTCATCTATGTCATCATCATCATCATCGTCGTCGTCGTCGTCATCAATGACGACAGGCGCATACAGGTCTGTGTAGTTTCTGCACAAAGAAAAATATGTACACAAAATACAATAATAATGAAACATACGGTGTGTCTTCTTATCAGAATTTAAGAGCTTTAACATTCAATATGCTAGACTATTTTTAAAAAAAAGCCCCAACACCAAACCTGTAACAGGTTCTCTTTGTTCCAGGACATCTTGAGGTACTTGGACCAATATCCTCTGTGTTCATCTGTACTGGACTGCTTTCATGCAGAGGTTCAAATGGCTATATTGAAGCATTAAAAACCATTGCGGTTGATCAATTCTTCACATAGCAAACAAAAACAACATTTTCATTAAAGACACACCCAAATATGCTTTACATTGCACTCAACAGCGTGTCAGCTAGGTCAAACTCTGTGGGGGGTATTTTTATCATAATCTCTGTGTCAGAGTCAGAACTGTCTGACACTCCTCCAACTGCAAAAAACAAAACAATTTAAGTTAGCTTGATTGTTGTCAGTAAAAACAAACATTTTAAAAGAAGTTTACTCCAGAAGAAGGTGATGAATGTAAAGCTGCTTTGAGACACTGCACCAGAAACAGCTGGTTTTGACACATGGTGGAAAAAGTTCACTGAATGGTTTTTCATGCATCTACTACTCCAAAGGGTTTGCAGTTATTTTAACATGAATGCAGAATACACGATGGGGAGCTATTTTCAAACGAGTTTTTTTTAAACGTGAAATATCTAGCCACAGATGTAAATGGCATGACAACTTACCTTGTTCAAAGTCCTTCTTTGTGCAGATATACATTTTGATTCTTTGATATGTTCTGCCTAATTCTGCCTTATATTCTTCTAGAATAAAAGGTCTCTGTGTCCCAGGGATATTGATAACTTCAGATCCATCCGGATACAGAAGGATGAAGACTTCTTCTTCCAAGTCTTGGTTGAAGTCTCTCATTTTCTTCACACTCTGATGAAGAAGACTTTGAGCGGTGATGTCAGAGTTGGTTGATAAGGGAATGGTTTTCCCACGTACTGGCTTTAAAACACCCGTCTGAGCAGTCATCAAGCCAAGACTAATCTGCAATAGAAAACACAGGAACTGGCAAGGATCTCTTAATCCGGTTTAAATAACATGGCTTAATTAAAGTGGTTGTTCCTCTGGTTTGCAAATGTTACACATAGACCCAAAATAGATCTTAAACATAAAATGTGACTCAGAGCAGCTCTAATCTTTCCTTCAAATCTAAGTTAACAGCAGTTTTGTAATTAAAAAAATAAAAGCTCCATCTTGGCCAAATAAAGGCTATTAAAAAATTCATTAATTTTCCACAGAACACAACAATTGATATTCATGATCAGAAGTCAGTTTAAAAGAAAGAGATATGTCAGCCTGCGTCCTTGATAACTTCCTGTCAGATGATGTCATTCACATTAACTCCAACAGGAATCAAACTTGGACACATTTAGATATGTTTATAACTTTGAAAAGGTCTATAGGTAAACTCAGATAATTCTATGTTCTTTTCTAAGTTAATTGTCTACAATACAGACACCTATTTCAAACATTTACATAGTTTATCTCCCAACATTACTTGAAACAAGCAAAACTATATTGCTTGCCATGAAATTGACCCTACTAGGGGGCTTAGGTATAGGGTTCAAATAATAATGGGATGAGACAGCAAGTCAACACTGGAGTTGGGTTCCAAAATTTTTTCACTCAATCACACATTGACTTACCTGCACTTTCCTTTTTTCCTTTTTCTTTTCCCGCATCTTACCAAAGGAAAACTTTTGCCTTTCCTCTGCTTTTTTCTTCCGGTAATCCAGAAAGGTTTTAAATATTGGTTTTGGATTGGAAGGAGGGTTCTCTGATACTAGAGGGAAGCAAAAAAATGCATTCTTATAAAATGGCAAATCATGCATTGCACATTCATAGAAACAAAAGTAATGGTAACACATGGCTAGATTAAAGAGGACAACAGATATCTGATCTCATTAGCACCTCGATTATAAATAATTGAACGGCGGAGGGCAGGGATGTTGTGGTGCCAAAGCGATCGTCTGCCAATTAAAACATGCAAATATACATAACTATATCCATGTTAACAGCAAAGACATGGACAGAATATAGCCCAGGCAATCTGTTTTACCTGCTGCAATCACTTTTTGGCAGACGAACACTTGTTAGTGTCACACCACCTTCACTAGGTGCATGCAGTCTCACGATATCACAATGTTTTTTCACTTTATTTAGTTGTACTGTAACTTACTTCAGTAAGAAATGCTGCAACACGTTACTGTACTTTACTGTAACTTAGTTCTGTCAGAAATGCTGCAACACGTTGCTGTACTTTACTGTAACTTAGTTCTGTCAGAAATACTGCAACACGTTACTGTACTTTACTGTAACTTAGTTCTGTCAGAAATGCTGCAACACGTTACTGTACTTTACTGTAACTTAGTTCTGTCAGAAATGCTGCAACACGTTACTGTACTTTACTGTAACTTAGTTCTGTCAGAAATGCTGCAACACGTTACTGTACTTTACTGTAACTTAGTTCTGTCAGAAATGCTGCAACACGTTACTGTACTTTACTGTAACTTAGTTCTGTCAGAAATGCTGCAACACGTTGCTGTACTTTACTGTAACTTAGTTCTGTCAGAAATGCTGCAACACGTTGCTGTACTTTACTGTAACTTAGTTCTGTCAGAAATACTGCAACACGTTGCTGTACTTTACTGTAACTTAGTTCTGTCAGAAATGCTGCAACACTTGTTAAACACTAATTAAAAGTAGTATTTTACGTTAGCTTTATTTTGATTTGATTATGTTAGCTATTGTCACTCAGATCCTTTCCCTCCTTTGTATTGAAACTGTTGCACAATAATTTCCCTCGGGATAAGTAAAGATTCTTGAATCTTGAATACTTGAATATCGCCCCACTGCAGACACAAATGGGCGTTCCGCTCAAGCATGCAGCTGGACCCTTCTCCGTTAACGCAGCCGGAGACTAACTTTATACGCGGGTGGTAACTTCCTTGGCACGACACCCGCTATAAACTTATACAGCCCAATAAATTAATACGGCGCAAGAGAGTACATCATTTAGGAAAACCACCATTAGCTGCAAATAAGGTTACGTTAACTTACCTGAAGCTAGGCCATCGTTGGGTTCAGCCCAAGACGTTAATTTAGCGTCCAGACTTTCTCCAAGTCTCTCGCCACAACCACTGCAAAAATTCGGTTGGTCCTCCAACAACTTTTTCCCACAATGTCGGCAAAACATCCTTCACCAAATTGTGTGGCGCCGAATGAAGGGACGCGGTTTAGCCTCTAGCAAGCTAGTTAGAGAACTCATTTCATGTTAAAGGACCGACAGTCCGTCTGTCCAATCAGGAGGGTCCATCCTCTGCGAGATGGGCCCTACCCTTTCCGGTAAAAGTTAATGTTATTGTAATTTTGAATTTGTCGTTGCAATTTTGAATTTGTCGTTGTCATTTTGAATTTGTCGTTGTAATTTTGAATTTGCGCTGTCATTTGCCCCTCAGGGCCACGGTAAATTATAACTGAACATACACATTCACTTTTTCGCTCCCTGATACCAAGTATTTACATTAAATCAAATAAAAGCATCAGATTTCAATTCACAGTATAGCTCAAACGATTTGTCAATTGTCTTTATTAACTAGTGGCATAGTAAGTGTAGTAATCAGCAAAGTGTTCCGTTTTGGTAACACAAAAGTGCTCTTAACAAGTTACTTCTTTCGGTAGCAACTAGCAGTCCTCAAAGCTTGATGCAAGGGATTTAAATATGTGCAAATAGCACAGGAGCACCCAGGTGCAATTTCCCTGGCAGTGCAGTTAGGAGTGCATTTCACCCCTTGGGGATGCTTTGAGAAATACAGTTCTTTTTGTCTTATTTGTGCAAGTTTAGTGGATGCAAAACTCACACAATCCTTTTGTGAGCTCTCCCTTTAAGCGCAGGAATTGCTGACTTAGTGTTGAAATAGCATGACGAAAAAGTAGTGCGTAGGGGGAATGCTAGCAAGCGTAGGAAGATGAGTTCAGCAGTGTTGTGCGTGGGATGGTAGTCTGACCATAGAAACCCTGGGTATGTTCAGCGCGCTTCGTAGTACACCCCTCAGGTCTGTTAACCGGGGTAAGAGAACTCTGATTTTTACCCAGGGTATGGTGTTTACATGGTGTTTGAGAAACCTGGGTATGCCCTTAACTTGATTATAATCGGGTTTTTAAACTGCATGTGAATGCACTGTGAACTGTGGATCATATACTGTATCATTTAGACCCTGGGTTAAATGCTTGCTGCAAGCTCAAAATCTTCACACAACACCCTAAATTTTGAATAGAGGCCAGAGACTGGTTAAAAAGCTGACTGTAACATAACCAACGCAATGTGGGCTTATTAAGGAAGCTTAAAACACCTGGTATCAACATTCATAGGCTGTCCAGGAAGTAAGACGGGAGGGGAGAAGACAGACGTGCATGTAGAGGAGTAAAAGAGCAGGAGGAGATGAAGGAGCAGGGATAGTGAACAAGAAAGATTGTAATCAAAGACCTGAAGGAGGACGTAATTTCAGAGCTGAAGATTGAATCCGTCAGTCAGCCTCCTCATGCTTCTACTTCTCTAAGAACAACTAACAGCAATTAGCTAACTAATTTCACGGAACTGATGCTTCGCATAAGCGTCAGGAGAGGACGTGTAGAGCAGTGGAGGAAATGTTCATTACTCAGCTGTCCTCTGGGTATAACCCTTTTGTTGGCACTGGAGCTTTAATCAGTTCAATACTTTTATTCACATAAGATTTGTACTACTTTGATGTTTAATCACCTCTTAAGAAGTTACGTTTTGTTATGTATCTGTTTTCTCTGTATAAATGTTCGTGTTTATTTACTTTCTACTTGTGTGTTTGTGTGTGTGTGTGTGTGTGTGTGTTTGTGTGTGTGTGTGTGTGTGTGTGTGTGTGTGTGTGCGCACACAGCATGCTATGTGGTGAGACTGCACTTATTTCGTCAACCATTGGGTCAGTGATGCAACTGTTGATTTATAATTAACAAAAGAGGGAAAAATATCTACACTATTTAAACCATGTCCGCGTCTATGCACAGTCCCATATGTTTTACAGACATTTGTAGTAAACTAAGAAGGTAATACATTTTGTTTATGCTGCATTTTGCTGAACTTTTACTTCCCTTTGTATCGTACACCAACCACTTCATTTAGCACAACAATTTCTTACCCTCTGAACAACCTGATGAAGCCTCAAAGTGTATCTCCTACGTATGAGATGTTACCTTTTACAGGCATTGTTGGCCAAAACCTAAGTTAATCTCCTTGAAGAAACTATCTCGAACGTAGGAGATAAACTTAGGTTTTGGCTAACAGGGCTTCCGTAGTTTTAACACAAATTATTTTCGATATTTTTTTCCTTGAACCGACCATGAAAGCCATTCAAAATGTTCTTTTTTTTTCAATGTTTTTATTGGATTTTGCAGACAAGAACACACAAACAGGCATAGTACATGTACAGTATGTCTGCTTTAAGGGGAAAAAAACAAGTAACAAGAAAAATATGTCACATAAGTAGATAAAGTGATAAAGAAGAAAATAAAAAGAAAAGCACACTCAAAACTAATAGCAAGAATAATTAACATAATTTAAGAAAGAGAAAGACAACAAACAAAAAAATAAATAAATAAAGGGGAGGGGGGTGTCTCTCCCCTTCCAGCACGAGGAAGTGTCCTGTTGTGGAAATGGATTTCCTCAATAAATGATCAACCAACAGGATCAGCTTTTCCTCCGTGGTTTATTTTGACAAAGTATTTTCTTCTGCAGACAAAAACATGTTCACCCCTGCTTCCTCACAAAGCTCAGAGTCTAGCTGGAATGACACAGATCCAACTTAGCTAAGCCTTGGTTGGGTGACGTCTTTAGACCAAACAAAACATGCCTCAGACATTACAATTCTGAACATTCTGAACCTCTCTCATCACAAGGTCTCTAACATAAGGTACAGATGCACAAATATGCCATTATGCCATCATGAGGCAGTTATTTGCGTTATCCATTAAGAAGGTTAGACAGAGGAGACACTGAACTGCGTCTGACCTGAAAAAAAATGATTATGCATTAAAAAATATCCAAAATTCCCACAGCAGTCCTCAGCATCGTCAGGAATGACAGTGATTCTCGGCAGTGGGTCCCAGGTGTTGTGGAATGCCTAAAGTGCACCTGATACTTTGTTTATTTATCCAGACACTGTGCAAAATAGATAAATGAAGCTGTTGTTACTTTTTTTAAAGTATTTCGGATTCAGATTTTGAAGCCTTCATATAGTGAGGTAGCAAAAAGAGTGCAGAAAGCCATTCTGCTTAGTTTATGCATTCATTTCCCATCAAAGCAGAACAAACTGAACGTGTGCAACACCGTCTAAATGCAATGACACAGAGATGAGGCTTTTCCCACATAAGATGGGTTAACACCAGCGTGTACTACACAGTTACCATATTTACCAACAATGAAATCTTAGTATAAAATTGCTGAGAGAAAGATTTCAGCATCAATAGTATTGGAAAAATACAAAAGTGGATTTGTTTACTAAACACAGCACTCGGTGCCCAAGGGATTAAACTGGAGATGTTATTTTGGAGCAGGAAATATGAAATCTTCCTGCGTCTATCACCATTCTACCAGGGTGTCTACACTGACCCCAATACATACAAGCAACGTAAATGGAAATGCCAGGGTGATGAATACATCGTGAATATATTACACCGTTGTAAGAGCTACTGCCACAGGCGTTTTTGAGATGATAGTATGGCTTTTCTAAATATGTTCACTACACAGGAAGCTGAGTTTCGGAAGTGACAGCAGAACAGTGATCGTTTGGCTATAAAGGGCTGAATGCAAAGAAGGTAACTTCTTTATGTAATAATGTCAACAGGAAGTTCATGAATCAGAATCAGAATCAGAATCAGAATCAGGTTTATTGCTAAGTATGTTGGACATACAGAGAATTTGACTCCGGCTCATGCTTTGCTCACAGTTTCCAAACATTTAACAGGACAAACCTAAACATAACAATAACAATAGCATTTACATAACAATAACAGAACAATAACAGAACAACACAGAACAATAATTTAAGATAAAAAATAGAGGTAATATTAAAAATAGGTTAACAAGTAAATGTGAGAAATTTAAAATAGAAAGATAAAATAAGTGTGTAAAGTAAAGTGACCAGGCTGTTATAAATTACTCAATATCACTCTGGTTTTCCATTCTGCAGCTCAAAATCCTTTTAATAACACATTAAGGACTGAACGTCATAACAACTGCCATAATACATGCTATTTGAGCCATTTGCAACACATTTGCCCGAGTTAATGCATTTTTGAGTGGCTGGGAATGTTTGCTTTGCTGCTTCCAATTACACACATCAGCTATTACGATTATTGTGGTACACTGTCTCACAATGAGGACACGTTTTACCTTTGACACATACGTTCTGACAGCATTATCAACTGCAAGACACAGCTCAGGTTAAAGCCAGGGATGGAAATAATAGGCTAAATGAAGGCTACTGTTACCTGAAAGACATTTTACTCAAGTAAAGGTAAACGTATTTGTGTAAAAATAACAAAAGAAGTCAGTCAAAATGTACTTTGAGTAAACAATACCTCCTTACATTTTTAGATTAATTTATATGTTAGTTTAGATCAGGGGTGTCAAACTGATCCAGTAAAGAGCCGTGTGGCTGCAGGTTTTTATTCCAACCAAGCAAGAACACACCTGACTCGACTTACTCAATCACCTGAACTGTCTTCACACAGTTGATTTGTTGGACCAGGTGTGTTTTTGATTGGTTGGATTTAATGGATTAGTTTGACACCCTTGGTTTAGATCCTGCAATAGCATCAGTTGTATCAAAACTGAAGATTATTTCTTCATTGAAAGAAGAGGCACTGAATGTTTTTTCACTGTTCTCCTGACTGGCTTTTGCAAGAGATTGATATACACATGGTTCATCCATTAAACGGCCATGTACTTTTTTTCAGTGGCACCTTCCCCTTTCCAGTTTCCAGTGACAGCTTCTCAGATGGTTCTGTGTAGAAAGAAATCTTGTGTGTCAGGTCAGGAATATAGTGGAGGGTAATATAACCAAAAGGAAAGTTCATAAAATGGACTGGATTGCCTTTGATCCTGAGCAGTGGTTCAATGTACTTTATTTTACAAAGTGGCTGTGTAGGCGTAGCTTGTTCTTATATTTTTTAGATGTGTATACCATACATAGGGTGAGAAGTTCAGCCATCCGTGAGGAACTCGGAGTAGAGCCGCTTCTCCTTTGCGTTGAAAGGAGCCAGTTGAGGTGGTTCAGGATCATCTAGTAAGGATGCCCCCTTGGCGCCTATTCCAGGGACGTCCAGCTGGGAGGAGGCTTCGAGGAAGACCCAGGACTAGGTGGAGAGATTATATCTCCACACTGGCCTGGGAACGCCTTGGGATCCCCCAGTTAGAGCTGGTTAATGTGGCCCGGGAAAGGGAAGTTTGGGCTCCCCTGCTGGAGCTGCTGCCCCCGTGACCCGACCCGATGAGATGAGATGAGAGATGTATACCATACAATATGTATCCCATTGCATTGGAATGTAAACGTAACATTTCCATTGAGTCTTCATAAGGTTTGTCTCTGAGAGAATAATTTATTCCACTGCATTTAAGATTTAAAAAAAAACTGTGAAATTTCCATCCCAGTGGCGCAGCGATGTTCAAAGCAACACTAGCCGTCAGATGTTGGCAGCGCCGTTAACGCTGTCATGGTTGTATTGTCAATAGTTAAACATTTAACATTTTGATGATGTAAGTGTGCAACATGGATTAGTTTCTGCTGACACTGTAATGAAAGATGAGCATTGAAAACTCAAAGAAATTCCCTGTGGGTCCCTCTAAACATAAACCCCTATCCTGACCTTAATCCGGAAACCAAGTCTCTTTAACCCAAAAATAAAACTTTTTGACTTTTCAGTCCCCACACACAGTATGGATTTAAATAAGCGCACACACTCAAAAGCACGGCAGATACCATCCATTCCTCTGCAATCTGACTGATGTGAGCTCAATTAACACTGCTTTAAATCCAAAGATTCTATTAATTCTGAGGGCAAAGAGAAAAAAGACCTTCATAGATAAAAATGCTCTCTAGGACTTAATAATTAACAACTCAGAGTGTGTGAGAGTGATTTTTAGGTGATGTCTGATGTTTCTGTGTATTTGTAATTGGGGAACTAAATGTGTCTTTCAGTGTGTGTACAACCACATATTTTCCCTCTTGCACACATTTTGGCAAATTTTGCAGTTAATTATGCAGTCCCGTAGTGCAGGCTTATCATTTTAGTAACACTCCAAATTAACCGTGGCGTTAACTCAGATTATCTTCCAGGCAGGAAGGCTGCAGTATGACAGGAATATGCAAATATAATTGATTACTTTCACTTATTTCTGACATAAAGAAATAACCTTAAGTATCGTCATAGAACTTAATGTTTGTTTTGATACATTGACTACAACTACAGTGTGAACGTTCAGTAGATAACTTTATTAAAAATACACATTTTCGTACACAGAAAGTCTCATCTTTTCTCATCTTAATGCGCTTATCCGGGGTCGGGTCGCGGGGGCAGCAGCTCCAGCAGGGGACCCCAAACTTCCCTTTCCTGGGCCACATTAACCAGCTCTAACTGGGGGATCCTGAGGCATTCCCAGGCCAGTGTGGAGATATGATCTCTTCACCTTGTCCTGGGTCTTCCCCGAGGCCTCTTCCCAGCTGGACGTGCCTGGATGCATTTTATTTAATTATATATTTAATAAGGAGAGGATTACATGAGTATTTATGATGATTAGTGATCACCCAATGGCTGAACAGACAAAAGGGTGCCATTTAACTTTAACTGTATGATTACATAGAAATGGTCCTGGCCGTTCATGGTAAACTGCATGCTCTTAAAGCCCAGACAACATCCACAGTCGATCCACACGGGTGATTTTAACCTATGTTGTTGTTACTCACACCCAGAAAACGAGTCACCTGGTTGAACGGCGCCATCCGGCACTCCAGGATCCAGCCACGTCTCTGTGAAAGACCACCACAACTCCCAACATCCCGCTGGAAACTGATACAGGCACGGAGGCTGCCCAGCTCACCATTCAGCGCCTACACTCTGGTCAGTGTTTAAGTCCTCCAAGGTTGCCTCAGTGCTTAGGGATGGTCTTGCGTGTCCATGGGCAGGAACGTAGTATCCTTTATTTATCCATTATTCATACATCTAGCAGACAGAGAGGTGTCCACAGTCTTGGGAAAGTTCACTTTCTACATGAATAGTTCAAAGTTCAGTCCACACATTTTAAAATGAACTAGTTCAATTCATAATTCAAAATTTTGAACAAAGTTCACAGTTCCAAAAATGAACTAGTTCATAGTTCTTTTTTTCAGTATGTTGCTGCAGGTACTACTGTACGCAGTTGATGGGATTTGGGTCGAGGATCTGTCTTGACTGTCTTGATTTTTTTATTTGCTTGCACAGACCTTGAAATGTCGGGTAATTCAGTTCAATGTGCCGTTTTAGATTTGCTGTGGATGTGACTGAAGCGCGGAATTTCTTTTTGAAAGCCAGCGGGCAAAATTTGCATAGATGTGTAAGGTTTTTCCTATCCTCACCGAACTTGTCGTAAAACTCGTTTAAATGATCACACGATGCCTCCTTGCTGTTTTATGTTTTGATGACGCATGCAGTGGTGCGACACTGGTGGCCCGTATTTCCAGATTGGATGTTTTTCCGCTCCATCTTAAGGCCTGTTTATAGTGTGTTTTGAATGAAGTTAAACTGAGAGAGCGTGTCGTTCCCAGACACCAGAATGAACGTGTTCACAGCAACGTTCATCGGGCAGTAATACAGTATGTTCAGTCCATGTTCGCCCAATATATGAACGAGTTCATGAACTGGGTGTTGGTGCCAACGGTGTGCAAATCAAGTGACAGCCTCCAGGGCTGAAAAAATGAAGTGAACATGAAGTACTAAAACTGCAGGCTGGCTCCAAAGACAAGTCACTCCCCATAGACCCCTATGTTAAAATGCCCGACTTTACAACAGAATTACACGTTTACAACCTTGTAGAAAATATGGTTTTGGTGAATTTTTGAATAACTCACATTGTTATATTATATTAAGGCTTCAAGTTACGCATAAGCTTGCTTTGGGTGACAGGTGGGTGCCGTCACAGGTGTCTAGCAGAGCCACCATCCAGGGGCTCTGGAGATATATATTTTATATAGTCCATGGTGTAAATGCACATGTATACACTGTTCATCATTGTTGTTAGATTACAGAGTTTGATGACTTTGATCACCCCAGGATAGCTTCACCCAATGTAAACCTGATTAAAAGATCTGATTAGCTAAAGTAATTAAAACCACCTGTGTGTGTGTGTGTGTGTGTGTGTGTGTGTGTGTGTGTGTGTGTGTGTGTGTGTGTGTGTGTGTGTGTGTGTGTGTGTGTGTGTGTGTGTGTGTGTGTGTGGGTGTGTGTGTAGAGGGCCATAACAACACTAGTTATTAAACTGCTAATTGTACTAATGTTATTAATATTATTAAGCTGTACAGCAGCTTGGTTATTATGAAGCAAACTTAATGACACTTTACAAAGTATCTTATTCTCAACCTGACACTTTAATGGGGCCATGAATGAAAGTAAATGGTTTCTTCACAGTTCCATTAAAGGGAATAATGAGCAGTTGCCTGGCAACCAGCCGCGCCTCCAGGAAGTTATTGCTACTCGCCAAGATATCCAGCACATAACTCCCTATACTCCCAGTTAAACAAAGTATAGGCATATGCACTTGTTACCTCTGGACCTCTGGCTAGCGTTTACCCCTTATTTCCAGCACATATGTTTAGTTTACTGGCCACTACTTACAGCTGCATCTACTTTACAGACAGTGGAGCATTACGTAGCTAAAAAGCCACCTCTGGAGTTGATGGAGACAAAAGCAGAGCTAAAAGAGAGGGACTATTGGACTTCCATTTGCCAGGTGGCCAGAAACAAGACTCAAATGAATGATAACGTTAGTTTGTAACTGCTCTATGTGTAAATAAACATCTGTGTGCCAACAAGCTCATCATATCCACTTAAATGGAGATAATATGTTAGTGTTGTATAAATGCTACATGACCTTTTGGTGCTTTACTAGGGAATGACATATTACATTACACAGGGGACCACAGACCTTGCAGACCTAATTATACTGTACACCTCCACTCTGCCTCAGATCAAAGTAAGCTGATCAACTGGCTCCATCTTATGAGCTCAATCTTACTCTGATAAATTTGTATCATTTATCACTGAAGCTTGACACAAAGTAAGATGATGAGTCGTTGCGGGAGATGAGAAGACAAGAGGAGACAGGGATGAGCACAGAGATGATAGACCCCCTTTACAACACATATTAACCTGCACTCTGGATGATTGGACTGTAATTGAATAGAGCTGAAAGCCACAAAGTTATAAATGTACCCATGATGCATTGCATTTTAGACCAAGGGTATGTGTAGAAGTAAACCAAGTGAAAAGCAGCAAGCTCAGATACATGAATGAGCATTTTCTTATGTACGTTTTTTTTCTATTTAAGGGATGCTCAGTTTCAGCATGCTCAGCATGTTAATTGTATGTTTATATTGTAAAGCTGTACACAATTTTATATATTTGCTTTATAATTTATATAGTTAAATGGAAAGACTATTGGTTGTAACTTACCCAAATCATAACATATGCCACAGTTATAGCTGTCAACATCCCTTTTATGACTTTATTACTCTTCAGGTAGTATTTATGAATTAAGCTTTTTTTAAATTTTAAATTAAATTGATTTGTTTTCATGAATGTAACATGGTGTTTGTATAGGTGTGCAGGAGTTAAACTTGGCTTTATGGCAATTTGCTGTGATTAATGCTTTGTTTTCATTTGATTCATAGTTTTTTTTCCCCAGAATTTGAGGAAGAACAACCAGAGAAAAGCCCCTTTTCTGCCCAAAGACCTTTGAGGTCAGGGAGTCAGCTTGGTCAGAGAGGAGATTCAGACACAGAGGATGAGGATACAGAGAATCCGAAGAGATGAAAGTTGCTGCTGTGAACTCCAGGAAATGGTTCCAACCCACAACACCCACAGCTGGCGATGGCCCAGACTATTGCAAAGCAGCGCCTTGCCAAATCACTCTTCCCACACAATATCTCTTCCTTAACGTGATCCTGTCAACTCCTAACTGGGTATGAGCCCTCCTAAATATTAGCTTAATTTGGAGTGGTTTTCCCATGTTTCATTTAAGTTATTTTTTAAAAGTTGTGTTCGATTGTTGAGTTTGCTATGTTCTACAAACTCTCTTAGCTTTTTTTTAGTCTAATACACAAAATAACTTGCAAGATGTCACGAAAGGAATATTCTTTCACTAATTTTCCTTATTAAATAGAAAAAATCAACTTCTTAATTCAAGTTTCTCTCTTTCAATTAACTAAGACTACTTGTTCCAACAATCACCCCCTCTGGTTTGGGCGAAATAAACCATTTATACAGTTTGATGTCAAACTATTCTGGCTCTGCATGCTGTTTTCCCCATGCTGTCTCTCGCTGCTGTTCCCTGCCGAGGAGCTACCCGCTGAGGCAGACGTTATATTAGCAAAATAAAAATAAAACCAATGATCAGCCAAAGGTTAATAAATTCATCCAATTGCCAAACCCTAGTATGCTAACTTTTTTTCATGCCAGAACGTGTCATGATGACAAATGCTGGTTTTCTGGTTTGCATAAAATCAAACCGGTTGAAGCTCGTACACCGGATCGGATATCAAACACATGATGCTCTAATTTGTTCAATGAGGGGCATTCTGTCACAGTTGAAGATAATGACTTGGTTTTTTCCCCTTACTTTATGGTCTAGGCTGATAAGACAGCTGTATTTGAACGTATAAATCTAGCTTAGTGTAGCTTTAATGTCAAGTGTAAATGAGATTGAGCCCAGTTACATTATATTTTACAATGTGCATGTTAGCGGCAGGTGGAGAGGAAGACGGATGGAGAGATGTGATGGATTGATGAAATAGATTTAGGGTAAATGTAGGTGAGGCGAGGAAATGAGAAAGAGCCGATAGCAAATGGTGAGAAAAGATTTGAACTGGCGGCCGATAGCAAAGTGCAGTCAAGTGGCGGGAAAAAAAGAGATGGAGAATGAGGAGGATAAAGAGAGAGATGAGGAGGAAGGCAACAGATATCAGTTATGGCAATGCTGCAGATTATAACTTTATCAAAAGAAAGAAAAGATTAGAGGCTGAGATGAAAAAGATGGAGAGAAAGAGGCAGATGGAGATGGAGATGGTGTAGAAGAGGGACAGGCAGAGAGGGAGAGGACTGGATTATCAGGAAGTAACGACGGAAAGGCCACACTATGTTTGAGAGGATTGGGTGGGCAGATGAGGAAAGGATGAGGGGGAGATGAAAAAGGGGGCAGATAGGAGGATTTAAAAAAGATAACTTGAGTAAAGGAGGATGACAGGAGAGGAAGTGTGGGCCTGCATGGAGAGAAGGATGAGGAGAATAAGTTGGAGGGAGAGAGGGATGACAAGATGATGAAGTGGGAAGGAGGATGTAATGAAAGAAAACAGAACAAGGAAATACAGAGAGGGACAATGGGGTGGATTAGAAAGTAAAAAAAGGGGGAGGGTGGGAAAAGCACTGAGGTGATTTTCAGCTGATGGATTTCGTCCATAGCTCCAACACCTACACACTCTTTTACACACACACTTGTTCTTCACATCACACGCGGGGACAGAGATAAATTAAGTGAAGCTGTTTCTACCCTGAGGAGCCCGTTTTATCTTCTACGGAACATCAATTCACACACAACAGGCCACAGGGAAGACATGTCTGAGTGTGTGTATCCATTTCCACGTGTGTGTGTGTATACGTGGTGCTATGTGTCTCTAGAGAGAAAGATGCCGATAATCCTCCAAATGTCTCCTTGTCTCATAAACCCACCAGTGAACCCCAGTATGTGTCAAAAATAACTTTTGAAATGGATACTTGACTTCATAATTTAGTTAACTAAGATTTTTAGTTAGTGTTTGTTGATACAGCATGCTGAGCCGTGCAATGTTTCTTTTCCCCTCAAAATATGTAATTAGCAGTGTTTGGAATAGGAGTCTTGAACAAGTGTTTCAATGACAGCCATACATTATCCATATCCATGTCGATACATCACTTTATTTGTTGGCAGCTGAAAACAGATGTTGGGTGAACACTGTCCATCTGTTGAAACTGCTAACAACCTCTAATAAGCCACGCACACTGAGCTAAAACTTTACATATATGGACGTGTATGCGTAGTGAAAGCAATGTCGGCCTGTGAATGTTCATCAGTTCATGTAGTCCTGCATCTGACCAGTCCCAGCCTGGTCCCGGTCCGGGTCCTGGTCCTGGTCCTGGTCCAGTCCCAGCCTGGACGTACATGAACTGAAGAAGCCTCTTGGATCAGAGATGAAACGTCTTCCTGGACAAATAACCAAGTCCAGTTGCTTTTGACTTAAATTTCTGTGGGGATAAAATAAATGTCTTTCGCAAGTTGACCCCAAAAAAGCAGCTGTGTAAAGATGGTAAATCAAACTGGTATCCATCTTCATAAAGAGCTGTGATCTGCAGCTACATGACTGATGGCTCTGCTCCAAACACCTTAGGTGCTGAGGGCCACAGATCACTGTGTGGGTGTGTGAAATTCCAGTGCTATAGGCCAAAGGGGCCAATAGACATGCTTAATGCTCTGTTGTCTGCATTGTGTCACACTGGTGCCATAGGACCATAGAACATGCACACGGTGAGCATCCCACCTGTCAAAAGCAACCATTTATTTCAATCATATGACCATTTTTTCCAATTTTCTCTTTCTCCCTCTTTCTCTCTAGGGGTTTTTATATAGAAAATGCGTCACATTTGCGACCAGGCTAAGGCTGCAATTTGAAACTGAGGCTTAATATTCTGGGACAGGCGTAAACATGTGACGTGACGTGAAAGCACAAAGTTGGGCGTACAGTGACGTATGCGTCGGGAGAAGAAAGCACCCATGGTCTGATAATTCACAAGTTTCTCTGCCATGATGGTCAGCATCTCACAGATTTCAAAGGCTTTCCAGTTGCACATCACAACGGTCGATATTTTGCTGTCTCGTTCCTGTGATCAGCTGTTTCCTGCTTTTAAAACTCCCGGCTCAGCTCTATATACATGGAAATCAGGCTGCCAGTATATGTAGGGTCCAAGCTGTCACATTAGGGTTCTAAATCTGTCCGGCCATATACCTCGGCAGCAAAAAAACCCCGCCAAATTGCCTTCCTTCTCCTCCCTATAGTGCAATGTTCCAGACATCCACACTGATCTTTTGGGGTTTAAAAATGTATAACTTTCTCTACGTTTCCGCCTGGCATCCACACTACTGTGCTGTTTCTGAGTCTCTTAATCAGAGACATTCGCAAACGCTGCTGATCCTGTTTTATTTTTGTAAACTCTGCACTGTTTTGGCTTTAGTCTGATGCCGACACCGGGGCTGACACACCTTTTGTTATTACTGATAAAGGGCCACATTAAAGATCAGTGATCAATTAATATAAAATGCTAAATATGTTTCCCTCAAAGAGCTTTTCCACAGTTCACACAGCAACCAAATGACGCATTTACATAATGTATTAATACAAAATAATGTTGTCACTCAGGTTGTTTTTAAACAACTGGCCAAACCAAACTCTACACATGAAATATAATAGTTCTAGACAACTTGCAGGTCCCTCATACGATTACAACTTATCACTGTAAAAGTGCCGGATTATAGCAAAGATGCCAATTTGCATCCGTAGTCCCTGCTAAAGAAAATAGAAAAAATACAAATGCTACTAAATAAATAAATAAAATACAAATAGAAGAGACAAGACACGCCGCACAATACATGACACACTCAGGAGGACACCAGACCCACACAGGATAAAACAATTAAATAAAACGTCATGTGCAATATGACACAGTCGAGTCAGTGGTCGCACTTTCGATTTGATATAAGCCACTTTTTGAGTTGACTTGTAAAAGAGGAATACGTGGGGCATTCCCTTATTGTGGAGGAAAGACTATTCCAGATTTCCCCCCCTACAACACACTACACATTCTTCCCAAATAAAGTGCGTGGGGGATCTCAGTCTGTCAGTGGTGTCAGTGGTGGTGGGGCGAGACCATGGAGACTTTTATATACACAACACGCAAATCTACATTTTCTTAAATTATGGTAACTTAAAAAATTGTGTTTTAAACAATGGAGATGTTTGGAAATCTTTGAATGTCACTGGGTCGTTGGGTGATGTTGGAAGAATTAAACATCTGCTTAAGTATCTCGTCTCTTTTATTCCAGTTTGGCTGTTTTGACACAGAAGGGCACAGCACCTCTGACCATTTGAGGTGATATTTTCCTAAACGGTCACTTTAGTGGCTATACCAAAAAGATGAAGCACTGGGGGAAAGAGTGGCAGCTTTATAAAGAGCATCAGACGCACCAAAGCATCAATAAAAAGGAACTCTGAAATGTCTGTACCATGGTGAGGCATGTAACATTTTGCTGACAGGATAGTGGGAGCAAAGCACTTGTAATTTACATTAATATCACCTCTCACGGGTTATTTATTCATGAAAATAAATGCTGTTACACACTCAAACATGGTGAGTTCAAAGGATTTATTCAATCTGAGGAGCATTAAGAGTTTAAATTAACCTTTCCATTATATCAATGTCACAAGCTCATTTTAATTAGAACTGTGTAATACATTCTTAATTGTTTCTTATTTATTGGCACAAGGCTGCATGAAATATTTGACTAAGGCTTTATTAACACAAAGATGCTCAAATAAAAAAGATAATTTGCTTTGGAAGCAGAGCCTATAATTATTTTTACAATAATATTTGACTTTATTGGTTTTGAAGGCAATTACTATAAAGTCAGTATTGGAGTAAAGTACTACCCTGTGTTACTGGTAATATCTGCTAGTTGAAACAAAATGTCCACTTTCCCCCCCAAATTATAATAAAAAGTTTATATAATTTTATATTACACCAACATATAAGGCACTCCAAATGTAAATTAAAATCAAACTTTTTTTTTCAAAAGTGTTATTGTGGAAAGATTACATGGAAACAACATGTTGTCTTGGGCCTACGTACACAGAGCTTAAAAGGTTGGATGAAAGAAAGGTTTGACTTTAGTAGCACTTTAACTTTTTGGATTCCTGAAGTTATTTGGAAAACTTTTTTTGAAAATTGGATTTATTAATGTAGTTTGTGTTGTTTTTCAGTCTGAGCCATGTCTTACCTGTCCACCAGGCACACTGTTCTGCACACCTGTTGCTGACTACCTTGTGGGCTGCAACTTATTATCCAATTAGTGAATCTAAATTTGCAATAAAGCATTTTCTCACATTTCTTTTAAGTACTGTAGATGTCTGTAATGTTTTCACCAGTTGTATTTTCTTCTAATTCTGGGGAAACTCCCCACACTCAGAATAAGCTTTGTTAGAGAAGTATTCACCTCCATGCATGCTGCATGTTTGTGTACGGAGGGAGGGATGAGCACATATTCAATCAACAAAATACCAGTAGGTTGTTTGACATTAGGCTCTGCCCAAGACAAAACTCACATTACTCATCATATGTTGCTTTGACTTTTATAGGAGCTGATGAGAAGATAACCAACTCAGAAATAATTCATTTTGTTTAAAAATAATAATAATAATAATGCTTTAAGATTACTTTAAAGATGTCCATTTTAACGATCCTCCAGCCAACCACATTTTAATGCAAATGGCTTCTCTCTACAGCTCATGCTGAATTTTCCAAACTTTTATTCACAGCCAGTAATGTCAATAATAAAACCTACCCAAAAACACACAGACCAGTCCCAGACTTCAAACTGCACATACACATGCAATGCAAATACAAGCTGTCAAAGAAACACATGCACAGTCCCCCATACAAACCTGTCAAGGAGTCACACTTTGACACAAATACGAGCTCACACATACAGCTGCACAAATTGTCCCCGAATTGCATTCATCCACAGTCAATAATAGCTGTCAAAATAGGGTGAAAAGAAGCCGGCAGAAAGGCATTAATGAGTGCAGCCATGCACATACACTCAAAAAGAAATTCATGGAGCATTCCACAATATCTGGCTTTCATCAATGAGGAGGGGATGGTAAATATCTGAGGAAATTAGTTGTCCATCCAAGAGAATCTGGCCATCTGTCTCCCACAGCAGAAACAGAAATAAATAAATCAAATAATAGGATGGAGAATAGATGGAGAAACAAGAGGAAGGCTGCAGCTATCAGGAAGCAAAAAAAAATGTGAGACGAGTAGTGACATTAGAAACAGAAACTAGGAAATTAAATTATAAGCCGACCCTTATAAGTACTAAGGACAACAAAGGTAATATAGGGAAAGATATACAACAGACTACAAAGACTAACATAATACATCATTTTAGACACAATGCATGATTGTGTACAACGCTGCTCATCTCAGGTGCCATCAGAATCCTAAGGATGAAAACAGTTTTTGCCCGAGGCAAATGCAGAACTTCGGGTGGATTTAAATGTTTTATTGCTCCAACAGTGAAAAGAGCTGCAAAGAATAATCTAATTAACCTTTGTTCCATGAAGCTGCGCCGAGGTTGACAGGGGACTGAAGGTCTTGTAGCCAGGTCATAAATCTCCAAGCTGAGAGTTATACTGGAGAGGTGGGCTGTGTGAAAATGGATACATATTTAATTAACAAACTAGCAAACATAATAAATTACTGTTTTTGTGTGGCTTTATATTTTTTCAGTAATTTAAATTATTTTAAAGGCAAACCTAAATGGTCATTATGTCCATTATGTTTGTCTCCGGCTTTTGCTTTTTATGTCTCAGTAGCTAAACAAGAAAGCCCTCCCTAGAGGTTAAATAACTGGATCTCGACACCAGAACTTTGGACTAGTCCCAGCCTGGTCCTGGACCAGTCCCAGCCTGCTCAGATCGGTAAATCAACTGATGAAGCCTCTTGGATGAGAGGTGAAACGTCTTCCTAGACAAACAACCAAGTCCAGTTGCTTTTGACTGAAATTTCTGTGGGGATAACGATGACCTGGACAAATGAGAACATTCACAGGCTTCCAGCTAAACAAGAGTATCTTTAACGCAAAGCAGCTGTTTACTAGCTAGTTCCGGTTGCCCGTGGCCTATGTTCCCCGCTTAGTATATGACTTTTTTAAAGAAAAGGGTCAGATGTTAATCACTTTCCATAGAAAGGGTCCTATGTTCCTGTCTGTTATTTTTTTTTCCACAATCAGTGCCGAAAAAAAAGGCTTATGTAGACCCTAACACTAGTAATGTCCAAATGAAGCACTAGTCCACTAGATGGAGCTCTCTGTTCAACAAAGGGTTGAAAACACACTTAATTACCAGTTCATCTTAGTTCATTGAGGCAAGAGCTCTATCTAGTGGACTCAACAAATACAACTAATGGTTCATGAAGTTTAATTTGGACATCCCCTTCTACCACTACCCCCTAACCCGGACCCTAAACCATAACAAAATGCTAAATTAAATCAGCGGAGGCATTGGCTTATGCGACAGAGGGAACATAGGGATGATCCCGTTTAAAGCTAAGAAGTAAGCTACTTTAGCTAGCTGTGCTTAACAAGCTAAAATAAGGTGGTAATGGTTAGTAGTGATGTCCAAATGAAGCTTCACAAACCATTAGCTGTATTTGTTGAGCCTTCATTTGGACATCACTAATGGTTAACAAGGATACAATATCAGTTAGTAATCTAATTGGCTAATGTTCTCTGAAAACAAAGCTGCTATTAATCACTCTTGAGCAAAGACATGTTTCCTATTAAAAACAGCTTTTTACACACATTAAGTTAAAAACAAAGACCATTTTCACAGCAGACATTTTGACTTGCTGTAGCAGGAAAATGCTCCAAGTTTTTTCCAGGGCCACATTCTCTTGGTACAAAATATTCCCCTGCGGCCTAAAAGAGCATTTCCTCCGTAGGCCACCACTGAAAAAGATACGTCTGTAAAACCTGACCTGACACCTTGAATTGCAAACAAGGTTGACTATGACTATTTTGCATTTTTAATCCATGGACTTTTATATATTTGTAAAGAGAAAAGAGATTAAAAACCTGCAACATAATTCCAATATTAAGTCTATAGACCAGGCTGGCTTTTGCTATGCAAACGCTGCTAGTGAGCTCCCCTGAGCTGCTCTGATCCTTTTCCAAAATGGAGTCTTTAGTTCCCTTGAGGTCTAGTTTAAAACCCAACTTCAGAGCTACTGCCAGACAGGAGCCAAGTACAAATCCAATGGACGCAGTGTCTTTTGATACAGAGGAGAGAGGATTTCTTAAAAAAGGTTATTACTTTCTTTGCATTTTGCTTTTATAAAACAGTCTTACATTTGCCCCCTCTCCTGTGCTACTCTGCAAAACTGCCAGCGTGAAACTGCTATCTAGGTCTCTATAGCAAAAGGGCGTACTAATCTCAGTGGGACAGGTTAAATCAAGGTTAAAGAAAGTAAATCACCATCAGTGCAGTTCTGCTTTGGAGTGGATTTCAAAGGTCCCAAGAGCTCATCTGGAACCCAGTTTATCGCCCCTGCAGCAGCCACAGAGTTGCAACCGGCTCCCCAGAGACCTAAAATTGAGTCAACACACTATTTCTGTGGAAAACACTAAGTGGCTCAGAAGCTACAGCTTTTGTTCCCTTTAGCTCAAATTGTAAAGGTGATTCCTCTGCAGCATTTCTGACACACTATTAGCTACCAATGGCATATTAAACTGTAGTAAAGCACTGCAGCTTAAGGCATTTTACACAAAAAAGCGAGTGCTTATAAATAAGTAGTATTAGTAAGTCAATGTTCCTTCATACATACCAATAAGAAAATTGGCCTAAACTACAGAAGCCTTTCAAAGTTACCTCCTGAACAGCTTAGTCAAACTTAATCAAACTTACTTTAAGTTAATTGATGAGCATGCATCAGTTTGTACACTCAATGAAGTTACAGTACAATGGAATTGGTCACTATTATTTGGGTACTGTGTTTGTTTTTGTGCAAGTGTTTTAAAGCCAAATAAAACATTTGAATGCATGTTCAGTGTATTCACCTAAAAGGCATCCCCCCAGTTCGGTAACTTGAAGGGAGTCCAAACAGGCAAACAGATTCTGCAGGGCCGGGAAATTCAAGAAAGCAACAGACTGGAAAACAAGCTCAAAACACAGGTATAGGCCACAGGCAGTTCACATCTCAGGGACAAGATACTAATAGTAGGAAATGGCTGGAAACCCATGGAAAGGAAGCAACATTGACAATCTGGCAAATGCAAGCGGAAGTTGATTATTTAGGTATTTATAAAGAGGGGTTAAGAGATGGAATGAGGGACAGTTGATGCTATATTCAAATGGTGTCCACCATCATATACGTTATCTATTCCCACGTCATAGGAATGAACTGAACTCTTGTATGTTGTCTTGTGTTGTTTCAATAAACCTTCAGAACAATCTGAACTAAACCCTGCTCCTCTCACTTTGTTCTCCGGGCTTGTAACTGCTTACAGAATCAACTCAGTTTTGATTCAAAGAACAATTGTAATCAATAGTTTCACAACAGGAATCAGCTTTGAATTATAGGGCTTTGATCAATCCATCCCTGGTTTGCTTATAGAACTCATTTTAGACGCCTTTCATGCTCTCAGGCAGTCTTCCTACCTTAAAGCCCCATCTTTAGAACGCCTCAACATTATATAAAATACTCAATCGTCCCCTGTAGACATACTGAATTACATATAGTTATTTTCATTTCTTCTAAAGTGAATGGAAAATTGATTGGTTGAGCCTCCATAACCCTACTCCTTTCTAGTGCTCATGGATTATGTATTATGTATTTTATTTTTCCTCTCTCTTTTCTATCTTCAGTCAAGTTTCCTGAACTATGCATCTGGACAAATGCTTGTGCCATCATTTCAGAATTACTCCCATTCCTTCCTGCCAGCTTTCATCCTCTTAGTCCAGGGGTCTGCAACCTTTATTATCAAAAGAGCCATTTTTGCCCCCCTCTTCCACCAAATAGTGTGTCTGGAACCACTAAAACGTATTTCATATCACATCTTATAAAGTGGCCCAATGTAGTAATATGATGTAGACAAAAATATAGAATGTTGACATTTTATTCCTATTATTACCTTATATAATATTTTTTGTTGTTTGCTTATTTCTAACCACATATCAAGCATACAGGTAAGCCATCATCGTTGGCAGTGAAAGCAAATGAATCTGTCCACGAAGAATCAAACACTCTGAACAGAGCGGGTCAGAAACTTCAGATTAGCCACATGAAGGGGAAGGCGCTGTGCTGTAGACATATATATCTCATATTGGATTAGTCACTGGCTTGTTTTTGGTGTTCAGTGTATGATTGCATTATGTTGTTGTGTGTATATTAACTGCATGCTGCCTGTTCTGATTATGATTGCTAATGAACTGCAACAATCAATACTGACAAGACAAACAAATAAACTACACAAATACACTCACAGTACAGCACTATGTTATTTGAGTTAATTGCACAGTCACATCAGTTAAAGAGCCGCACACATGCCTCCATCAGCTCATCCAGCTGTCACAGACAAATAATCACCTGTCTCCTTATATCACAGAAGACGCTGTAATTTTGTTTTTCATTAGTGTAGTTCAGTGTTGCCATTATTGTCATTATTTCTGATATCTGCTGCATTATAGATGTTATAGATGAATTAAGAGATGGACAACATGACAATTCCCCAAAAGTGTCTCCCTCCTCTGTGTTAGTGGATGGAACGTGGGATCAAATAATGTTTTCCCCAACAATGTATCATTTTAGGTAGTTCTTGTCACACTGATGTACGTTCAAGTGTTCATTTGTATACAGTTTATTAGTTTGATTTAAAGGAGGATACATTTTATTCATCAAAATCATTTTCGGGTGTTGTGGAGTACTAATATATGTGTTAAAGTCCCAGTCTGCAGCATTTGTTTGATCATATTCACTGAAGCTGACACTATGCTCCCATAGAGCAACATAAATCATCCGGTTTTAGAACAACAAACAAACAACTGTGGTTTGTTTTGCAAAAATCCACAGCACCCTTGTCATCCTGTCCACTCAGTGAAGAGCTGTGTGAGAGCTGAATCTCAGGCACAGTTCACGCACGCGCCACATGTAGGAGCCATAATGTTCATTTTCTGTTTTGTTTATGTGTTGTACACATTTATGCCAATAGGTGGCAGTGTTTAGGGCTTCAGGTTTTTCTACAAAGGTATGCGGGTTAATCCGCGCAGGTGCGCACACCAGGCAACCATACGGTGTTTGGCCGTGCCATATTGTGTGTAACAACGTGTAAAAGGCAGTTGATTGGGAGTCAATTGGTAGTTTATTGTGAATTTAGTAAAGAAGTTTATTGTGCCTCAACATTGTAAAATAAAGCAACACAAAAGGAAAGGTGTTCACAGGAATTGACGAGCACTTGATTGGAGAGAGGGGAGGAGCTCGGTCAATAAACTGTGTGTGAAGTCTGACAAAACGCCTTGAGTGACCTGAGTCAGTGTAAGTTGGGGCAAAAGACTACAAGTTTGAGAATGAAAAAAAATCTGAGGGTGTTGATTGAGAGTTATTTAAGTTTACCAAAGGCTACTACTGTCGCTCTGAGCACTGATAGCACTACAGCACAAAAAACCTAGTGTGCTGTAATTGGCTAGAACAGCTGTGTTGTGATCTGCGGATTGCTGTGACAAGAGTGGCTGGCTAGTTGCGGGTTATTTAGCTTGCTAGTTCCACCACATACTATGGATGTATAAAAATAATAATCTATGATTCCACCTTGCTTTCAGACTACACTGGTTAGTGTCTGATTTCAAAGTGAAGTGCCCTCGAGCAGCGGTGTGTCAGAGTTGGCTCCCAGGAAGCGGCCACTGAGCTCCAGCATCTGCTGCCTCAGTGGTTGTTAACTCATCAGCGGTGACCTCCTGACAGGAGCAGCAAGCCGCTTTCCGTCTCTTGTCAGAGCTTCGGGTGCAGGCATCTTAGGAAAGCACAATACCACCTTAAACGGCAGTCAGAGCTCCGGCAGGAGGAGAGCTCCTTACCCAAAAGCACTGCACCGGTCAGAGCTGAACTTTGCCGAATGGTGTTGAAAACGTTATCATAATTGACGGGGTAATAGACTAAGATAAAACACCCGTCCCCACTGATAAAGGTACCCAGGGCTGCTGAAGGCTCCCTTAACACCAACAGAAAAGCTGATTAGGAATCTAACTTTACTATGAACCAGGAACTCCTCAGAAATGTTACGTTTTTACAACATGATACCCATAGTAGCACTACTGCTTAAAGATGTCACCTATAGCTCCACATAGCATCCAATCACAAGGACACCTTGAGGTAATTATAGCCAATCATAGCACATAAGGATGGGACTAGGCGGAACACAGACGTGTGCATCACTTTTAAGTCACCTCTGAAAAACACTTTTGTTTCATTGCAGCCTACCTGCAGTGCTTTTTCTTAACGGGTTGTATTCCGATTTTTACGAACTAGGATGGAGACCCAAGTGCAGGAAACAGAGCGGGTTAGTAAAGGTGGTTTATTGTTTAAGGCAGGGTTAGGGGAAGATGGCAGGCAGGTAAGTGAGGCTGGCGTGAAGGGAACAGATGCAGGCAGGGAATGGCCGGCTGGTTGATGATCCTGAAGCACATGAGACAGAGATTAACTGTTTACAGTTTACATTTGTCAACTTTGTATGGTGCAGGTAAGGACGCATTATGTATATTAGTAATCTTGTTTTTCAAGGATCCGTTTATATTTCTGGAAGGAAGCCGTTTAGTGGTTTTATCTTAATATAAAGGGTCTTTCTGTCTGAGCAGTTTTAAAAAGAAATTGAGTCGTGATCCTTCCCCGTCTTCATTCTGGGGCCATGCACTTATTTGATGGAGGTCAGTTAACAGCCCATATCCTGCCCAGCAGGGTGGACTATATGAGGAGTCTGTCCTTGGATCAGGGACATATGGAAATTCTTTACGTAACGAACAAGGGAGGAAGCACACTTGGAGGAAAACAGCAGGTGCTGGTACACAGGAAGACAACCAATGTCCACAGGAGAATGAAATAATTCCCCTAAGAAATAACCAATAATATGTACCCATGTCACATTGCTTCAGCAGGGTTAAACAATCGCACACAGACAAGCAAATATTATATATACTGTATATTAAGCACAACTTCCAGCTTCTTTATTATATCTGCAATAACACAATGGCTTTGGCTTATGAGAATATCTTAATAGAAATAATTTACCTGCAATACATACTGGCAGGTGATTGAAAACAAATAGGTGAACACGTTTGAACAGGGATGTCAAAGTCAAATACATTAGAGGGCCAAAAAAACAAATTTGCTACAAGCCGAGGGCCGGACTGGTTCAAAGTTTATTAAAACATATTAAAATGATTGCATATAACCTATTGAACCAAGACCTAACACAGTGTACCGTATTTTATTTAATAATTAAATGAATAATCCAATATGTTTGTACAGCTCTGTCAGTAATTTCAGGTGAAAACACATTTTTCAACAGGCTCACAGACAAAAACAAACTTCCTTCAAAGAGAAAAAACATGTCCTGTACATTAAATGAATAAAGCAAGATTTTCTTATGACTTTAGTTATTTCAAGGAAAACATTTTCAACAGGCAAACAGCAAAAGAGAAAATGTCCTTCAAAAATCAAATGTGTTCCTTAATATCAAGATAAAGCCATTTAGCCATTATTAGGGGAGGGGGGTGCTGAAAGTTGACATCTGCCCTGAATGCTGATGAATAATGAAGCCGAGGCGGCCCACTTGCGGCGCTGCAGTGAGTTCGCTTTCTACCGTTGCATTGTGGGTAATGTAGTTTTGGTGCGTGAAAAACACCAGCAGGCGGCTGTGGCGTGCGGGCCGGTTCTAATACTAATCAAATATCATCCCGGGGGCCAAGATAATTCATTCGCGGGCCGGATCTGGCCCGTGTGCCCTGACTTTGACACCCATGCATTAGAACATCCAGCTCAAAAATACTGGCTACTAATATCATACGACACACATTTACTTGAAGACAATATACATGTATCACTTCAACTGGAAGGTGAGATGATTTGGTAATTGTTTGTGCTGATCATTACCCCTTCAAGAGCTTTTTGAAGAATGAATTGAGCTTCAATGGGCCGAACCCCAACAGAACAAGTTTTCTACTCCTGTGCAGAGGAACAAAAATGCCAGCTTATTAGATGCTACCTTAACGTCTACTCGCTTTCTCGACGTCTTACTGTTTTTTTTTTCGCTCGTTTCCTCTCACTCCATCTCAAATGACCAGCATCACATAGTGATGATAAATGGACTATGATTGTTGGTAGTTCTCTTCACCCCCTATTTATCTACCCTCAAACTCTCTCCCTCACACACAACACACACTCGTCTGTTTTGATGATGAGTAATGAAGTAGGCCCGTTCTGGTAACACTCTCCTGCTCTGTCACTCATTAGTATCCCCTCCTTACTTTATGTCTCGACTTCTCTAACGTTATGATAGATGGCTTCAGGGCAGAGTTGCTACTTACTAATCAATCTACCTGTCAATAAAGCTTGAAACCGTTCTCAGCTGCAAGGCGAATAGGCCGCTGCCCGTGTGTGTGAGACGTTGTGTTAGTGTGTGAAGGGAATGGGGATGAAATAAAACACACAGTGGATGGATGTTAAAGTACATGGAAGTTGGGTATTATATTTAATATCATAAGCATAGATTTCGGAGGGGGGTGCAATAGACACTTCCTAATATACAGTATACAATATGTGCATTGTCCATGAATGTAGCAGAGGGCTTTTAGTTTGAACCCAACTTATAGATGCAACTGTATCATGACACATTTCACCATGTTTTAATGCAAAAAAGGCATAAACTGATGCAAAAGGACTCACAGACCCCTAGCTTAATATATATACTCCTAGATATTGAAAAAAACTCTATGCCATAACTGTATATATATTTTTATTGTTAGGAATGGACACTGGAAACCGGAAACCAAAAGCAGGACACCACACAAAGTCAAATTACAAGTGATTTAATGTTTTTTTGGGGGATTTGCAAATCAGTGCACGGGGGAAAAGAAGAGGGGGGGGCTTGGTGGACTCCGTGATGGGGAGCTCTCCAGAGCATGTGAGGTCCACAATTCCAGGTGAGGCAACCCTCCAGGCAGTAAGAAGGTCTTTCGGGTGAACAAACAATTCACTAGGCGGGAAGCAGAGGCGACAGGTATCAAACATGCATGTTAGCAGGGGAGCAGGCATACAGGAGGCAGAAATGGGTATCAAGGAGGCGCAGCAAAAGAGCACAGGAGCCGTTAGAAACAATTCAGTAAACACACGCTACCACTTTTGCTGATGAAACAATGTTTCCATGTTGATGAGTGACCGTCAGACCGGTCTTCTTATACTGGAGGAAGGTGAGTAGAGGAGGATGAGATGCACCTGTTGCAGCATGCCGGAGATCACCACGCTCACAGCCACACACAGAGAACAGAGGAGACACATGCAGGAAAACAAACAGGGGAAACAAACACAGAAATATATATATAGCTATTGTGGTGTGTCAGGCGAGGCCAAAGTGCCAGGGCAGATCTTTCTGTCACATCAAGCCCTGGATGTAACAGCTAGTGATCATGGCTTTTGCAGGTTCGTTGACACAGAGGGAGAGATATCATAGCGTTCAGAACTTCCCAAAAGTCGGATTCTGACATGAAAAGATTTTTTGTTGCTTGCCAAAGGAAGCCTGAACGCAGCATTAATGTATGATTATCTAGAAGACTTAGTATTATATATACATTACATTACAGTGATAACCTCTTGATGTCATTTATGAAACAATGGGTCTTCAGTTTCACATAGAAGCAAACTAAAGCAGGCTTCTCATTTGTAGCTGACAGATGGGGATTGGCTGAAATGATAACTGTAGCTGGCAGATCAACAAAACAGCAGACTTTTAGAATCTAATAGTGGCTCAGAGTTTTGTTCTTTCTTAATGATGATCTCCAAAAGCTGAACATTTGATCACACAATTATCCAAGTATCTTCAGAGTTGGCAACTACTTAACTACAAGATTATTTGCTACAAGAATATCTGTGTAGCCTATAACTGTGGAGAATGATGCACTATGAGGACAAGCAATGATTAAACATCCATGTACTGATGTTGCTTAATCCAAGTTGGAGCTGTTCAAAAGACAAGCTTTAGGCTTTCACACCACTGTATCTCTGTGACACCTGAAGTCACTTGGCTGAATATGGCTTTGCATGAGGAATGATAAATGGTAGCATGTCCTTAAGAGTGAATGTTTTGATTCACCAGTATACATGATTTGATCATGCAATCTTGTGTACCTTAATCCAAGGTTATAAATCATAGTGAAGCTCAGTTTCAATGCCACAAGATTGATGAGCTTCACCACAAGTAGTGACTACACAGTACACAAGGTAATATTGCCATAAATCTACTGGACCTTCACTAAAGCAGCATCACTCACCTGCCATCTAAATGTTACAGGAATATGTGAATAACTGGGGTTGTCAAGTGAGGCACTCCCATCACAGATGTTTGGATGGTTTAGACCCACAGCGCCTCCAGGAGGCTCATGGACTTCCAGAACAAAGCAAGTCACTAATAGATCTGCAGAAGTAATCATTACTATCGTAGATGTACAATTAGGCTTATCCCTGGTTTCAGTATGCCTTGTTTTCTAAAACCCATACTTATTTCAGCAGCAGTGGGCCTATGAGAAAGTTTGCACTTACTGATGGCTTAAATCAGCCTCAACATCCTGTGTCAACACTTTCAGGCCTTTGTGACAGGTCAGAAACTGCACTGTGTCAGCAAACCAGTGTGTTAACCCCCTAAAGACTTAATATTCTACTTACAATCTGCTGACAAACAGCCAGCGTAATCGTGCTCCTATTGCTGTGGTCTAATCCAGCTGGACTGAACAGGAGCCTGGTCACGTTGGTCATGAACTGGTCTTAGTATTTATTTCTATTTGAACATTGCTAATCCAGCTTTTACGGTTAAAATCACAATACAGAGTTTATGATTTAGACCTTCCATACCCATAAAAAAACTATTTATAGGCTGACTGTGCAAGTGACTTATAACAAACCATATCTGTTGTTAGGCGGCTACCTCTAGTGGTAATTACCTCGAGTGCAAACAAGGAAGTGAGGAGACATATGCTGCCTTCATGTGCCATGGAAAAGATGGTCCTTTGCAGTTGTGAACTGGAAGTGCGCTGTGTTCAAGTGATTTTGTTTTCTTAACCTGCTAGCTAGCATATGCTCTGGGTAGGTAAACCAAACAATAACGGCATTCTTAAAAATGACATTAAGTGTTAACACATGATATTGAAATTGTCTATGCCACAACATCGTATAGGCTACAAAAACTATCCGCTATCAGCAGCAGAAAATGTTTAAAAGCTATATTAATATTTTGTTTAACATGGATTTTCCACATATAAAGTAAAGAAAAAGAAAACTCAGGGATGGAGCGGGAAGCACATCTACACTTTATCCCTCGTTGAGAAATGTTGCATCTAGTCTCACCTCGGAGGTTAAGGAGCAGGCCTGAGGTTTAAAGAGAAGCAAACACAGATACAAGTCACTATAGTCAATGTCAGACCTTTTAGAGGATAGAAAATGAAGAAAAACACTTTTTTGAGTGGAGGGGGACTTTAAGTAGTTATTTTTCACGACGTTGAATGTAACAGTCACATAATCACCGTGATCACATGTTTAAAATGTTAAATAGAATGATCTGATGTAGCTTTTTTTGAGTAACTGGCATTCTTCACCCTATTATGTTGTTGAGGTATGAGAACATGGCCTAAGGCGGTTCTGACGTCATTTTATGTGCGCCTGTTTGGACATAGAAAAAAAAGGGACGGACCATGCACGGACATTTAAAACAATGGCGGCTAAAGGTTCACGTTGGTGTGATGCAGAGGTGGAGTGTTTACTGCAGATTTGGTCGATGAAAATATTCAACAACAGTCGGACAAGACAAAAACTCTGAGGTCTATGGAAAGATTTGGAAACAAAGCGACACACCGCGATGACGTCATCAATGCGTGTGACGTGTTACGGCGTGATGACGTATGGGCAGGCAAGAAGCATTCGCACGAGGCCCAGGCAGTGTGAGTACAAACGGGCCTGGCCCGCGGGGGGAGAGGGAGGGGGGAACAAGTACCCTAAAGCACGGAGAACGATACGGATGGACAGTGTGAATGCGCCCTTAATGACCTGAAACTTAAAAGAAGATACTTTTTCCCATTTTAAATTTGATTGCTTTGTTAGCCCCCTAAGTCCTGTGCCTGGATCAACGTATTATCATAATCTCCTATTATGGTCCGTATTACATTGTACAAACAGTCATGCACGATTTGGTGCATTGTTTGTTATTCTGTGTAATGCATACGGCATGTACATATAGGGGAAAGTGTATATAGCCTTTATTCAATTTTCATTTCACTTTGCTTCATCTTGTTTGTATTTTTTTTTATTTTGTTTACTTTTCATCATTTTCAACTAGAGCTTAACATTAGAATTTCCCCCTTGTGGGATCAATAAAGTTATCTTAACCTGCATATAGTGCATCTTCGACTTTGACCTTAAGTTTGATCGTCCCTATATAGGTTGTTGTTTAACACAATAGGTCACCACATCAGGAGGCCTAGGGGGTCAGCAAACTGTATTTCACATGAAAGACTGTCACTATCAAGCGATTACGATAGTCTCTCCTCAGCCTGACATTACCTAATGAAATATATTCGGACATGTTGCTCTAATGAGATGTGATCCTTATGATGTGACACATTGAGTCAGTATCTCTGACTCTGCCATCTTTTAAAATACATGACAGCCATTAGCAAACAGGATGAATGAAATACTGCAGTGTGATTAACAATGGGAGGAATATAAAATAAAAAGAGTAGATGAAAGGCTATTGAGGAATAATGAGTGTGAGGAGTGTAAAGAGCGCCTGGGCGAGATGTCCTTCCTGGATGAACTTTCACTATAGCTTCATGACCTCCTTTCCTGCAGATTTATGGGAGAGCTAGCCTGCACTCTTTCAGTGTCGGCTTCAATTCAATGTGATTTATTAGCATGAATAAATCAATTGGCCGCATGCATTTTCAAGAAGTGATAATAAAAGAGGAATTCATCTAACAGGAACAGGTGAGAATAAATTGGATGTTGAAGCAGATCATTCACATATCACTCAGGGAGGTTCAATCCCGGTCAAAAAGGGCTCCGTGAATGACATTTTCTCAGCATTTTCAGCATTACTTAGAACATTCATGAAGATTGACTGTGAGGTCATGACCAAACGTCTCCCTACTTCCAGTTTATGTAACATTTAAAGCTGTTCCTGCTTTTCTGGCATTCTTACACTTTTCTTTTCTAATCTTAAAATGATACTTGCAGTGTATTGCACACTAAAATGTAAAATAAATCCACCAGGTGTTGAAACTCATCAATATTCAATTCTCATATATTTCTGAATAAAGTGTGACCAGAAAATAATTTTATTAGGTCCAAATAAAATGATTAACCGAGCTTCCTGCCTGTCATCGCCGCCGTGTCCTTTGGAGTTGCCTATCTCTGTCATGAAGATCATTAACTGCTCAGAAATCATGATGATTGAAGTATTTTAGTTGCATAAGTTACCAGCCGTGAAAGTGACGCTGGTATTAGCTTCAGTGTGTGTGTGTGTGTGTGTGTGTGTGTGTGTGCGCATCACACTCCTCTATGTTTCTGTCTTTTTCATTTGCTGCAGTGAGGACTTTGCCTCTGGATGCAGGGTGTTCGCTTCACCAAGCAAGTTACTGAGCGCCAAGAAGGATAGATATTCAAGACAGATCAAAACACATGTTTTCTTAGCAAGCATGTGCACCTGCAACATACAAGGAGGCAATTAATAAGGCATATCTCCTACCAAAAACATGTTCCAGTGGGTCTTTAGCTTTACTAGCCTTTCATCGATCAACACAGTGTAAGATGAAATATTACCATTAGGCTCAAAAGCCAATAAGTCAGAAACACAAGGCTGGATTGATTACTGATACGTTTAAAAAGCTGCAACTCTTACCAAAAAGTCAATTCTTACTGATTCAAGAATGGTGGTCTTGTGCTCTTCTTTGCTTCTACAATCTCTGTATCATGGCTGCACCTACAGCTTACCTTTATATAGAAGGTAAAAAAAATAAAGAAATTAAAAAAAATGGTTTGAAAAAACTCCTAAATAAAAACTTAACTGTGCTACCAAGTTCAAGTACCAAGTAAGATGTAACTGCAGGTGAGCCCGTTTATTCAGAGTTATCCAGCTTGTCACGTTCACGGTCCCTAGGTGCTTTGACTCTCTTTTGTAAACTTTATTGAAACACATTCACCTCTCTACTTCCGGTCCATCCCCTATATGTTACCCTCTCAAATCCACACACACGTTCCTAACAACACTTCTGCCCCTACTACAAGCCTGACTCAGAAGTCGGAAGTTCCCGATTTCCGATTACAAGTGAACGCAGCATAACCGTTCCTGACGAACTAGGCTGGCAGACAGACAGCTTCAGTAGCATGGCGGCTTATTTACATCTAGCCCGGGATTGTCGCCACAGACACACAGATTGTAAAACAAAAGGGAAAGTAGATGTGCTTTCATTATTGGGTCATATGATCATTCATCATTATTTTAAGTCACTTTATGATAGATAGTAAATTAACAGACAATTAAATAAGGGATGCTCGATATTGGCTTTTCTGCCGATATCCGATATCCGATATTGTCCAACCCTTAATTTCCGATACCGATATCACCCAATACCGATATCACCCGATACCGATATCACCTGATACCGATATATGCAGCCTTTTTACACCAAAATTCATCACATATCACCTATTATGGAATTAACACATTATGCCTAATTTTATTGTGATGCCCCACTGGATGCATACATAAATGCAACACGGCTTTTCAAATGTAAACACAGTCTGTACAAAATAAGTTATTGAAAAAAGTGCCATTCATTTAATTGTTTGTGTTTTTAGAGAGAATATTTTGCCTCAAACAACAGTACAGACAACATCACAACAAGGAAGATGCATATCTTCAGTCCAGAGTAGTAAACAAACTTAGTTCTCTTTTTCCAGACTGAGTAACGACTGAGCCGTAACTTGACAAATAATACGATCAATAAATCAGCAGTCAAGCTCAACATGCTAACCTGTATTGGATCTAATGGATACAGCACCAGAAATTAGCTTCTCGACGTGACTGTAAACAATGCTGTACAGTTCGGGTAAGCACTGGTCTGAGAAATACTTGTGACTGGGCGTTAAACAGACATAACGTGGCTCGAGGAACTCCACACGTTTGGTGAATCCGGCATCCTGAACGATAGAAAAAGTCTGTTTCTCGGTGTCGGCTGTTGCTCCTTTCATCACTGTGCTGCACAGATGTAGCGTTTAACTCCGCATGATTCTTCTTGAGGTGAGTAATCAAATGTGATGTATTAAAGGAAGACGCCTTGTTTCCTCCTCTCATAACTAACGCCTTGCAGTCATTGCAAAGCGCACATTTACTGTTAATAGGTGACACTTGGAAATACTTCCAAACCACGGACATCTCATGCACCGGGAGAGCTGAAGCTTGTTAGCCACGGTTAGCAACCTACGAGTGAAGCGTGTTGTTGTTATACGTCATCAAGCACGCGCCTGTAAACGGCCCGCGTTGCATTCAGGTACACTCGGAAATGCTGAAGCCTACGGCCCGTGTTGCATTCAGGTACACTCGGAAATGCTGAAGCCTACAGAACTAACATCGGTTGTAAAAACCTGATACCGATAATTCCCGATATTACATTTTTAACTCAATATCGGCCGATAATATTGGTGGGCCGATATTATCGGACATCCCTAAATTAAATAGAAGATTTAACTTTCAACTTTAATTAAAAAAAGAAAAGAAAAATCCTTCATCTGGCCCATTTTTAGCAGTTGTAGCCCTAAACAATATCACTGAAGGTTAAGAAAATGAGCCTCTAAGGAGTCCCAAGCCTGAAATGCAGTTCCTGCTCCTTAGGTCCATAGTGGATATAACAGTGGAGGCAGGGTGGTAAAAACAGGACAAAATAACAATAGAAAAAGGCCAAAGGTAACAGAGCTGGAATAAAATGCTTTACACAGTGTTTGGGGCAGAGTGTGTATGTTGTGTGTGTGTTATGTATGTATACAGAGGGCCTGAGGGGGGGTTTCTGATTTAAAAGGTACATTTTTCACCTGTATTCCATGTGGAGCAGGCTGTGTGTGTGTATGTGTGTGTGTGTGTGTGTGTGTGCGTGTGTGTGTGTGTGTGTGTGTGTGTGTGTGTCTGTGTGTGTGTGTGTGTGTGTGTGTGTGTGTGTCTGTGTGTGTGTGTGTGTGTGTGTGTCTTTCTCTCCCTCTCAGTGGCTCTCACACAAGAGAGAGAGAGAGAAACAGACAATAAGAAAGAGGAAGGAAGAGAAAAGTTAACAAGAAAATAGTGAAATCAGGCACAGCAGGGGAGGAAAAACTAAGAAATGTGAGTGAAAAGGAGAGAAAGAGCAGGAAGGAGGCACAGAGAGTCAAATTAAAGGGATTAGTAAGCTCGATCCCCCTTAATTCCCTAATCACCTCCTCCCACACTGGATTGGGTTGCCACGGTAATGTTTACATGACCCCATATCCTGCTGAAGCCAAAACAGGCATGGCCCACATTATGCTAAATCCCCCTGTTTACCTGGCATAATCCCTCCCAGACAAACACTGCAGCATGCTGCCTGAACGTCTGAGTCGACAGCCTGACAGGTTTGTAGGCCCTTTACTGATGGAGAGAGGGACCACCACTCCTTTCTGATGAGGGAGCTGGAAAAACAACCACTGTCTTTGCCATTGGCATGACTAGGACACCTCAGGTCATCTGACTCTGAACCTCTGTTCACCTATGGCTACGGGACACTGTTAAAACACTGTTAAAACATTAAGGTTACCAGAGCAAGACATAAATACATGAATGTGATGGTTTTCTACGGCAAAACTTCTTGAACATCATAACTGACCTGGCTTCAGTGAGAGAGCAGTGCTCATCAGCGGTAACGTTAACCATCCTGAAAAAATGAACCCACTGATTTACAGCATGGTATTTTCATGGATATCGTACGAAAAGTTCTGCACAAAAATGCGTATGATATCTTACAAGAAAGGAAGTTTCCCCGCAACACATCTATCGTTATGTTATGTGTGTTTTAGCCTACAAAAGGACACAGTTAAGGTTAGGCATGAAAAAATATGACTTGGGTAGGATTAGAAAAAAGGTTGTGATGTGGCTCGGTCCGTCAGGGACATGAGCATCAAGGAGAAACAAACCCCACTGGCCCAGGTGAAAGTCCTGTGCGCTCTGTTTGAGCGCGGATCTCCCACAGAAACCTGCACAGGCAGTGCACAATGCAGACCGCCGACAAGTCGCCGGCGATCAGCCTGCAAGTTAGACATGACTACAAAGAGAGGGGCCAACAATTTAACAACCCGTTCTAATTCCCAGGTTGTCAAAACCGACACCGATGGCAGCGACTCACATGCACATGCACGTGCGGCCAGACCGCCTAACAAACAAAGAACAATGAGGCTAGGATTGCAAAAACACACAAAGGGAGTGTTACGCGATAAAGGTTAATACTGTGAGTATTAACAGTGAGTTTTTACTTCAATCAGTAAAGACTACACAAGAAAATGAGAATTCAGAATCGTCATTTGATGAAAACTATGGTGAGTAAATCCTTGTGAAATTATTGGATTATAAAATAAAAGTTTAATAAATATAAGGGCACAGGTATTTGTGCTTTTGAGTGACCACAAAGCTGCAAAAAATGTGATAAACGTATCAAAAGTGATGCTAAATCTTTAGAGCGTACCAGGCAGGAGTCTACCTGCCAGTTCAGATCCCCACATGCTGAGACTTTGCAATAAGAAACCTAGATTGCAGGGTCAGAGAGACTTAAGTTGAAGGCAACAGATGAAAGTAAAAAGCCCCCACATGACAAGAGTTGTACATTTTGAAGAGCCTGGATTGCAAGGTGAGATTGGAAATTGACTCAGTTGACAGGAGAAGTACGATGTCTAAATGAGCCTGGTGCCAGCAAGGGATAGTCTTTCAACTGTGTGGAGTTGCCAGATTCAAAGACTTTAAGAATCTAAAGGGTTTGAGATGGATTGATAATTTAGTGCTAGAGATCTCTCACCTCTGGGTGCCTTCTAAAGGCAAGGATGACATGGCAGCGAGGTTTCTTTGCAATCTGTCTGGGAGAAAGACCCTGTGGTTTTAGTGAGGTGATTATGTGAAATAAATAAGAAAATGAAGCTTTGCCATGAATAGGCTCTTTTTAAGATGCTTATGAATTGCTGACAATTGCTGCACCTGATTCCTACATCTAAAAACAAATAATAATTACTATGAATCAATTCTATATAGTTTTCACCCTTTTGAGAGATGTAACGTTTGATTATGTACAATTTGCCAATAGCCTACTGGTACACTGTGTTGCTGTCAAAGCTGTGCTTTATCTAGCCTACTTAGAATATATTACCACACAAATAAAAGCTCCAGCTAGTGAGTCACAGCTAGTTTACTTCACCATATGTACTGTGTACAATATTTTAAATATATATGACATTTATAAAGATGTTTGACTAATCAATGAACTCATTATTAGCCTGAACATAAGTGGCAGAAAAAAGAAAGGCAAGGAAGCAAGGACAAGGCAAGGTACTGTAAAAAGTATTATCAGAGACAGTTTAGAAGAGAGAGAGAGTGCAACTCATAGTCAGTTCCTGTATCTGTGTCATGTGTTGTACCACCCACCTCTTTAGCAGCAGGTCCTGAGTGTACTTATTCCAACTCGAACACAGATTATGAGCGATCCCTTAGCCCCTCTAGTCACTGAAGTAAATATTGAACAAGTCACATATCACCTGAACAGAAATGAACTTTTTTGCAACCTCTTTCTGTCTCAGCAACACTAGTGTTTATCAAATCGTTTTCAAAGTTCCATTTGAGTATATTTTATGGTTATTATTAGAAGCGCATTAAAATGTTGAAAATTACTAAACACTCTGTAGAGCAAAGGGAAAGTACGCTCTCTGAGATGTCATTGCTTTGGGCAGACCCTTTCACATCACACTCGTTCAATCGGTGTTTAATGTAAGAAATATTGATTAAAGCAGCTTTAATGTTCCCCTAGAAACATCATTAACATCCAAAACATCCTTATAGATGAAAGTTTTCAAACATGTCTGCCCTGCCCCTCAATGAGTGTTTAATTCCCACGTTCTTTGTCTTTCAATAATCAAGCCAAAAACAACTGGTACAACAAGATCACTGCTGCCAGTTGGCACATGAAGTAAAGAGATGGAGGAGATATGAGAGAGGAACTAACAGGAGACAAACTGTAGGTGTTAATGCCTCAAGGGGCTATTTTACAACTAAATCAGGGAAGACATGAAAAGTGATGTACAAAATGTGATATTTATTAAAACACACATGACAACAGCTTTGGTCTGATCTTTGATGGACCCTGGCCTGTGGAAATAACTTGATTAAGTCCTGCAGAATAAATAAATGAAACGCTTCAAAATTCCCTCTGGGCATCTACACATGGGGACTTCTTTGAGCAGTTGCAGAGGGGGCAGGACACGCACATACTGTAATGACAACAAGGTGACAAGTCAGGTAGAAATACTGCACAGATAACACATAAGTGTAACAAAGTGAAGGCACGTGTCTTGAACTTGAGTTTAGAGCTTCACTGGAAGGAAAGGGAGCAGCATGGGAGAAAGAGGGGAGGAAGGTGTCAAGTGAGGGGAAAGGAAATAAAGATGGCACCCAAGTTAAAGGGAATTGGGTCTAAAGAAACAATGAACCATGTGTACAGGGGCTCACAAGACCGGGGCCAGTTTGGAGATGTTTCAGTGAAAGATGTAGGAAGATACTTTTGTGTATCTTTTGTCTGCCAGCAAGTATTACTGTATTGTATTCTTCAGACATTGGGCCAGAGGGGCAGCACAGGCCTCTAAAATGTAATGTCCGGTGAAGTACAGAGAAAAAGAACCCTTGTATGAAGTGACTGTTAACATTGGTTATTGTAAAGTCAATTAAGCAATAACAAAACCATGCAAAATGGCCACAAAGAAGCACACAAAAGTATCCAAAACAACAACTATTAACTATTAATTGTTGAAAATAATGGGTGCCTTTTCATTTGATTCTAAAAGGGATGGTTCAGATGTTTCGAAGTGGGGTTGTATGAGGTACTTATCCTTAATCAGTGTTTTAATTACAGTCGATGGCGGTCGGCAGCAGGCAGGCTTTTTTGGCTTGCTGCTACCATTATCCACAGCAGCACATTGCTTATCTTCCATGCCTGTTTTCCTGTGTACTTCTCCAAACTGGGCGTACTGACTGGCGTACTGTAGGTAATACACTGACTATCGTGACGTAGCTCAGACAACCCCACTTCAAAGAATGTGAACAATCCCTTAAAGACATTTTTACTAAAAACATACCTCCCTTCTTTGAGTCTTCACCCCTACACCCGCCCCTGCATTTGCCATCAAATTCAATCAGCCAAACAGAGGAGGAATCTCACTCTTGTATTTGCGGAAAAATACTCTCTCAGCACCGCACACACATTTTATTAGAGCGCCAGATATAATCCAAAATCTGGTCACAGACTATTTCCCAGACATCCAGATATGCTTCACAGCACAGGATTGGCTTGAAATTGGTTCATAACAGGTCTGCCCAAGCAATCTTTTTAGTTGGTTATCAACATCTCAGAAGATGGGAAGATGTTATGATGCAAACTGTAAAGAGCAGATTCAGAGCAGATTCTAGAGTTCACAGAGAGGTTGACATTGTGGTCTCAACAGTTGGTGCCCCTGGCTGATGTAAGTAACAGTGAATGAGACATAACATTCATTCATTCATACAATCGGGGGGGGGCTGAAGCTGATCCCAGCTGACATCAGGCGTGAGGCGGGGCACACCCTGGACAGGACGCCAGTCTATCACAGGGCACATAGAGACAGAGACAGACAACTCTCACACCTACGGGCAATTTAGAGTCTTCAATTAACCTAACGGGAGCCCGTCTTTGGACTGTGGGAGGAAACCAGAGAACCCGGAGAAAACCCACGCAGACATGAGGAGAACAGTCCACACAGAGGGGATTTGAACCAGGAACCCTCTCGCTGTGAGACAACAGTGCTTACCACAACAGCACCGTGTCGCCCGAGACATAATATGTAAAGAGAAAATAATTCAATTCTGTAGCACTGCGCGGGAAAAGGCTCAGGGTATTACCTCTGCCTAGCATAACTCACAGATTCTAAAGACACAAAAGTCAGAGCTGCAATGGCAAAGAGATCACCGAGAAAATCTGTTGCAGAGTTTTGAAGGAACGCCATTGTGTTTCAGTTGTTTATTACCAAGAGGAACAGTGGGGGCCGAGGGTTAATGTAAAGTTCAGAGAACAGAACTCAGTGGGAGGATTAATAATCACTATATTTTTCTAGTGGCAAGATGAACAACCTGTGCCTTCTTTGTTCTGAAACAAAGCAATGCTCATTCCTCCCTTTTATTAACTGAGCTTACGTTTGGAAGTAAGTAAAAATAGAAAGATTTATAACCCACTTCCAGTAATGTAGACCTTAGACTTGGACTATGGACAATTTTTCAAGTTTGTTTTTACATTTTAAAGGTCAGATACTTGCTGTAATCATTCCTCCTATACATACTGGCCATTAACAGACCCCTTTCTTTATGTTAGGACAGACTACCACCTGCAGGAATATATGTTTGACCAATGAATCAAGGAATCAAACCGCCCATTGTTGTGCACACTGTAATAGTGGAGGACTAACAAGCAGCCACGGAAAACGTATTTTGTGATACACTCTCAATTACATTTTGAGGGGAAACTAATTGTGTCCTTGATCAGGCCTACGTGTCCTCCTAAAAACAGCGACAAGTGCATGCTGTGAAATGGTAATGTTATGTATTGAAACAAAATGCGCGTCTGTGGCTCAGAGACAGAGTGGGTCATCCTCCTTTTGAGAGGTTGGCGGTTCGATCCCCTCCTCCCCCGGTCCACATGTCAAAGTGGCAAGACACTGAACCCTGAATTGCTCCCCATGCTGCGCATGGGTGTGTAAATGTGGTGTGAATGGTTAGATTAGATTAGATGGTATGTAGATGTCCACTGCCATCAGTGTGAATGTCAGTGTGAATGGGAGAATGTGACAAACACTGTGAAAGCGCCTTGAGTAGTCGGAAGACCAGAAAGGAGCTATATAAGTACAAGTCCATTTACCAAGTCCAAAACTACTTGGTTACTACAATGTTTGGGTTCAAATAAGTATTCTATAAGAAATTCCAGCATAAAATCATCCCAGGGTCTTTTTCTGCATATGCACTCATCAAATAAGCCATCGAGACAATTTTTTTTATGTTCAATAGAGATATCTTTGTGGAGCAGCTCAAGTACTTTGAAAACATAGAAATTATGATGTTATTCAAAGCTTCAGCAAAAAACACCCGGGCACTACATGCAGCAGTTTTGTGGGTAAAAAGCTGAAAGAAAGTGAGCAAAGAAGTTTGAGCAGGTAGCTATGAATAGATGGTAGAAATAAATACCTAAAAGTAATAAACAGTTCAAATAGTTAGCTAAAAGTATTTAATAGTATTAATCATATTTTTCCCTAATTTTGATTACCAGTGTATGTATTTGAGTGTGTTCCACTTTTGCTCCGGAGAAATGTGTAATGTGTTTTTTAATGTGTAATATGTCAAAGTAATTTGCTTAAGCAGTGTTATAAGGTTGTTGATAATTTCTCCTCCGCTCAGTTGTACATGTAGGATGTGGCAGTTGGTCTTTGTGGTAGCCCCTCCTCAACTACAAAAACATTTTGGTCCCTTTAGCTATTTTTTCGATTTATGACAACTGTATGGTGGATCATTTTTATATAACTCATCCGTTTAAATTTTATTAGGGCTTAAGGCTTCTGTATAATTAAGGGCTGGCTGCTTTGAGATGCAGGCGGGTGCCAGACGTCCTGCCTCAGCTTCCATATGAGCCAGTAATGGAAGGCAGGTCACTTCTGTGATTGGCTGAGAAGCAGGGGAGCAGTGAGGTTCAGGTCGCATGCAGCATGGAAGGATAGATACATGAGTACAAGAGAAAGCCATTGGGGTATTAAAAGATATTTTACCACCACCTGAAACAGGACGACAGCTCTGTGTATAACAGCCTTAACAAGAGTTGTAGCCAATAACAAGATTTGTGTGCATATTTGTTGGCTTGCACCGTAAGAGGTCAATCAAATTCTATACTATGTGAAAAACACGATTGACAAATCATGACCTTTGGTTTATTTGCTGGCTTTTTCTGAGCTTTCAGCATCTTTATCAGCAGGTGGAGTTTGCTCATACAGACGGCTTATTCAACTGAGGCATCTCCATGACACCCTGTCCGCTGATAAAGACTGTGAACTGTTGAAAGCTCTGGAAAAGGCAAGTAAATTCATTTGAATTAGGTTGATGCTTGCGATTTGACTTGGAAAGTCAATATCAGTACCTGTCAAACAACATGTTGCCAGAACATTCCCTGTTGCACACTTAGTGTAGAAATGTAGGCAGTGACGGCAGTGTCAAATCCACACGCAGGTGTCTTTCGTAAACACTCCGAGTACATCCTCATAACCGAGAGACTTCATGTGGCAGGGAAAGAGAGAGTGAAGTGTGATCAGAATAAAGATGATGTTATGTTGCTAGAAAGAGGGAGCAAAGCAGACGCAGAGCGAGGGAAAGTGGAAAAAGCAAGCGATGTGATACGAATTATAATTGTAGGGCACTGTGTGTACCTTAAAGTCCATTACTGCTGGAGAGCTGTCATGAAACTATTAATGAGAACTCGTGATGGAGAGAGAGGTTGAGAAAAGAAAGAAAAACTGTGCTGTCTGGGAACAGAGAGAGAGGGAAAGGGTCATGTTCCGGATTTGCAGTGGAAATGCGATCTGGAGGCCGGCGTGAAAAGAGAATTAAACCACAATTAGAAACAGATTAACAAAGAACCAGAATGCCAAAAAATGGAAAACAGGAGACAGTGTGTGTGTGTGTGTGTGGGGGGGGGGGGGGGGGTGTAAGCAGGTGAGGAAATTAAAAGAGGAAAAGAATTCCAATACGCTACAGAGGAGCAGAAATGTCAGAAGACGATAACACATTGGGAAAGACTAAATAAGCAATAATTGGAAAAAGACAGCCAGACAACCAGGGACCTCACTCAGATGGAGCAGAGTAATGTATGGCACCTAAATGCTAATTGGAGTGAATGTGCCTGCTGTTTAATGCTAATATGTTTGTGGTGGGAGCTAATGCTTGCTAATTACAAGGTGGTGTGGAAATACTTGTTACAAAGACAGATACAGCAACACCAGCTGGTTGAATAATGTTTATCGGATCTGGACAGAATCCATAGCAGTGTCTCCCAATAGCTCAGGATGCTATGGAAAATGTGGAGGTTTTTGTCAGAACAACACTGTCAGAATCCTGATTCATTGTGGCGGATACACCTGGGTCATCCACTATGAAGCATTCGTTCAACATACCCAGGATATCTTCTGGTTATCTGACTTCACTAACCCTAACAACCAAAGTCACAATAAGAGAAGGGGGTTGCAGCATATGCCCAATCACAACATAGACAATTGGAGCAGATTGAAAATCACCCTTGTAAGTGTTTATGCTTGTGTGTTTTCAGAAAGTATTTGCCGTTAACTTGCAATGATTGGAGGAGCTCAGCCCCAACACAGAGAGCCGAGGCTGCAGTGTGACATCCGAGCTTATCAATACCGTCTTTAATAATTTAGCCCCGGGGCCCTTTCATTGCCAGATCCATCCCTATTGAGAGTGAAATATGCACAATAAATATTAATGTGATGGGTCCTGCGGTATGTCAGATTTACTTTGGACACTGACAGACAGACAGACACACACACACACACACACACACACACACACACACACACACACAATCGAAAGCATTATGATATTGTTTAGGGCTGGCGGAGATAATAATGTACAATGTAATGTTAGAAAGAGAGTAGAGTAGAGTTAGAAAGGGAGAGAACAGGTCTTTTCTCTATAGCAAGTTTCTCCTGAAACTTACAGTTAACTGTAAAGGGAGGCATGGCATGTCAGCCCTTTAATGCATTTTTTGGTGCGCTGTACATTAATATTTGGACTGTCCTTCTGCCAATTACACTGTGCTGCTTTTAAAGAGGGGCTACACGGTGGTGTAATGGTTAGCACTGTCGCCTCACAGCGAGAAGGTTACAAGTGTTAATGGTCGTCTGTCTCTGTCTGTCTCTATGTGCCCTGCAATAGACTGGTGTCCTGTCCAGGGTGTACCCCGCCTCAGGCCCGATGTCAGCTGGGATCGGCTCCAGCCCCCTGCGACCCCGACAGGGACAAGCGGTTGAAGATGAATGAGTGCTTTTAAAGAAAGGAGCTGATGATTGGCTTTAAAAGAGACTCATCCTTACGCCACCTGTTGATTCTGCATTTGCCCTTCTAATAGTCTGTTCATCCTGCTCCAGCCTGTTTTCAAGATGGTACCACACTGAGGCAGGATTGCACTTTTGCTGCTCAAAATGATTACACTCTGTAGTCTGCATAACTCCTTATAGTCAAGAGTACAAGAAGCTGAGGAGAACTCTGCTTGTCCGACTGACATTTCATCAGATCAGCAGTCTCTTCCAAGACATTTAATCTTTAGCGGTTGCATGTTCTTCACTCTTCACTGCCTCTAACTTTGAAAGCAGTGAAGTTACACCGTAAGATGGAAAGAATACTGTCCAGAATTCTATGATGACGGTGTACTGAAAGGTATTTCCTGTGCATGTATTGTTGTATATACAGTACATCTAACTTTAGTTCATGGAGATAGAGGAGCTTGGATAGAGCTGATAGAGCTGTTAAAGTACGCTGAAAATAAATCTTTGTTGTGCAGACAGAGTCACGCACATACCACATGTTTCCTTTTCTATGCCATAGAAGGATAGCAAGAAGAAAAACAGTAAAAACATGTGAGAAAACAATGGACTTATGAATATTTAATCTCAGAGAGGAAAGAGGGATAAAATGATCTGAGCACTCTAGTGGTGTGTGTGTATTTGCTTCTTTTGGCTCTACTCCTATGAGGGGAAGTGAAGAGGTTAAGACTGTATGGGCAGCGCAGGGTTTAATATTGCACATAGGAAGGATGAAAACAACAAAAACATTACCACCAGCCCAATCTTTACAGTCACTTCCGAGGTTTGTCTGTTTGTACGATGACCACCTGCCTTTTTACTTTATAATGAAAAGGATCCGAGACAAGAGTGCAGACACTCAAAGCTGAAGTTATTGCTTTTTAGCAGAGGATCATGCACTGAAATGCTCTTTCAGTGGCTTTTGAGCAGTTCATTGAGCTTAAATCCAGGTTGACGGGTGATATCTATATACAGTATATTGGTGTCAAATTGCCATCATCCTTAAGTTGAGGGGGGGATGGATGTGTTCCCATTCAATTACTGTATGTGCTTGGATCAACCCCTCGTTACCTCCCGCTCTCCTATGACCGGAAAGGACCACATGGCTGTGTTTTTTCTTTAGTTTGGTTTTACTTCATTTTGAGCAGATTTCACCTCTCACCCTGAGTATCAGTCTAATAAAAAAAGACTTGCTCTGCTGTCAAGTGGCAGTCCCTCTGGGCTTGTTAGGATCCCAGAAGGAAGCCCATTATTTTGGTAAATAAACCTCCACAGGCTTCCTCTCAACACCTCGGTCTTTCGCCTGCCTTAGATTTTTCTCTCTCTTAAATCAAACTACAAATATTCTGTATTTCTCACTTTGAGAAAGAGCGGCGCACCACTGTATCACTGATCAGCTGATCACGTTGATCGAAACCCATTCAGAGTGATACGACACCTCCTGGGTCTCCTAAATCCCTGCCAGGCCTTTTTTTGCGATGAAAAACAACAAGTGAACGGCCATTTCAGAGGGCGTGCCCTGAAACTTTCTGAGCGGCCACATTTGGACACCTGGACACACCTGGAGTTAACACAGAGAGTGCACAGTGTTCCAATAAAAGATGCCTGCAAACTTATCACTTTTGTTCTCCTTGCTTGTTTTTTTAAATGCAATTGCTTCCTAGTTTCTACGAAGTAAACACAACTTTTTAGTTGAGACTGACTAACTTTGCTAACTTAGAAAGATCAAGTGTTTTATACTTTCTATTATTTAGTTTGAATAACTTACAAAAGTAAGTGAATACAACTGAATTAAAGTCAACTTAACAAGTAGATATGAACTTAACTTAAGAGTATTAGTTACAGTTACTTACCTTTTTAGTGCTATCGGTCTCACATTCTAGAGTGCAGCGCTAACAGGCATTTGACCTGAGGACAAAATGATTTCCTGTTCATCTCTCTCTCTCTATATGTGTGTGTGTGTGTGTGTGTGTGTGTGTGTGTGTGTGTGTGTGTGTGTGTGTGTGTGTGTGTGTGTGTGTGTGTGCGCTGCGAGTATTGTGTACTGAATATCCCTCACTGGATTTCTCCAAAGCCCTTTGTACCACTCTTTTGAAGTGCTCTATCACACCCATAAAACACATGTATGAGGTCAGTGATTAGGATGTGACTGTCAATAAGGTTAACGATGATCCTGGTAATGTCATTGTTGCAGTGTTAATAGTTCTGTCAGTTAAATTCAGAACTCAGTATTATTCACGACGCTCTTGCAGTTTACTGTCAGAGACAGTCAGAGAGGTGACCATTGGCTGACACAGCCCCCTTTGAAGTCTTGTCGTCTCCTCTGGTGCTTAATTGGATCCAATCTAAACTTATTGATATGGCTCCCAACATAAAGCGACCCTCTAACGATTATATTCCAACAGAGGAGGGGAACATTAAATCCTGTAGTGTAATGGCCGCTGGTAAAACTGTGTAACAACTGAGTTTTTCACCAGTACATGTTTCAGTTAAAATCAGATATTCTAACTTCTGTCTGTACACCATCTTTTTTGTATTGTATTTAGTATCTTTGAGCTCATGGTTTTGTTTCATGTTTTCAACTTTACTGTTGTGACTGCAGAATGTGTAGCTAATGAGTTGGTGGAGTCCAAACCTAAAAGGAGAATGAATACTGGACTTAGATTCATCAGGTAGACTGAAACACAACTTTGCTGCTAATGTTATGCTAATGTTAAAGCTCTTTGTTCTTTGGGTAAATAAGAAACTGATTGTTCATGTGTCAATATGATGTTTAAGTGGAAAAAAGCATTGGTTAATGTAGGTTTAAAGCACACATGATGTGGTATAACAATTGAGGATTAATATCCATTTGAAATAAAATACCATCCAATTTTTAGAGGCTAATGCAGCCATTTAGTTGATATGCTGTTTAGATATGTCCAGTGGTTTTTACTTTCATATACAGATTATATGTGTTTTCCATTCTTCCCAGTCAGACACTCTGATCTGTAGGCTACCCATAGCAAAACATGCACAGGATAATGTGATGTATCATCATGTGTTCTGGCAGGTGGACGGCTTTGCTTGGCTGGAAAAAATTACAGTATTAGTTTAGCCTGTGCTAGAGAGTGGATGTACACACTGTAGACACAAATACAAGATTTTATTTATGAGGGAACCAAATTATTCAGTTTGACAATAGCTAAGATGAATATATGAATTTGCCTTTAATTCAGGTCAAGTAACACTATGTTCAGGAAAAACAATCTTTAACAATCTTTTAAATGCAACCCAATTCAATTCCATGTGAAAAAAGTCTACTATCTAAGCTTGGGTTTCTGTCTGATGCACAGTAATTAATAATGTTTCATTTTGGCATTACAACTTCTAATTTTAGTAGCTTATTGTAGTTGTAGTAGATGTTTTCTTAACTAACCTATTTATTGGAATGCCCAAATGATAAAATAGTCGTTTGTTCATTCACTTTCATAATGGTGCCCTTAAATGAGCTACCAAAATGAATAACTGTTAATTTCAAAAGCCACAAAGCAGAGGCACATTAAACCACAGACCTTCATTTGATTAGGTTTAGTCACTGACGAATTCTGAACAGTTGCGTTGTCGATTTCAGTTTGAATCGTAAAATTGCCTCCCCTGAGAAAACAGCAATAAGAGTGAAGCGTCTGATTAGAACAGCCATTCTTTTGCATTCTTTAAGTGGCATAATTTCCAGTAAATTTCATTACAGGGAAATTAAACCATCCTTCACCTTGCTGTGAACTCCCCTCAGGTACAAGAACATGATTCGAAGAACCAAAGACACATTAGTTATACAACCTACCTTAACTCAACCCCACTCTCACTCTGCTCAGTATACTTACAAAAACAGCTTGCTGCCTCATTCTGTCCTCATTCACAAGACGGGAATGGTGGAAAATCTGGTGGATGCATAAATGTATCCAGGCCAATGTGATATGTGGTGAATAGCTGATTTCATACAAAACTAGGGATGGCTCAATACCACTTTTACACATACAATAATGATACCACAACCTTGAGTATCTGCTATATCAATACCAATCTGATACCATTTTGTTCCCTTTCTTAAACAAGTAAGCTGTTAATAACACAGTTGTATGGATGCACTTTGCTTCACCTAGCCATCTCAACATAAGGCGCAAACTGTGAAACAAATATTGTACTCCCCTCCTAAATAAAAAATAGTATGTGTCCTCTTCTTTTCTTGGACCCTCCAGCACCACCGTAATGGTGGTGCTGGAGGGTCCTGAATGAGGGTAATCAGCCTGTCCTCCATTTCCATTACTGCTTTCCTCCTCATTTCTGACATTTCTGACACAACCGGTTTCCGGGAACTTGAGTTGAAAGCCTGGGATTTTGTGAAACAATGCTCAGACTTCCAGATCTAGAAGCTGGAAAATGGTCTGGCCTGTAGGTACCGTCTTGGATACAAAACTGTGGCAGACTGTTATCATGACATGCAAATCAATAAAACAACTCAAGCAAGGGGGACACGACTTCTGACACTGCCTCGAGAGAGCGAGCTCTGGACAGCAAGTACGTCACCATACGAGGACCAAGGTGCCCAGGAAGCTTGTACTTTGATTACAAGAAACATTCTCCTTCATGCTTTTGGCACTTGTGAATGCAGAGTGAGTCCAAATGAACTACGACCTGAATCAGGTCAACCAAGGTGAGTTTCCGTATGTGATGGTGGGGGATGGTGGGGGATGCCGCCTTCCTTCTAGATAGATATCTCATGAGGCCCTACCTAAGACAAAACCTATCCAAGCAAAAACGCATCTTTAACTAGGATGGTTGTGGAATGTGCTTTTGACATTCTTGCTGCATGCAGGTGGAGGGTGCTGTGTATGAAGATCAACACAGTATGTCACCATCCCATGTTGATATAGTTGTGATGACTTGATGCATTCTGCCTTCAACCTGTCAAACCTAGCAGACAACTAGAGCTACACAGCTGAAAAACAAGAAAGAGGGATGCAGCAGCAATGTGTCAGACACATGGGAGGAAACAAGAATCCCTGTGAAGCTTCTGATGTGAGTGAAAGTTTAGTAAGTATTTCAGCTTTGCAGAAATAAGTGTCTCTTCACAGGACAGGATGATATTGGCAGAGATGCAATGCAAAGCTAATACTTTGTATGTAATAGTGTTTAGAGTTTTGCCACATTATAAAGCAGTAGCCTACTACAGGATCATGGAATCAGTTTGATTGGTCAATTTTAATGTGAAATGTAAAAACACTCACAAGGTTGCTTTGCTGCCTCACATTCCCTCTGGTACATTGAGATACTTATCGTAAGATATACACAGCTACATGTAGTTTTTATTTGGAAGGCTGTAGAGCCAGCGTACAGGAAAAAATAGACAAGTGGTGTAAAAATAGAGATGCATGCCTGTGCGTCTGCTATGGTTCCTTGTATTTCAGCCGGACGTTTGTGGAGGAGGTTGAGGCCAGGAAAAAGTTTTGTTTGGCAGCCAAAGCCCTGGCATTACAAGCAAGAGGAACTTCGTTGAGTGGCAAAAACGTCGCAGCAGCTTTCAACGCTGCCAGCTCTGAGAGCCAAACTTTATCTGAGGTGAAAAAGAACTGGTCCAACTTCAAAGTTAATGCCAAAAACCGCGTAAGTGCCACTGGTGGGGCCACAGGGGACACTGAACCTCTCTGCCTTTAATTAGGGCATGCAATGGGGTGTAGTAACAGAGAGGGAGGTTGACACAATCATGGCCGACGATGAGACCGCAGGTGAACCAGGTAAACAACCCAAGGCATTATGTGTAGTGCACCAAACCTAATCGACATTTCACATTTGTTTTCACAATAAAATGCACTGAAGACTTTGTAAGACTTAAAATTATTATTAATTAGGCTCATACATTTTTTTTACAGCCACCGTGAAAAGATTGACTCCATAAATATATGAAGAAATAAACATTGTACCAAGATTGACGTTGAAACAATGATAAATAATTTTATTTACAAAGCCACCCCAGAACTATGATAAGGAGTAGAACTGGCAAAACGAAACAAAAGGCGGACGAAGTCTGGACCAGCCGCACAGTGGACCGTCTGATCGAGAACTTCCTCAACTAACACAACTAACTGAAAAAAAGAAAACCCAAAAAACCCAGGCTGCCAGCCTCCTTCAACTAAAGCCAATATAATTATGGGACCGATCTTGAAGCGGTCTGGCCAGGCTGTCACCAGGTCTGTGGGAAGAAGAGAGCGTGTGCACTGCAGACTGTTGCTTTTAATCGCAACTCCACCCCTTCATCAAGACACCTGAGAGTCTTTTCAGGAAGAGAGATAGGAGAGAAGAACAAAAAGGTCAGAGCGTGTAACAATATTTGTTCCCTTTCAGATTATGGGTATCACTCAATGGTTACAATTGGAGGTGAAATGCTGGGTCCAATGTGCCCCATCCCTTCAGCCAGCCCCATGCACCATTTGCTGGCACCAGTGGCAATGTCATGTCTGTCGTGTCTGTGAAACCAAGACAGTACTGTCTGAAATTGCTCAGCTCACAAAAAAAGTTTTACCATGCATGGCAGCCCATCGATTATTTACAGACAATGCATCACATGCAGTTCCAGAGCAGCAACATTTGGGTGATAGCCTGGTGGTTGAGGGTCGTCGGGGAATGACAGAAGATTTTAGGAAACAGGATAAATGGAACCGACGTGCAAAATAAGTTGTGTAAAACATATTGTTGTGGTCAGAAATTAAAAAATTAAATATTAAAAAGAGTTCTGCTCCAGCAGTTTAAAGTGTAGACGTGGTAAATACATTCATACACTTGGTAATGAAGCATCTTGATAATTGTAACATTTCCACCAGTGCTCTCTGCTTGAGAGACACACAGACAGACACTCATCTCTCACAAACTCACTCAAGTCAACAAGTTTTCGAAATACCAGGAACTGACTTGACTGCCACCTTGTTATATAGTATGCATACGGATTTTATTGGGAATTTATTTTCCCGGGAGCTACAGTGTAGGTCCTTTTGGAGCTTGGAGTGTGTAATGTAATGTGCATCAATTGTTTTTATAATCCTTTTATGTTAAGCTATATGTTTAACCGTCTAGATGGTCTCAGATGTGCTCAAAAACGTGTGTCTCAACTGCTTGACTTTTGATTTTAAACTATATTCAAAGGAGTGTTGTACGATAATCTTATTCTGTTTGCCGCGAAACAGCATTTAAAATCAATGCATGTCTTCAATGTGTTGTACCTGAACGTACCCTTATGTGTTTGTACCCTTCTATGTCAAATACATGCTTGATATTTGACAGAAATATGTGTTAATGTGATCCGGTAGGTTTCCGATACAGAAGGTGCCTCAAAAAGTCAGCAAAGCTTCTTGAAAAGACAGACGCTTGGTGGGCTGATATTCAGATCAGGGTTAACTGGAGTAACAGCAGTTCATTATGGAGACTTTCCGCTGTTTCTCTGTATCAGTTTAAACAGCAAGAGACAAACTGACAGCGACTTCCTGCTTACAGTCCTGCTTGTCAGTGTGCTTGTGTGTGTGTGTGTGTGTGTCTGCATTAACTCAGTGTAAATGCCAACAGCATCAGTCAAACTGAAGGTCAGACTTTTACACTGACCTTTAGACCCTCATCAGCCTCTGTGTCCGTCTCTGTAACCCACTTCCCTCTTAGCTTCCTCCTCTCGTCTTGTCTTTATCTCTCTGTCTTGTCTTTATATAATCCCTGTCTTTTACTCTTGCTCTTTTTGTCTCTCAATTACCAATTCTATTACATTTCAAGTAAAAAAAAACCCAGACAGATTTGTGATAGTAAACAGGATGATTAAGAACAATTTGCTGTGTTGTGCAAAACTGTTGCTCTCATAAATAAAGCCAGTTGGGGGAAGTTAGGCAGATTCCAAGGACGACTGTTTTTTTATCTTCTGTATTTTGCATTTTTTAATCATAGTCAACAAAGTAACTGAACATTTTGTTAAATAGTCTTATGTTATGTATAGTTGTTGTATGTTAAGCTCAAATACAGCCTATATACAGTATGCATTATGTGCAACCAGGGACCTCTTTGAGTGATGCTGAATTGAGAGGGTAGAGTGTGGAAGTAGAGGAAAAGGCAAAAGGCAGTCCTGGGGCAGGGTGGAATGACAGAGTAGACAGGTGAGTCGACTCACAGACACGTGAAAAGTTGGCAGTCCATAGGAGCTCAGTCCATAGCATGGACTGTATAAATGGTCCACAGGAGACTCGGCTGGGCCGACTGTAGGGTCAGCAGTTCAAGCCCCTGTGTGGACCATGAATAGAGTGTGGACTGGTTACTGGAAAGATGCCAGTCCATCTCCTTGCTGTTGAGCAAGGCACTGAACCCCCAACAGCGGTGCACCAACCCATTGGCAGCCCCCTGGCTCTGACATCTCTCCATTAATTGCATGTAGGTCCTGTTTGTGCATATGTGTGTATTCTGGGCCTGTGTGTGTGTGCTGCATGAATAAAATAATAACAAAGTGAAAAAATGATATTCCCTTGTGGGACGAATAAAGGCATTCTTTCTTTCTTTCTTTAATAACTTAACGTGTTAATGGTCCATCGTCGCAACATGTAAACAAAGCAAATTGCCTGTGAATATCTAATCTCTTTCCTCTCTCATAGTACTCAAAACGCTGCTGAAGCTTATTATCCTCAAGGTTGGTATTTTCCACTTGAAATCACTTTTGGAAGCTTTTTCACACTTAAAAAAACACTGTGTTAGATAAGACAGGGGACTTTTTTTAAGTGAAGTAAAAGCACCAAGACAAACTCTAAAGATGAGACTAGCTGCAGGTGGTGTCCCGTGTGGATTCTGAGGTAACAACAATTGCAATTCACAATAAAAGCCACCCTTTGCTTTGCCAGTCAAGTGCTGTATTGTGACGCAGCAGCATTAGCAGAGTGAAAAGTAAACAGTGGGGCTGATATGTATATATGAACAAGCTGTAATGCAAGATTAGACACATTCATTGTTTTCTGTGAATCCCTCGTGTGTGGTCATTTGAATTATGCGAAAACTGCTGTGAGGTAAACACAATACATTGTGGAGCTGTTGCTGAAAGAATGACGACCATGAAAAGTAACCCAAATGAGATGGGATTTATAGAACTATATATATGCAGTATATTCCCTAACTGTCAATCGCTCATTTGGCTTTAATACAGATGTGTTTTAATTTTTTTCCTTTACTACAATGTAAATAGTTAATTGCCATTCGACTGCTACGTAATAGATGATTGCAGATAGAGAAAGAGCAGGCAGTGAAAAACAGGGATCAAGTGTGGGAGAGAAGATGAGAACAAATAAATATATTATGTGCAGTAGACAGTCTTCCCTTAAGATCCCTGAATTAAAATGTAGATTCCCTGAATTAGAAATAGACGAGTCCTATCCAGACACAGGGAACACAGCCTGACAGGATTATGCAGACGGAAAAGAAAAAAGAAACTAATTATGTAACAGATAAAATGTCTTATATCCACAATCTGACCTTTTTCCATATAAACAAGCACAAACAAAAATAGACAGCTGCAGCTTGCCTTGAACCTGGTTCTGTGTACCGTCATTGGTAAGTGAAGTATGTGAGACTTACAAGGAGCACAGACGTTTTCTCACTTCTTGAGAACACAGTAAAAATCATGTCACATACAACACAAATTGGTCAAACTGTTCTGATGCCATCATCTCAGTGTTAATGCTGTCTCTCACATTGCTTTCCTGCCAAGACTTTAAGTTATGCCTGTCTTCTTTTCAGCTCATTAAACTCAATCTCCTAACCCTTCAGCTAACACGATCTATAAAACCATACCGGGTGTAAAATTAGAATAGCCTATACACAGGTTCAAGTGATGGCCTTTCAGAAAGAAACGCACAGGCTAATATTCTAACGCACAAGCTAATCCAACAACTCAGTTCACAGTCGGACAGGACACATGGGCTATGTTAGGATAGCTGAACTGTTTGTTCTGACAAAGTGGCATTTCTGTCTGGTGAACAGAGATTCTCTGGCCCTCATTTCAGCTTGTTTGGTGACTCACAGTGAAGGGAATGGAGTATAATTGGGAGGTGAGGTGCAGTGCGGGCTCAGGGATGTGCCACTGTTTGAGGATTTATTCTTACCTCACCTTATATCAACTGCAACATCAACATTTAATAAGAAAACAGATTGAACCCTCTTGGTATTGGTTCGGCTAAGTGTGTGTCTAATGCAATTTCTGTATTTTCTTATTAATTATATCTCTTTTAGCAGTAACCATGAAGATACAGGTGGGGACTGTCTTATACACTGTAGGCTAGTGCATAGTCTTACATATCCCAGACTTACATTTGACAGCAAAGTGACTGATGATGGCTCAAGCTATACCTCAGACATACAGTAAGATAACCCAGTATGTTTTTTAATGTGTTACATATAACCGTTTAGACTGAGCCACATATATGCTTCTACATTCACAGATCCCAAATCTGGTTGCAATCGGTTCAAAATGCACCCGATGACACAAGAAGTGAGTTTGTTTTAATGTAAAGTGTCTTGAGATATCTTTTGTTATGATTGTGCACTAAAAATTGAAATTGAAGTGCATTATACAGCGTATTGTCTCCAAGGCACAATTGCACTATGTTCGGATTTTTGATGTGGTATAGATGCACTGTATTACTGTTATGTTTGTTGTAATACGTCTTATGAAGCAGAATAACATCATGTACCAAACCAAAATACCACCAACCCTGGTTGGGCAGAAAATAAAGTTTCTATTTTAGTCTATGACAATGTGTAAAGTTTCCATTTGTGTGTCTTAAAAAAAATGCAGTGTGTTGATTCAAATACGTCGCACGAGCAATTTAGACGAATGCTGATCGGTCCAAGCGATGAACCGCACTGATCAAGTGATGTAACAAACAGAAATACCAATGACAACCCTGGTTGCACGTCACCAGTCATTTAGTTTTCATTGCCCCCCCCCTTCCCCCCAACACACACACACACACACACACACACACACACACACACACACACACACACACACACACACACTACTCTTTACGACAGAATGCCACTCGCTGTCCTCCAGTTCAAATCAGTTCTTGTCATTTGAATGACTTTAGTGTTGCAGTCGGTTGCAGTTATATCTTGACCTTGAATGTGCAATATCAAGGAGGTTCTTTCATCTTTGCACTTGTTAGCTGACTTTCTGGCTTTCCTTGACATTTATGATATCTGAGTCATTTACTCTGGTGTTCGGCGTATCGAACGGCTCACAAACAACAAAGGACATGCTGGAGCGCTCTGCTCTGGCCTTACCCTGGAGGCTCAATGTGTGTTTTAAAGCAGTTTTACCTCCTCCCTCCACACCCAGTTAAACTTGTCTGCTTGTTGATTTTACAGCTCCGCCTCAAGTAGATTCCTCACAGCCTTCACTGTTGTCAGATCACAGTCCTCACTGAGGATGAGGTAGGAATAAAAAGTTCCCTGTCTTGCCTGGTCCCCATTTATTTCTTGCTGTTCTGTTTCCCCCATGTCCTGTGGCTTTTTGCTGCTAATCCTATTATTTTACTCCCACCACTGATCAGGCTCGGAGATTTATGCCCCATGTAGCTGGGTGGATCAAACATTCTTTGTATCCAATTTGTGTTTACAAGTCTTGGCCACACATCTATGTAGAACTACGTTTATGTAAAGTAATATTAATGTATACTGAAATAAATTAACATTTTGATCCAGTACAGCTGCAGCTGCAGTATAAGAAAATTGAACATACTGTAGCTTTATTTCAGTCAAGCCAGATCACATCCCAGCTCATCAGTTGTCAGTCGATGGATCAGCTCTTTGATCAGCTTGAGTTTCCACATGGTTTTTCTTTTCGGACAGCCTCCAACACAGGGCCATCCATTTTTTTTTTCGTGCATTGAAAATTACTTAGTCACTGATGTGTCAGACTGTGTATGAAGGTATTGTAATTCCAGCCCTTCTCTGCAATCTCATCTCATGAATACACAGCTGTCATAGAAAGGACACACTGATAATGCCCCCCATCCATTATGCATGTGTTTGAGTGTGCCTCCATGACTGTGTGGTTTATGTGTGTGTTTAGTGTACATGTTTAAACATATACAGGTTGGTTGTGTATGTTTCATGGTAATGGCCCTATCCCCTGCCTGTCGGACATTTAATGTCTTAATACACACCTTCCCTCTGGAAAAAGAAGTTAGTTGAATAGACTTTTTGTGTTTATTTTCACAATCTAGCAGGAAGCTCCACAGCTCTGCAACAGGATTGCTCGGATCTTGTAGTTCCATATGAGTAGCAGATTTTCATAATGTTGCTAGTCCCTTAGGAAGGCCTCAATGTCATTTTAGAGATCTAGAATTCTATTAACTTGACTATTGATGCTTGACTTTCACTGTTCTCGATTTTGTTATTTTATTGCAATTATATTTCTTTGTCTGCGCAGTAGTGCTTTCTTATGGCAGCATTTTGACTTGTCAGAGTAGGAACAAGACTAAAGCCCCTTTCATGTTGAGAATGCAGATGTCTGAATCGGTTGGACCGGACATTAAACGGACTTTGCCCTGCCAGCTCCCCCAAGCACAGTAAGTCTGCGTAATATCAGAGTGAGCCCATGTGTCAACAGATCATTGTCGGGACAATTCACAGCAAGCAAGTGGGCATGTTGAGGATGTATCTAACATGTGCCTCGTGTGGAAAAATGGAAGAAAACAAACATCTTATGGTTGAAGAAGAAGGGTGATTTACACAAAGACGTCAAGAGAAGTGTCTAACTGGAGAGATGACAGGATTTGGGGAAAAATGTTGTTAGTAAGGGCTGAAGTCAAAATCGTCAATCAAATTCAAAGAACGACAAGGGGCTCTGAATCACTCACCTAAACCAGACTGAGTTGTTTTTTTTATTTGTCTGTTTGTGGGCTGTTTTCTTGTCGAGAGATGGTTGTGGGTATGTTTTATGCTGTTTGTGTGTGTGTGTGATAAAAGATGTCACTGCCCGAGTGCAGTGGGACTGTCAGAAAAGTTAAAGAGTCTGCAGTGAACATGGCACGGGGACACTGGTTTCAACGACGCTGCTCAGACCGCCACACACTTTCACATCGTTCCAGCCCATGGACACCTGCACCTGCAGGATCCCCCGACAACAACCAGGCCTGCTAAGTGGTAAGATAACCTGCTTCAGCCCTCTCTCTAGTGTTTGAAAGCAGCACTTATATGTGTTATCTGTTTTCCACCTCTTGATCCAGCTCACTTCAGGTTAGGACCAGTGATAAGAGCCATAACTTTAGCCATAACATCTGAAACATAAACGGGCGCCCAAGTGCCGGTTTGAACTCCACTAGCCTATACGGTTCAGCTAATTGAGTGCTCATGTGCGGTATTTATTTGAAGATTAATGCTTATTCATTTTAAACTGAACCGTTTTGATGATTGGACTGCAGTTAGATCCAAGGATTGTGTTTGTGAAAGAGACACAATTGAGTTGGTCTCAGCTCAAGATAAGTGCCCCAGTGAACCATGAGAGTGAGCCAGCAACATGTAAAACATCTGTTACATATTTATGAAAAAAGCAACAGACACATTTAAATTACTGTGGGATGTATTCCTTTTGAGAGTGCCTGAAGAAATTGCATTTTTCGTATTGTATCAGTATTTTCTCAATCTGCACTCTCACTTTCCATCCTGTCCTTGCCCTTTCCCTCTCCCCCTCCTCCTCCTCCTCCTCCCCTCTCTCACTGCGACCCCCCCCCCTCGCTCTAGTTCTATGCTTCTCTTGCTTCCGCTCTTTCTTTTCTTATTTCATTCTTTCGTTGGCTTTCCTCTTGATTTATGACTAGAAGCCATGCTCATATGCTCATGTTGTCTTGAGGCAGAAAGGAAGGATTGTATTTCATCTGAGGGCTTAGAGGTTATTCACACACACACACACACACACACACACACGCACACACAACTAAAGTGCATTTACTAAACAGAAATACACATAGTGCCCATACACATTCCGCTGTTACAAATACACACATAAAGTATGTTCATGGATGTAACTATCATACAACCACAAAGACTATTAAATACAGACACATATAGAATGCTTATGCACACACACAGACACACACGCACGTAGCGATCTGATACATCTACATCCAGCACTAAGTGACGAATCAGATGTCAGAAAAAAACGAAACCTTTTAAAGGCTGACTGTAAATAAACAGCACGAGCACACAAGCACACAAAGTAACTTACACATGCATACATTTTCCAGCTCCCATAAGCACTAACTTAAAAATACTGTACATAATGTGCATCTGCAGCTGAGTATGTCTTTGTAACACAGATACTCACTAATTAATTCCAGTCGTTTTTTTTACCTGTACATACAGCGGGACACTATATATATATGTGTGTTTGTGTGTGTGTGTGTGTGTGTGTGTGTGACACCTATACCTACATTCTGATCTTACATGCATGACCTGCTGTAGAGCCTTTGCGTCTTGCGTCACTGAGAGACAACCAATGTTCCCCCGTCCTCCTCTGTTTCTGCCCCTTATTTTCTATTTTCTTTGAGCATTGCTGATTTTTTTCTTCTCCACATGAATCAATTACTCGTTATTATGCATGCGTGTGTGTGCACTGCTGGTGTGCTGCTAGCCTGGGAGAGCACTTTGACTGATTTGACATGTGAATGGCAGATTTAGAAAAAAGGAAAAAACAGTTC